>NC_067409.1:3592749-3892749 GCF_009764475.1 Pristis pectinata | reverse complement strand
GATATTTAATAGGAACCTGAGGGGCAACTTTTTCACCCAGAGGGTGGTCTGTATGTGGAACGAGCTGCCAGAGGAAGTGGTTGAGGCAGGTACATTAACAACTTTTAAAAGGCATTTGGACAGGTACATGGACAGGAAAGGTTTAGAGGGATATGGGCCAAATGCAGGCAAATGGGATGATCTATGATGGGAATCTTGGTCGGCATGGACCATTTGAGCCGAAGGGCCTGTTTCCATGCTGTATGACACTCTGACACAGGTTTTAGGGATGTGGGGTGGAGAATGTACACTGCTGTAATCCTGTGATTGATTTCTGCCTTGGAATGGGTGATATTCTTGTGCACCTTAACCTGACTGTAACCTTCCTTCCCACCCTTCTCTGCAGACTACTTCCTGTTCTGCGAGATCCTGATGCAGCGGCCAATCAACATGAAGGAGACGGCCTTCCACCTGGCCAACATCCTGACCCATGAGGAGAGGGCATACATGCAGGACATGGCCAACAACCACTTTGACAGGATCATCCAGGTGCTGAAGGATCTCCCGCGGCCCATGCTCTTGGTCTTCAGGAACATCAACACCGTGCGCAGCATCAACACCATCCTGGGCTCGCCTGTCGATCGATATGTCCTCATGGCCAAAAGGTACAAGGCAAATGCAGTGTTGGTAGTCATTTTGAGGCAACTAGAATGTAAAAGCAAGGATGTATTGCTGAGGCTTTATAAGGCGTTGGTCAGCCCGCATTTGGAATATTGTGAGCAGTTTTGGGCTCTATCTCAAGAAGGATGTGCTGGCCCTGGAGAGGGTCCAGAGGAGGTTCACAATAATGATCCCAGGAATGAAAGGGTTAACCTATGAGAAGTGTTTGTCTCTGGGTGTGTACTTAATGGAGTTCAGAAGGAGATGAGATATCTTGATTAGTCACGTACATCAAAACACACAGTGAAATGCATCTTGCATTTGAGGGGGGATCTCATTGAAACCTACTGGATACTGAAAGGCCTGGATAGAGTGGACGGGGAGAGGACGTTTCCATCAGTGGGAGAGTCCAGGATCCGAGGCACAGCCTCAGGATAAAGGGACGTCCCTTTAAAGCTGAGGTGAGGAGGAATTTCTTCAGCCAGAGGGTGGTGAATCTGGAATTCGTTGCCACAGACGGCTGTGGAGGACAAATCATTGGGTGTATTTAAGGCAGAGATTGACTGGTTCTTGATTGGTGAGGGGGTTATGGGGAGAATGGGGTTGAAAATAAAAAAAAACAGCCATGATTGAATGGCGGAGAAGACGATGGGCCAAATGGCTTGATTCTGCTCCTATAGCTGATGGTTTTGTAACGATGTCACCACACTGCTAACTCCAGGTTTCTGCTCCCTGTCCCTGGCCATCTTCCCAGCTTCCAAATGAACTTTACATTGCCCTTCCGGAGGAGCGGGTTCTCCAAAACACGTCTCCTCCATAGCACTTACCACGTCTTCCACAGCCAGTGGTGTGACGTACACGGGCATGGTCAGAGACTGTGGATTCCACGTGTATGGACACAGTCCTGGGATCGGGGATGAGCTCTTGCAGGATTTTTTGCTGCACTTTTTCTGAGGAGCCGAGTCCTTGGGCTGCAAGGGTTGGCTGGTGTTCTTCTCAGACATTTATCTGGGTGGTTTTCCTCACTGGGGTTTGGCAGCTGGCCGCTGCCTCGCAGTGTGCGGTGTTGATGCCGCGCCTCTTGCTGTTTTCCCTGGGACTGTCTGTAAAGTGTTTCCTTTCCCCACTGGTGATGTGTACAGTCATGGAGTTATACAGCACGGAAACAGGCCCTTCAGCCCAACACGTCTATGCTGACCAAGATTCCCATCTAAGCTTGTCCCTTTTGCCTGCATTTGGCCCATATCCCTCTAAACCTTTCCTATCCATGTACCTGTCCAACTGTATTTTCAGTATTGTTATTGTACCTGCCTCAATCACTTGCTCTGGCAGCTCGTTCCATATATGCACCACCAGCTGTTGCCCCTCAGATCTCTATGCCCCTCATGATCTTATACGCCCCTCAGTCTCCTACGCTCCAAGAATAAAGTCCCAGCCTGTCCAACCTCTCCTTATAACTCAGGCCCTCGAGCCCTGGCATCATTCTTGTAAATATTCTGTGCTCTTTCCAGTTTAATGACACCTTTCCTATAACAGGGTGGCCAAAATCGTACACAGTGCTCCAAGTGCAGCCTCGCCAATGTCTTATACAACTGCAACGTAACGTCCCAACTCTTGTAATCAGTGCCTTGACCGATGAAGGCAAGTGAGCCAAGTACCTTCTTCACCACCCTGTCTACCTGTGACGCCACTGTCAGCGGACTATGTACCCGTGTAGCAAGCAAAGGCTCCCACCATTATCTCTGGATAGTCAGCGCTGTAGATGTTGGTGTCTGTGATGACACCAGCATCTTCCCACTTTGAGGATCTTCCAATGAAAGTGCTGGTGCTGCCATTGCAAGCCTTTCATTAACGCAGGGATCAGAGAAGAGAGTTGGGATCATCACCACGTTGTGAATGCAAAGCCTGTTCTGTAGTCTGTTGCGGTTACTGAACATCAGTCACATCATCTGCCAAAGGTGAGAATCTCAATGTCCTCTGAAAGAGGTGCCTTCCCAGTTAAACAAAGGGCTGCACCTTTTCCATTTGCTCACTGTCGATATAGACCTTTGCTGGGTCCAGTGATCGACTGAAAGGAGCTGTTGGAGAGTGTTTTGCTTTGCTGATGTTGAGGGCTTAGAGGCATCCTTTGAAGGTCCAACTATGACACAGCCCACTGGCTGCTGAAGTTCTGTTACTGACGGGACTGTAGTCCCAGCAGTGGAGAGGATGGACAGCTTGCCCCCAGTCCAGTGTTGGTCTTAGATTGGATTAATGTTTCAAGAGTGGCTGGGAAAATGGAGAAAAGGTTGCGTCCCAGTAGACAACCCTGTTTTATTGCCAGTTGTGGAGGCAAAGCATTCAGATGGGATGGAGCCAGGCATCTGATTGTGGAGCAGGTTTATGTCAGTGGTACTTTTGGGCAGCCAAATATTGGCACGTTTTCCCTCAGCCTCCTGGTTAAGTGGGAGGCTTTGATCATGGAAACAGGCCCTTCAGCCCAACTCATCTATGCTGACCAAGATCCCCATCTAAGCTAGTCCTATTTGCATGCATTTAGCCCACATCCTTCTAAACCTTTCCTAAATATGTACCTGTCCAAATGACTGTTAAACATAATTGTACCTGCCTCTACCACGTGCTCTGACAGCTCGTTCCATATACCCACCACGCTCTGTGTGGAAAATCTTTCCCCTCTCACCTTAAATCTGTGTCCTCTAGTTTTAGACTTCTCTACCCTATGATAAAAAACTTAAATATGCCCCTCATCATTTTATATAAATCACCCCTCAGTCTCCTTCACTCCACGGAAAAGTCCCAGCATATCCAGTCTTTCCTTTTTACTCAAGCTCTCTGGTCCCAGCAACATCCTTGTGAATCTTTTTGCCACCTCTGTAGTGTAATCACATCCTTCCTACAGTGTGGTGACCAGAACTGGTCACAATACTCCAAACACAGTCTCACCGAAGACTTGTACACGATGTCCCAACTCATTTACTCAGTGCTCTATCCCATAAAGGCAAGGGTGCCATACCCCTTCTTCACCACCCTGTCTACCTGTGTCACCACTTTCAGGGAACCATGTACTTGGACCCCTTGGTCTCTCTGTTCTACAACACTCCCCAGGGCCCTGCCGTTCACTGCACATGTCCTGCCCTGGTTTAACTTTCCAAATTTCGGAGTTAAATTCCATCTGCCGTTCCGTGGCCCACTTCTCAGTTGATCTTGATCCTGTTGACAACCTTCACTGTCCACCACACCACCAATTTTAGTGTCATCTGCACACTTATTAACCATGCCCCCTACGTCCAAATTGTGAATATGGATGACAAACGGTGGACCCAGCACCAATTCCCGCAGCACACTACCAGTCACGGGCCTCTGATCTGAAAAGTAACCATGTGTCTTCCAGACCAGTCTACCTTATGGGACCCTGTCAAAAGGGTCCACGTAGACGACGCCTACTGCCCTGCCGTCATCAATCCCCTTGGTCACCTCTTCAAAAAAGCTCAATCGAATTGGTGAGACACGATCTCCCACGCACAAAGCCATGCTGACTATCCCTGATCATTTGTTGGCTTTCCAAATGCTTGTAGATCCTGTCTCTCAGAATCCCCTGCAGTAACTTTCCCACCACTGAAGTTAGGTTCACCATCCTCACAATGTGGACTATGTCTCACTGAGGTGTACCTTGAAGCCTTCGGGTGTTGTACTGCTGGCCATGTGATTTGTTGCAATCCTGATGGAAATAACTGATCTCAATGACAGTGATCAGTCCAACAATTGTCACCTCCTCCCTCCCTCTGAACGCCTCATGGATCCTGCCTTCTAAAAGCTACTGTTTCTTTGGTGATGTTGTTCTGTATCTATTTCTTTGTCTGAAAATTGTGCTTGTAATGACAAGCCCACACTGTGTCCCTTGCTGAGCGGTATGTCCATGCAATTAGTGTTGCCCTCACCTCCATCCCCAAGTGTACCACTCCATATGTAACTCTTGCCTCAAACACCCAAGAGGATCTTGTCTGTATTTGGAATGAATGATAGTTTTGTCGTAGTCAGTATGGACTATGGAGGGTGACGAGGAGTGACCTGGTCTGGAACTGTGGGTCTAGTGTGTACTGATGCTGTCTGGGCCAAAATGTGACCTGTTTGTGTTCTACCCAGTTCGCTGAGCTTGGATACAGGCGACGTGTGTATGTCGCTGAACTCAGATAACACTGACCTCTGGCACTGCTGCTGTTTTCGGATCATCTTTTTTTTCTCTTCCCGGAGCTGTTCTCTACTAATCCTGACCTTGAGAAGTAGTGATAGTAATTTATTGTTAGACACTGGAATTTGTACCACATCTGTCCTGATAAGTGATTTGTGTACAAAATTAGAATCCCAAAGACCAGAGGCCACAGCCTCTCTGGTTGGAGATACTCATGGGCTGGCAGTATGTGATAGAAATGTGACTTCCTGAAAATCAGCCCATGGTCCTCAGGCTTGGAGGTGACTGTGGTGGTGGCAGATCACACAGTGACAGGCTGTCCTCGTTTAAACTGCGACTTCTGGCCTGAGTGTACCCCCATTTAAAACAACCGTCGTAGGGCACTACGCTCCGCTCCGTGTGGTGGCTGTTCCCGTCAATACTGCTCTCGCTGGAACCTTCAAACATTCAGACGCTTCCTGACTTACTACAAGGAAAGAAACCATTAATGTTACAAGCCATCAGTCTTAGATGAGTGACAGCTTGTCAGTTGAGGGGTTTGATGGTGGTAGCCAGGAGGGTTCCCCAAATGCATTTGACGAAGAACCACTGCAGGGTGAGAAGAGCAAACAGACTTGCACGGTCTGACCCTCCAAGCGGAATCCAGTTGCTCCCATTTCCCCACCCCATATGTCATATGAATTCATGCACAACTTTTAACAGCACAGGAACAGGCCCTTCGGCCCACCATGTCTGTGCTGACCAAGATGCCAATTTAAACTGCACAGCTACCTCTATGTGATCCAGATCCCTTCATTCCCTCCCAGTTCACATGCCTGTCTAAAGGTGTCTCAAATTACTTTCATATCTGCTTCCATTACCTTCCCTTGCCAGTGTGTTCCAGGCACCCACCACGCTGTGTAAAAGTAAAACTTGTCTTGTGAATCTCCTTTAAACTTTCCCCTCTTAACTTAAAGCTATGCCCTCTAATCTTTGACATTTGTACCCTGGAGAAGAAAGATTCTGACCGTCTACCCTATCTATACCTCTGATAATTCTATAAACCTCTATCAGGTCTCCCCTCAGCTCCAGAGAAAATGACCCAAGTCTGTCCAACCTCTCCTTATAGCTCATGCCCTCTAATCCAGGCAGCATCCTGGTGAACCTCTTCTACACCCTCTCCAAAGCCTCCACACCCTTCCTGTAATGGGGTGACCAGAACTGCATGCAACACTCCAAGTGCAGCCTAACCAAAGTTTTATGCAGCTGCAACATGACTTCCTGGCTTTTATACTCAACACCCTGGTCGTTGAAGGCAAGCGTGCTGTACGCAGGGGGAGGGGACAGGTTCCATAGTTACAGAAGCCATCCATGAGACTTCACTGCCATTGATGTACAGCAGCTACCCACAGCAATGAGTTAGAGTACAGGAAGGAGATAGAGAGCTTAGTGGAATGGTGTCGTGACAACAACCTTTCCCTCAATGTCAACAAAACAAGAGCTGGTCATTGACTTCAGGAAATGGGACGGTGTACATGCACCTGTCTACATCAATGGTGCTGAGGTCGAGAGGGTTGAGAGCTTCAAGTTCCTGGGAGTGAACATCACCAACAGCCTATCCTGGTCAAATCACATAGATGCCACGGCCAAGAAAGCTCACCAGCACCTCTACTTCCTCAGGAGGCTAAAGAAATTCAGTTTGTCCTCTTTGACACTCACCAACTTTTAGCGATGCACCATAGAAAGCATCCTATCTGGATGTATCACGGCGTGGTACGGCAACTGCTCTGCCCAGGACTGCAAGAAGCTGCAGAGAGTTGTGGACACAGCCCAGTGCATCACGGACACCAGCCTCCCCTCCATGGACTCTGTCTTTACCTCTCGCTGTCTTGGTGAAGGCAGCCAGCATAATCAAAGACCCCACCCACCCGGGACATTCTCTCCTCTCTTCCATCAGGTAGAAGATACAGGAGCCTGAAGGCACGTACCACCATTCTTAAGACTATTGAACAGTTCCCTTAGATGGACTCTGACCTCACGATCTACCTTGTTGTGACCTTGCACCTTATTGCACTGCACTTTCTCTGTAGCTGTGACACTTTACTCTGTACTGTTATTGTTTTTACCTGTACTACATCAATGCACTCTGTAATGAATTGACCTGTACGATCGGTTTGTAAGACAAGATTTTCACTGTACCTTGGTACAAGTGACAATAATAAACCAATACCAATAAAGCCCCAGTTACAGGCTTGCTGCCGGTCGTGGCTTTGGTCGGTTTTGTGACGTAGCTCAGACTGGGGCGCCTTGTTCATTTCGGCTGTTGTTAATTTCTGAGCCATGCTCCCGGTCAGTCTATTCGGGGGACGACTTCCAGAGCTCACAGCTCCAACCCTCTCTTTCCTTGCAGTGCGGTCCAAGGAGGGAGCCTGTTCTCCAGTGAGCACAACAGGGGATTTTGGGCTGTCGGCCCACTCACGTGGATGAAAATGAAGTGGGCAAGGGTCCAGTTTGAGATCAGTCTGAGGTAAGCTCGGAGCTGTCACGGGAACAACCTGCGAGGGGAGTTCTTCACCCCATGTAGGACAGGAGCAGAGCAGACTGGACACCACTGTCTCCGAGGCATGACGATGACCACAGCCGTTGCTGCCTGACCCAGCCCTGCCCTCACCCCCACCCCCACCTCCACAGCAAGAGGGAGAACAAGGTCTGAGAAACAATGCCAGAAACAACTCAGCAGGTCAGGCAGCATCTGTAGGGAGAGAACCACAGTCAATGTTTCAGGTCAAGGACCTGACATCGGAACTGGAAAAGTGAGAAAAAAGGCATTTTTAAGTTGCAGAGACCAGAAGTGTTTCTATTTTTGTGTCTCTCTGTCAGATGTTAAATAATTTTTAACTTTGGTCTGCCTGCACCTCCCCAATTTGTTTCCAGTTCTGATGAAGGGTTCTTAACCTGAAATGTTAATTCCATACCTCTCTCCACAGATGCTGCCTGACCTGCTGAGTGTTTCCGGCATGTTCTGCTTCATTGTTTACCAGGAGTTTGGGTCACTGCGTCCCTAGGTGTCTCGTTTCCCCGCCTATATTCCCCCATTGAGACTAAACAAGAATATCCTGTTCCTCCGAGATCATTCCCTGACTGATTGGTTAAAGATTGCTGGGGCCCTGGCAGAGATAATTCTGTCTTCGTGATCCATGGGTGAGGTACCGTAAGACCGGAGGGTGGCTAATGTTGTACCTTTATTTAAGAAGGGCTGCAAGGACAGGCCAGGGAACTAGAGGCCGGTGAGTCTAACATCAGTGGTGAGAGTTACTGGAGGGGATTCTGAGGGACAGGATTTAGTTGCATTTAGACAGATAAGGTTCAGTCAGCATGACTGTGTGTGGGAAATTGTGCCTGACAAATTTGATCGCAGAGTTGACCAAAAGGATGACGAGGGCAGAGTGTCGGATGTTGTCTTTGTGGAGTTTAAGCAAGGCCTTTGACACAGTCCCACATGGTAGGCTGGTCCAGCAGGTTAGAATATATAGGATCCAGGATGAGATGGCAGATTGGATACAACATTGGCTTGGTGGAAGTGGGGGACTGGAGACCGGTGGCGTGCCACAAGGATCTGTGCTGGGTCCGTTGTTGATCGTTATATATAAAGAATTTGGAACAGAATGTAGAGGTGGCATGGTTAGCAAGTTTTCAGATGACACCAAGGTTGGTGGTGTAGTGGAGAGCAAAGAAGATTGTCTAAGGTTACAACAGGATCTAAATCAACTGGGGAATGATAGATGGAATTTAACTCTGACAAGTGCCAAGTGATGCACTGTGGGAAGTTCAACCAGGGCAGGACATGGACATTGAATGGTAGGGCCTTGGACAGTGCTGTTGAACAGTGAGACCTTGGGGTGCAAGTACATGGGTCCCTAAAAGTGGCGATATGTAGACAGTGATGAAGGAACACATGGTACGCTTGCCTTCATCGACTGAGGCATTGAAAATAGCCGAGACAGACTGCAAATGTTGGAATCTGAGGCAAAAAACAAACTGCTGGAGGAACTCAACAGATCAGGCAGCATCTGTAGAGAGGAATGGACAGTTGACATTTCAGATCCAGGTGAAGGGTCTTAACCCCAGATGTCAACTGTCCAATTTCCTCCAACAGTTATTTTTGTATTGAGTACATGTTACTGTTGTACAAAATGTTGGTTAGACTGCACTTGGAATAGTGTGTGCAGTTCTGGTCACCATGGTATAGGAACGATGTCATTACGCTGGAAAAAGTGCAGAAAGATTAACACAGATGTTGCTGGGATTGGAGGGCTTGAGTTGTAAGGAGAGACTGGATAGGCTGCGACTGTTTTCTCTGGAGTAAAGGAAGCTCAGGGGTGACCCTAAAACTGTGAGAGGCAGAGATATGATGGATGGGCAGCCTTTTCCCTGGGGAGTCTAAAACTAGAAGGCACAAGTTTAAGGTGTGAGGGGAAAAATTTAAAGGGGACCTGAGAGGCAAGTTTTTCCACACAAGGTGATGAGTATATGAAATGAGCTGCCAGAGGAAGTGATAGAGGTGGATACAGTTATGGTGTTTGAGATATTTGGACAGGTTCATGGATAGGAAAAGCTTAGAGGGAAATGGGCCAAACACAGATTAATGGGATTAGTTTAGGTGGGCATCCTGGTCAGCAGGAATGAGTGGGGTCAAAGGGCCTGTTTCTGTAACTCAAACTAGGAATCTGAAGAGCCCTCTGAAGTGTGGCTGGAGCTGACGGCCCTGTGTTTGGTGACCATACTCTGTTTCTCCTGCAGGTCAGAAAGCCTCATGATGAAGGTTGCCTCGATCATCTTCCGCCTGTTCGTTTACTTCGGTCTGGTGACCCCTGATGAGGACCTGTACAATTACCTGGTGCAGTAGTGGGCTGGGCCCTCCCCGTCATCCTCTGCCCTGGGAGGATGCCCCAGACCTCACTGGTGAACTTGTTCCTTTCTTACTTCATGAAGCAGAAGGGAGCCTGAAATACAACACACCTCACAGCAGTGGGAACGAGGGCACTGAACCATGCTGACGATGAAGGAACAGTGGGCCAGAGTGCTATGGATCCCTACCTGGTTGCACCTCGTCTCCTGGGTAAACACTGATTCATCCACATTACACCAGTGTTCCCCACCCCACCCCAGCCAAATAGCCTTCCGTACCCAACTGGCTGAGCATTTCCACTGCTTCTGAATAGACCACAGATAGGATGTCCTGAAATGCAATGAATAAGGAGCTCCTGTTAAGGATCAGACTTTTGCCTGATGGTATCAAAGCTCACTGAGCCCCTCATTTTCCCCCTCCCAAAGACAGGCCAACTGCCCCAGTGAATCTCATCCCCCTCAAGTATTAACTCTCATCATGTACTTAACTGTATTTTGAGTAACAATGTTTTTATTGCCAATATTTTGTTAAGCAAAGATGTTTTCCTGAACCTCACTCATTGGTTTTAGTTTGTGTGTATACTCCACAGTAATCAGCACGGTAACAGGCCCTTTGGCCCATCGATATCTGCACCGACCACGATGTTCTCTCAGCTGCCCCACAGCCACGCCCTTCCCTCTCTGCCTCCTGCCATCAACTTCAATTTACACCACTATTGCAAAATAACTCTCAAAAAAAAATGGATTCTGCGCCACGAGGAGTGGGAAAATCCAATGAGAAAGTAATTGGAGCAAAAGACTGCAGAGGTCTGGAAAACTAAAATAAGAGAATGCTGGAGGTATCAGTCAATGTCTATGGTTCCAGTCCTCAGCAAAGAGTCAGACAGTACATAACAGGCCTTTTGGCCCACTATCAAGCATCTGTCTCCACCAGTCCCATTTACCAGCACTTGGCCATTCAAGTTCTTGTCCAGTTCCCTCCCAGCTGTTGTGAGAATACCAGTCTCCTCCATCCCCACAGGCAGCGTGTTCCGAAATAGAACATTAGCTGTGGAGACGGAGAGACCAAAAGGTAACGATTACTTTAAACCAGGTTCCACCACCAAGCACATTTTCCATTCCTCCTCCAGCGATTTGGAGACCATTCCCTTTGCAACACCCTTGTTGGTTCTTCCAACCACTCCCCTTTTGACAGCACTTTCCCCTCGCAAGAGGAGGAGATGCAACCCCTGTGCTTTCACACCTTCCCTTCCCACCATCCTGGGACCCAAACAATCCTTCCAGGTGAAGCAGTGATTCACTTGCACTGTGGTGTTCACAATGTGGTCTCTTCTACACTGGAGAAACCAAACCCAGAATGGGTGATCACTTTGCAGAGCACACATGCTCAGCCCACAAGAGTGACCCGGAGCTTCTGGTTCCCACTCTGACCTGCCTGGGTCCTCCTGCACTGTTACAATGAGGTTAACACAAGCTTGAAGAATGGCACGCCTTCTGGACTAAAAACTGAATTCTCTCTTGTCTCTAGTTGTTCGCTTGACAACTTTGGGCTGCATCCTATCACACACATTCCTTCTCACCTCCACCCTCCCCATCTCTGCAAATGAAAAATACACTTCTCGCTTTTCCAGTTCTGATGAGGAATCCTTCACAAGATAAGGGAGCAGAAGCAGGCCATTCAGCCCATCGAGTCTGCTCCAAGGAAAAGGGAAAAAGAAATGGGGTGGGAAAAAAAGAGAGAGAGAGAAAAAAAAACTATTCTAATCCCATTTGCCAGCCTTATCCCCATATCCCTTGATACCCTGACTATTTAGATATCTGTCTATCTCCTCCTTGAACACCCCCACTGATCTGGCCTCCACTGCTGTGCGTGGCAAGGAGTTCCACAATTTCACCACCCTCTGGGTAAAGAAACTTCTCCTCATCTCTGTCTTGAAACTGTACCCTCTAATTCTAAGATTGTGCCCTCTGGTCCTGGACACGCCCACCAAGGGAAACAGCCTAGCCACATCTACTCTATCCTTACCTGTCAACATTTTAAATGTCGCTACGAGGTCCCCTCTCATCCTTCTGTACTCCAGCGAGTACAGTCCAAGAGCCGACAAACGCTCATCATACTTAAGCCCTTTCATTCCTGGAATCATTCTCGTAAATCTCCTCTGAACCCTCTCCAACGTCAGCACATCCTTCCTAAGATGCGGGGCCCAAAACTGCGCACAGTATTCCAAATGAGGCCTCACTAGCGCCCCGTAGAGCCTCATCAACACTTCCTTACTTTTATACACTATACCTCTCGAGATGAATGCCAACATAGCATTCGCTTTCTTAACCACCGATCCAACCTGGTGGTTAACTTTTAAGGTATCTTGTATAAGTACCCCCAAGTCCCTTTGTACTACCGCACTATCAATCTTCTCTCCTTCTAGATAATAATCTACCCGCTTATTTCTACTTCCAAAGTGTACAACTGCACATTTCTCAACATTGAATCTCATCTGCCATTTTCTTGCCCATTCTCCTAAACTGTCTAGGTCCCTCTGCATTCTTTCTATTTCCTCTATGCTCCCTACTCCTCCACTTATCTTGGTGTCTCCCTACTCCTCCACTTATCTCCTTGAGCCGAAAAGCTGACTGTTTCTCTAGAGAGTACTTCCAGCACTTTCCAATCAGAAAAGTGGGAGATAATTTCACAGAGTGAAGAGCAATTTTGTTCAAGAACCCAAAGAAAGAACAAGCTACTTTAGGTTTAGTATTGTGTAATAAGGGTTAATTAATCTTGTACTTAAGGAACTTTTTAGGGGAAAATGATCATATGGTAGAATTTTATATTAGGCTGAACATTCAAAAAACCAGGGTTCCAAGTCTGAAGAATGCAAAGCAAACATGAGCCATGAAGATTAGGAAACTACATTGAAAGGACTGAATAAACAAGCAATAATCAATATTTAAAGAATTCATAGTTTACAACAATAGTTCATCCCTTTTAGAGCAACAGGCAAAATGGTTTCACTGTGGCTATCAAGTTAATGGTAGGATTAGGTCACAAATACTGCGATGGGCATCATGTTATGGGCTTTAGTAAAGGATGGTCGCACTTTTAAATCCACATCTTTAGTCTACACTGCTGATGCCACAGGAATGCAGGACCATTTAAGGATTTGTTTTTAAACATAGAGAAAGATTTTAATGAGTGATACAGAGATAAATATGAATAAATTGTCAGGGCCCCTACAACTGGAATGTTCCTACACAAGGGGTAGAATTGGCAGATGTACCATCAGAAACAGAATGTTATTGAGCCTGGGAAATCCAATTACCTGAAGGCATGCATTAATCTGTGGGTCAGACGCACCAAGGATAATTGGACAAATTATGGGTTAAGTGTGGGTTAAGAATGTCAGGAATAGCAAGCATAAGTCTATATCCCTCCATTCCCTGCCTGATCATGCGTCAGTCATATGATGTTGCTGTATGTGTCCACCTTGTCCCCAGTAGCACATTCCAGACACCTACCACTTTGTGTTTAAAAAAAACCTTGCCCCGCACGTCTTTAAGGCTATGTCGTCTAGTATTTGACATTTGCACCCTGAGAGAAAGATACTATCTGTGCCTCTCATAGTTTTATAAACTTCTATTAGGTCTCCCCTCAGCCTCTGACACTCCAGAGAAAACAATCCAAGTTTGTCCAACCTCTCCTTACAGCTATTACTCTCCAATCCAGGCAACATCCAGGTGAAAATCTTCTGCACCCTCTCCCAAAGCCTCCACATCCTTGGTGTGATATGGTGACCAGAAATGCACACAATATTCCAAATGTGGCCCAACCAAAGTTTTATACAGCAGCAGGAACTTGAACTATGCAGGTTTTTAATACATTTGTCAAGATATTAAAAAAACTTGAGTTCTTCAGAAGCAGTGTCGAGAGGCAATGATAAACCTACATATAATTTTCAACAACCTAATTTAAAAACCCAAGGATTAGGAAAGCAGAATTAATAAGGAGAGAGAAATTTAATACATGAGTAACCTAGTTAAAAGTTTGTAAAAGCTGGAAAGATTAGCACGAGTTAACGTGGGTCCCTTACAGACTGTGACATGAGAAATTCCACTGAGTAAGGAAATGGCAGGGAGATTAAAAGCAGTTCGCATGTGTCTTCACAGAAGATGTCAACAAATCTCTGGCTGCAGTGGTGATGACTTCTGAAAGAAATGTGACTGAAAGCTGATAAATCTCCAGAAGCCAGAGGTTTTGAAAGAGTTCCCTCTGGAAATGGTGGATGCTCTGAATGTCACCTTCCAAATTCCAGAAATTTGTGAATTGTCCCTACAGGTGGTAAAGCAGCAAATGCGAGACAACTACTGTTGGGGAACGGAGGAAACAAAAACAGGGAAGCAGAGAACGTTTAGCCTGACAGAAACACTCGAATCTAGCCTTAAGGAAGCGGAAAAGGGCTCATAGAAAATGTGTCACTTTAAATCCCCACCCCCTTCTGACCTGTTCATGGCCCCGTGTTGTAGCTCGAGGAACCACACCTCATCTTCCACCTGGGCACGTTGCAGTCTTCAGAACTCAATCTCCCGCTTTAGGTAACTCGCTGGTTCCTTGTCTCTACCAGTAATGGTCACTTTTGCATGTTCATCATTTCGGCTCAGTTTTTCGTGCATAGTTTGCCCTCCCTGGGTCACAAACAGCTGACTTGTGAGCAGCCCACACGAGCGTTCAGGAGACCGGCGGGACAAATTTGCCGGCTGTTGCAGGGCTGCAGGCATCTTCTGCAGTGTGGGAACGGAGGATGTGCACGTGCCTTCTCTTCACCCTCCCCAGGCAGAGCTGGGAGTGCTGAGCACCGAGTCAGTGAGGCCGGCTGGTGACCACTCTTCCCCCACCACCGCTGTTTCTGTGATCCTCTCCCACATATTGTTTGTGGTTCACTTCTAATGAAGAGTTCAGGTTACAAACAGTTCTCTGGAACAGAACCCCCCGTCATATCCCAGAGACCACCTTTACATTTTTAATCTGATCTTAACTGCCCCGGTAGTTCATCCTGTCTCAATCATTCAGAGAAATTCTACCCATCCCATACCTACTCTGCTACTGAAAACTAACTTGTTTCTCTCCTCCCCAGATCTGACGAAGGGTCCTGGATCTGAAACATTAACTGCTTCTCTTCCCACAGATGCTGCCCCATTTGTTTTCACTGAGAAAATTAAAACCAGATTGTGCAAAGTGGACAAAGGTTTACAAAAGGGAAAGCATGTCGCTACAGATTCTTCACGTGATTAGAACAGGGTACGGTGTCTTTTGGAAGGCCTCTCAGTTCAGGTGTCACACAAGAGGTTGTGGGGAATAATGTACTGGTATGCATCAAAGCTAGTTGCAGCTGTATAACACATTGCTGAGCGTGCGCTCAGTGTATTGTGTACAGTTCTGGTCACCACACTACAGGAAGGATGCAGGAGCAATAGAGAGAGCGCAGAAGAGATTCACCCGGACGTTGTCTAGAATGGAGAGCTGTCACTGTAAGGACAGATTGGATAGGCTGGGGTTATTCTCAGTGGAACAGGGGAGGCTGAGGGATAGTGGTTGAGGAAATTATGAGGGGCATAGATAGGACAGATGGTCAGAATCCTTTCCCCAGGGCAGGAGAGTCTAAAGCTAGAGGGCATGTACAATGTACCCAATGTACAGTAGTGGAGGCAGATACAATTACAACAGTTAAATGACATTTGGACAGGTCATGTGATAGAAAAGGTTCGGAGTGATACAGGCTAAACGGATGAATGTAGATAGGCATCGAGGTCAGCACAGGCTAGAAAGGCCTGGTTCTGGGCCGTACCAGTCTGTAGGTTAACAAACGGAAAACAGCCAGAGTAAGTGGCTTATTATCAAGCTGGACGGCTGTGACCTGGGGTCTCACAGCTGTTCACGATGATTCAGACAAGGAGAGATGCAAGATTTCCACACTTGCTGATGATACAGAGCTGGGCGGCAGTGTGGGCTGTGGGGAAGGTGCCGGAGGGGATACACGCAGGCTGAGGAAGTAGGGGAAGGAGAGGTGGATGGAACGTGAAAAAATGGGAGGTGTCCACTCTGGTCGACAGAAACGTTCTTGCTAGAGGGCGGGAGAGTGAAAGGCACTGTCATTAAAGACCTGCCTGTCCTTGCACACAGATCAGCAGGTTAACAGAGAGCTTTGTGGGCCTTTTGTACTCAAATCCTCCAGCTGGAGAGAGGTACTGCTGGAACTGTCTGCAGCCGCAAACTGGATGACTTTATTGTTGGATCTCCAACCCAAGGAAGCAGTCACAGAGCCACACAGCACAGAATCAGGCCCTTCGGCCCAACTGGTCCATGCTGACCAAGATTCTTATCTAAGGTAGTTGATTTGCCCACGTTGGCCCATATCCCCCTAAACCTTTCCTATTCATGTATCTGTCAAACTGTCTTTTAAATGCTTGCAATAGAGGGAGTGCAGCAAAGGTTCACCAGATGGATTGCTGGGGTGAAGGGGATAGGGTGGTTGCCTTGTGAGAGAGTATACAACTGGGGCCCATTGCATCTAGAGTTTAGAGAAATGATCTCAGTGAAAGACGCAACATCCTGACGGGGCTTGATGCTTCCACAGGCTGGGGTGTCTACAGTGTTGTGGGAGGGTGTGGTGGTGGGGGGTGTCACTGCCTCACTATAGGAGATAAGGTGTTCAGGACAGACATAAAAATCCCTGGAATTCTCGACCCGAGGACTGTGGAGGATGTTCAAGGCAAGGATTGGCAGACAGAGACACAAGAGGGTGCAGATGCTGCACTCTGGAGCGACACACTAACCGCTGGAGGAACTCAGCGGGTCAGGCAGCATCTGTGGAGGGAGATGGATAGTCGACGTTTCGGGTGGAGATGCTTCATCTAGTAAATATTTGGATATTGAGGGAATCAGGGATACGGGGTTAGTGCAGGAAAGTGGTGCTGAGGTAGATCAGCTACGATCTTACACAGCAGAGTAGGAGCGAGACAATGCATGCCACGTTTGAACCAAAGGTTTGCTCGATGCTGGATTTATAGAAGCGTCTTAAATGAGAAGAGGTTTCCAAAATCGTGAGGGGCATAGATAAGGTGATTAGCCACAGTCTTTTCTCCGGGGTAGAGGAGTCCAAAACTAGGGGGCACAAGGTTTAAATTGAGAGGGGAGAGATGTAAAGGGGACCTGAGGGGTAACCTTTTCCACACAGAGGGTGGTGGATATATGGAACGAGCTGCCAGAGGAAGTGGTAGAGGCGGGTATAATTACTATGTTTAAAAGACAGTTGGACAGGTACATGGATGGGAAAGGTTTAGAGGGATATGGTCCAAACACAGGCAAATGGGACTAGCTCAGGTAGGCAACTTGACCGGCATGGACAAGTTGGGCTGAAGGGTCTGTTTTCTGTAATGTGTAGCTTTACAACTCTGAGGTGGAGAGGTTTTGAGGGAATTCCAGAACTTGGCCCTCACCAGTGGTCAAACAAATAACTAACAATGCACAGCGGTCCAGAGGGGGAGGTATGCAGATATAACAGGTGGGAATAGGACTGGGAGAGACTACAGAAGGAACAGGTGTTGGTTAAATGCTGCTTTGTCAATAAAAGAATTGTGAAGAGGTTTTCTAACCTGGGTGAAATGCATAAGGAAAGACAGGACGGTTGTTGGGAGCTACCCTTCAGTGTATCGTGATAGATATGGGCCTTGCAATCCAGGGTATGCAATCAAGATGCTAAGTGCTCTTCTCTAACTCTTGGAAAGGCACAAAGAGGAGAAAGGAGAGAGTACTAAAGAGGAATGGACCTTTCACAGGTAGTGTGGAGCTTTCTGCTCTAGTTGTGGGTGCCTGCTCTTTCACTGTACACAGAACAGGTGCCAAGAAAGGTTTCAGTCCGAACACTTTGCAAAGCCAAGTTGACTTACACAAGGCAGTGGATTGAGAACAGGTGAGGAGGGGGATTTGGCCAAAATGGGCTCTGTGCTGCCTCTGAGAAGGCTCCAGCACCTAACGTCAGCAACCAGTGGCAGGGAAGCCAAGTTTACTCTGTCTCTCATTCCTCTCAACGTGCAGCTTTCAATCCCTTTGGAATCTTTACAGGACTTTCAGATGGAAAAGAAGATAATGATGAAAATGGGCCAGATTAAAAAATAACATCTTTTTTTTACCTCATTTGCATTACAAAATATTTTAAACATGAAAAACATGCACAATGCATTCAAACTAACTCACATTAACAAATCAAGTCCTAAAATCTGCCTCAGACCTTCTGCGGCTCGAGATTCAGTCGCAGAAGGGAGGACCTCCAGCCGCCACCCTTGTGTCCACGTTGTGAACTTTAGAAAGCGCACACACGCTGGCGCAAGGGTTAAAGTCATCAACAATGTCCCTGGGATTTCCGTCGGCTCTCGGTCTGAAATCAGAAGTGGGCAGTCACCCGATCGATCTCCAGCACGTCTTCCAAGATCTGAAAGAAAGGTGGTGGGGAGAATGTAACACCGCTGTAAACAGGCACTCGGGCAGCAAGGGCAACCCCCAGCCAAACTGTGCTCGGTCTGGGCGAGAGATCAGACTGCTCAGTGGAGGGGGCTGGCTGAGCTGGAGATCCCACTGCACAGGGACAGCCGACACGTGCAGGGCATCAGATTCGGAAGCTGCCAACTGCAACACGCATCCCAATCTCCGGGCACCATTAACCCCGTACACCCCAGTCACTGGTCACTGTTAACTCCGTACACCCCAATCAGCAGGCACCATTAACCCCATACACCCCAGTCACCATTAACTCTGTACACCCCAGTCACTCGGGCACCGTTAACCCCATACACCCCAATCAGCAGGCACCATTAACCCCATACACCCCAGTCACCATTAACTCTGTACACCCCAGTCACTGGGGCACCGTTAACCCCATACAACCCAATCAGCAGGCACCATTAACCCCATACACCCCAGTCACCAGGCACCATTAACCCTGTACACCCCAGTCACTGGTCACCGTTAACTCCGTACACCCCAATCAGCAGGCACCATTAACCCCATACACCCCAGTCACCATTAACTCTGTACACCCCAGTCACTGGGGCACCATTAACCCCATACACCCCAATCAGCAGGCACCATTAGCCCCGTACACCCCAGTCACCGGGGCACCGTTAACCCCATACACCCCAGTCACCATTAACTCTGTACACCCCAGTCACTGGGGCACCGTTAACCCCATACACCCCAATCAGCAGGCACCATTAACCCCGTACATCCCAGTCACCGGGGCACCACTAACCCTGTACACCCCAGTCACCGGGCACCATTAATCTCCCACACCACAATCCCCACCCCCCCCCCAGCCCTTGTGTCCAAAGCTGAACGTCATTGCACCATTTGTGCCCATTAACCCCGTGGCTGCCGCGCCCTCACCATATCTGGCGTTGTACCGATTTTCTTGGCCAGCTCGCTGCGCTCCATGGTGCTCAGGTAGAGGAACTTGTTCAGCAGCTCACCATCCAGGATGTTGCGCACGGCGTTCTGCAGGGCTCGTCGGTCACAGTGTAACATCCTGGTGGACACAATACCATTAGGAACACACAGCCGCAGTGAGCCAGTCTATGAGGCAGAGGACCGTGTGCTCACACCTTCCTCCAGAAGGTGAGCACACCACCCAGGGAAGCCCTTCAGTGATCCCCACTCCCTGACTGCAGTGGTTCAAAAGGCCCGCTCACCACCACCTTCTCAAGCGCGAGTAGGATTGGGCAATTATCAAGTAATTAACAGAACGAGACAGGGAGGTCTTGCCACTTCTAGAAAGGGCACTGACGAAGCTGGTCACATTTCTGACAGAGCCGAGCTCTGGACTACAAACCAGCGAGACTACCCACCTCCAGCTCAACAACAGAACCCTGCCTCTCGTTATCTGCTGCTGAAACCCTCCTCCTTGCCTTTGTTAGTGTAAGAAGACTAGGCCAACAGACACCGGTCTCAGAACACAGGACAGTACAGCACAGGAACAGGCTCCACAGCCCACCACATTGGGCCAGACTAGTTAAACTAGTAATTAACTGCCTAATTAAACTAATCCCTTCTGCCTACACGATGTCCATATCCCTCCATTCTCTGCACAGGCATGTGCCTATCCAAGAGCCTCTTAAATGCCTCTATCTTATCTGCCTCCACTATCGCCCCTGGCAGCCCGTTCCAGGCACCCACCACTCTGTGTAAAACAACTTGCCCTGTGCATCTCCTTTGAACTTTCCCCCTCTTGCTTTAAGAGCACGCCCTCTGGTATTAGACATTTCAACCCTGGGAAAGATACTCTGACTGTCTACCTTATCTGTGCCTCTCAATCTTATAAACTTCCATCAGGTCTCCCCTCAGCCTCTGCCGCTGCAGGGTAAAGGACCTTTCGCACAGCAGCAGTGTGTTTAGGCTGGACCATACCTGCAGACATAGAACCATAGAGCACGGAAACAGCTTGACCTTCATTCTGCTCTCCAGATCAAAGGCCATTCAAAACACTGCTGCCTACATCCGAATTTGCACCATGCTGTTCACACCTCACCCCGGGCACTTGCACTCCATCTTAACGCTGCTTCATTTTCCTTCAACCCTCTCCATGGCCACGTCCTCCATCTCTGCACATCCTCCAGTCTTGAGCTCCTCCACTGTCCCTGCACAGCTCCAATCTCCAATTCTCATTTTCTGATCATCCCGAATTATAGTCAGCCGCAGACGTGCCCAATTCTGAATCCCCTCCCCAAATCTTTTCACCCGTTCCCTCCTCTGAGACCCCTTTAATTTCCATCTCTTTCACCAGTCTTTTGATTACTTTTTTTGTGGCTCAGTCACATTTTATTGGACAAAACCTCTGAGAATTGTCTCAGGGTATATCACGTCAGTAAAGTAGCTGATAGTGTCCGGACCTGGCACACCGGTCAAATTACTGAACTGGCAATCCAAAAACTGGAAGGAGTGATCTCAAGAACCAAGTTCAAATCCCACCACCGCAGCTGTGGAACATAAATTCGGTTAATAATCTGGAATTTAATAACACTAGTTATTTGTGAGGATTGCTGTAGAAACCCAGCTGGTTCTCTCAGGCGGCATTTGGGCACGCTTGCCTTCATCGATCAGAATACTGAGGATGTCATGTTACAGCTGTACTAGATGTCGGTAAGGCCACATTTGGAGCACTGCGTACAGTTCTGGTCACCCTGCTACAGCAAGGATATTACACTGGAGAGTGCAAAGAAATTTATGAGAATGATACTGGGACTGTAGGGCTTGGGTTATAAGGAGAGGCTGGGACTGTTTTCCCTGGAGTGTAGCCTGAAGGGTAACCTTATAGAGGTTTATAAAATCACAAGGGACATTTATAAGGTGAACGATCAGTCTTTTTCCCATGGTAAGGGAGTCTAAAACTAGAGGGCACAGGTTTAAGGTGAGAGGGAAAGATTTAAAGGGGAGCAGAGGGGAACTTTTTCCACACAGAGGGTGGTGGGTATACAGAACGAACCACCAGACGAGGTGAGTACAATTACCACATTTAAAAAGCATTTGGACAGGTACATGATAGGAAGGGTTTAGAGGGATATGGGCCAGACACAGGCAAATGGTTCTAGCTCAGTTATGTAACTTGGTTGGCACAGACCAATTGGGCGGAAGGGCCTGTTTCCATGCTGTATAGCTCTAGACGTTAATGAAGGCATTAGACTCCATCTCCAAACCTTCCTGGCAATGCCCAGATCCCAAAAGATGCCTGTTCACTTACCTGAAGGCCTTGGGGTTGAGGCCGGCGTGATGAGGGATCATTGTGATCAGTGCGTTCTGTAACATCAGAAGACGTCGGTATGTCTTCTCCTGCATCGGTAACAAGAATCCAATCCCACCATCCAGCGTCGCTAGAAAACAAAGCCAAACAGACAAAGTTGGCTTGACGGTAGGAGACAGGAGGGTGATGGTAAATCGGAGGCCGGTGACCCGTGGTGTGCCGCAGGGATCGGTGCTGGGTCCTCTGTTGTTCGTCATTTATGTTAACGATTTGGATGAGAAAATAGATGGCACGGTTAGTAAGTTTGTGGATGACACTAAAATTGGTGGCATAATGGAGAGTGAAGATTATCCAAGATTACAACTGGGCCATGGGCCGAGGAACGGCAAATGGAGGTTAATTCAGATAAATGTGAGGTGTTGCACTTTGGGAAGACAAACCAGGGCAGGACTTGCTCAGTAAACGGTAGGCCCTGGGGACTGTTGTACAACAGAGACACCTAGGGGTACAGTTACATAGTTCCTCAGAAAGTGGCAACTCGGGTAGACAGGGTGGTGAAGGTAGCGTTTGGCACGCTGGCTTTCATCAGTCAGGATGTTGAGTGCAGGAGTTGGGATGTCACATTATAGCTATACAAGACATTGGTAAGACCACACTTGGAGCACTGCGTACAGTCCTGGTCACCCTGCTATAGGAAGGAGGTCATTAAACTGTAAAAGGGGCAAAAAAGATCTGAGGATGTTACTGGGACTGGAGTGTTTGAGTTACAAGAAGAGGTTGGATAGACTTGGACATATTTCTCTGGAGTGAAGGAGGCTGAGCGGCGACCTTATAGAGGTTTATAAAATCATGAGGGGCACAGACAAGGTGAATGGTAAGTCTTTTCCCCAGGGAAGGGGAGTACAATACTAGAGGACATAGGTTTAAAATGAGAGGGGAAAGATTTAAAAGGGACCTGTGAGGCAACCTTTTCACACAGAGGGTGACGGGTGTGTGGAACAAGCTGCCAGAGGAAGTGGTAGAGGTGGGGACAATTACAACAGGTATGTGGATAGGGAAGGTTAAGAGAGGGATAAGGGCCAAACGCAGGCAAATAGGACAAGCTCAGGTAGGCACCTTGGTTGGCATGGACAAATTGGGCTGAAGGGCCTGTTTTCCCTGCTGTATGGCATCAGGAGAAGCAGCCAAGGACAAACAAGACCCATCCACATCACCGACAATGCAATGTGCCAGAAAACTGATAGTTACCAAACCAGGTGATGTGTTTGTTCTCCCAAGCCAGGTTTTTCTTATTGGAACCATCCATGATGCCACGGCAGGGTGTTCGCCAGAAGGCATTCACGTGGGCTCCCACATTGAAGTCTGCTCTCCGCAGCAGCCGTGTCCCTCCGTAACTCTCTCTCGCTGAAAAAGAACAACCAGAGCTTCCCCCAACATCTGCTCGTGACTTTCTGAATAAAACCCTCTCCCTCCTGACATCCACTGGACAGTAGAGATGCCCAATATATAACACTGCAGTTATCTACAGCCTCAGTGGGGCCATTGAGCAGTGGAGAGTCACTGGACTACTTCCAGGGGTGGTGGGTTTCTCATACAGGGAGACATTAAAACTGCGAGTTTATTCTCTAGAGTTTAGAAGAATGAGAGAAAATCAGTACAATTCTTACAGGGCTTGAGAGGGTGGATGCAGGGAAGATACTTCCCCTGGCTGAGGAACTGAGAGCCATGGGTCACAGTCTAAAAATAAAGGCCATTGAGTGGAGGATAAATTTCTCCACGCAGCAGGGGGGGGGGGGGGGGGGGGGGGCACGGAGGTGAATCTTTGGAATTCCCCAGCCTAGAGGACTGGGGAGGGTCAGTCGTTGAGTTCATTCAAAACAGAGATTGATAGTTCTAGATATTGAAGGAATCAGGGATAAGGGGCTTGGAAGAAAAAGTGTTGATGTAGAAAATCAGCCATGACCTTGATGAATGCAGAGCAGGCTCGAAGGGCCAGATGGTGGTTCTGCTGCCCCTATGTTCGTAAGTAAAACACTGAATTACAGTGATACTTCTGACTGAGTAGTTGCTGCACAGTCAGACATGCTGCCCAGATCAGACATTGGACAGGGTTCAGAGAAGATTCACTGGAATGATTCCAGGAATGAGAGGGTTAACATAGGAGGAATGTTTGACGGCTCTGGGGCTGTACTCCTTGGGGTTCAGAAGAATGAGGGGGGACCTCATAGAAACATTTCGAATGTCAAAAGGCCTGGACAGAGTAGATGTGGCAAAGTTGTTTCCCATGGTAGGGGAGTCTAGTACAAGAGGGCACGACTTCAGGATTGAAGGGCACCCATTCAGAACAGAGATGCGGAGAAATTTCTTCAGCCAGAGAGTGGTCAATCTGTGGAATTTGTTGCCACGGGCGGCTGTGGAGGCAAAGTCATTGGGTGTATTTAAGGCAGAGATTGATAGGTATCTGAGTAGCCAGGGCATCAAAGGTTATGGTGAGAAGGCGGGGGAGTGGGGCTAAATGGGAGAATGGATCAGCTCATGATAGAATGGCGGAGCAGACTCGATGGGCCGAATGGCCAACCTGCTCCTTTGTCTTATGAACATTAAATAGAGGCCCTGTCTGCCCTCAAGTGGACAGGAAAGATCCCATTATTTTGAAGTGCTAGGTAAATCTCCCCTGTACTCTGCTCAACATCTCACCCTAAATCAACATCGGACTGGTGAATGTGGGAGCTATTTCCAACATCACTACGCTGACTACATACCGAAGGGACTCCCTGGGCTATAATGCACCCATGGATGCACTGGGGTTGTGAAAGGTAACTTGCAAGTCTTTCCTTTGTGGAGACCCCAAGGTTCACTCCTCAGTCCGTGCTGGGCACATAACTGGGACACACTGGCAATCCTGCCAGCACCTCCAGGGGAACGAGAGGTCGTGACAGAGGCTCCTTACCTTCTGGCTGATACATGTACACCAGCAGATTCTTCTCACGGTCAGACACTGAAATCAAAAGGAAAGAAAATTGGGTATCGGCTGCCCAGGGCATTTATAAAAAGAGCCCAGGGAATTTGAGTAGATGGGCAAAAAGAACAGCACGGATATGATGGGCTGAAGGGCCTGTTCCTGTGCTTTACAACTCTGACTCTATAATTGCTCGTGCCCTGCTATCTGCCAGATCCCAAACCTTGCCCAATAACACCCTGAGATCCAAAAACCTCTGAGCAAATTTCTCCCTGAATGTTGGCAGATTATCAACAGCCACTTTAGCAAGAAGGGATCCTGACAAGATGCAGAAGAATAAAATGTTGTAAATCTGAAACAGCCGTGCACATATAAAAAGCAACCTAAAAATCTGTGGTTGATCCCAAAGAATTACATTAAAGGTAACATTCTGGCTGGAGGTGCTTCTCTGAAGATGAGAGTTGAGCCAGTAAGTGAAATCAGGAAACACTTCCTCACAGAGAAACTCTCCCTCGTGGCTGTGGATACTGGGGTCAACTGAACGCGTAACAACGTTAGATTTTTTTTTGTTAATGGGCATCAAGGGATATCAGTCGGGTTCAGGTATAGATTAGCTGAATTGTGAATACGTTTGAGAGGCTGATGGGTTTGTTGGTCCTGGGTTTCTCTGCACTGACAGCGAGGATGCCATGAGACAAGATGCAATGGAAGTTGGAAGGAACATAGAACACTGCAGCACAGTACAGGCCCTTCGGCCCACAATGTTGTGCTGACATTTTATCCTGCTCTAAGATCTATCTAACCCTTCCCTCCCACATAGCCCCCTATTTTCACACAGCACAGGTCACACAGCACAGGTCACACAGCACAGGTCACACAGCAGTGCAGCACAGATGGAAGTGGATCAAGGACCAACCCCAGTGTGACAGAAGCCCATGGAGGCTGGTGTTCTACACCACTCTATAATTGCTCATGCCCTGCTATTTCCCAGCTCCCAAATCTTGCCCAACTATGACACAGGCTGGGGAGAGCCAGATCAGCAGCTGTTCCTGATCCTTTCTCAATATCCCCCGGAGCAAGCACTTATCGGGGCCATTAAACATTGCAGAGTCCTAGCCAGTTACACTGCTGGCTGCAGCGACCCACACATTTTGTCCTGGTAAGTCTGACACAGAGCAGTGCAGCGCACACAAGGACACCGCTGGAAGCAGATCTTTGACAGTAACGGCAAGAGAGTTTGTTTGTAACTCACCGAGGAATCCCAGCTGAGAGTTGTCCACCATGAATTCTATGCTGTAAACTTCTAGAAGCTTTGGATCCTGAGGGACATATTAATGTTAGAGGTGAGTTTTGGTAAAACACTGTACCAAAACATTGTCCTAAATTCCCCATCCAGTTTCCTTCCCTTTCTTTTCCCGGGGTACAATTGTAAACCACTGGTCGTACAATTACAGAAACTGGCCATTCAGCCCATGGTTTTCATGCTTACCTAAGCCACCACTCTCTGTGTAAAAAAAAACATGCTCCACACATCTCCTTTGAACTTACCCCCTCTCACCTTAAATGCCTGTCCTCTGGTATTAGACATTTCAACCCCGGGAAAAAGATACCTGCTGTCTCTACCTGTGCCGCTCATAATCTTATAAAGTTCTATTAAGTCTCCCCTCAGTCTCTGCCGCTCCAGAGAAAACCATCCAAGTTTGTCCGACCTCTCCTTATAGCAAATGCCCTCTAATCAAGGCAGCATCCTGGTGAACCTCTTCTGCACCCTCTCCAAAGCCTCCACATCCTTTCTATAATGGGATTTACAAAGCTACTTTCAGCGTAATAAATGTCACACTGCTCTCTGCCCACAAGAATACACAGCATCAAATCTTTCATTTCACCCAGTCATTTCCACCGACAAACCTTCACTTAATTCTATTTCTCAGGAATGCATCCCTTTTGCAAATCGAGGAATGGCTGTACTTGGCTTAAACTCCCAGCAGTAAGTGACAAAATATCCATGCCCATCCCATTAACCCACTGGTGACCTACCCTGCTAACGAGGGACAGCGTTTTACTCTCCTCTTGGTAGCGAAGGATGGAGACACTTTTCATGATGTCTGCAGCCATGATGAAGTTCTTGACACTGATCATCTGGTGGATGTAGAGCTGTGTGTCGATGAAGGCCATCCCTGTCAGATCGTTGTCCTTCAGGCTCCACAGGAAAATCTGGAGCAGAGGGATTATGAGGGGCGGAGAGAGAGGATAGACGGTCAGAACCTTTTTCCTGGGCTAGGAGAGTCTAGAACCAGAGGGCACAGGTTTAAGGCGAAAGGGGAGAAACTTAAAGAAGATCTGAGGGGTATGTTTTTCCCACACAGAGGGAGGTGGGGATATGGAACGAGCTGCCAGAGGACGCAAGGGAGACAAACCAGGGCAGGACTTGGACAGTAAATGATAGGGTCATGGGAGTGTTGCAGAACAGAGAGACCAAAGGGTGCAGGTACATAGTTCCCTGAATGTGGTGACACAAGTAGACAGGGAGGGGAGAAGGCATTTGGCACTCTTGCCTTCATCGGTCACAATGTTGAGTACAGGAGTTGGGACATCATGATACAGCTGTACAAGACGCTGGTGAGGCCACATTTCAAGTGCTGCATACAGTTCTGGTCGCCCTGCTACAGGAAGGATGTCATCAAACTGGAGAGGTTGCAAAAAAAAGATTTGAGGATGTTGCTGGGACTAGAGCGCTTGGGTTACAAGGAGAGGCTGGGATTCTTTCACTCCGTGGAGCATAGGAGGCTGAAGGGTGACCTTATGGAGGCTTATAACATCATGAGGGGTAGAGATAATACGCCCACTAGTTTCGGATTCCCCAGGGTAAGGGAGTGCAAAACTAGATTTAAAGTGAGAGGGGAAAGGTTTAAGAGGTACCTCATGGACAACTTTTTCCCCACACAGAGGGTGGTGGGTATATGGAATGAGCTGCCAGAGGAAGTGGTAGAGGTGGGTACAATTATGACATTTAGAAGGCATTTGGCCAGGTACGTGGATGGGAAGGGTTTAGAGGGATGTGGGCCAAATGCAGGAAAATGGGACTAGCTCAGGTCGGCAACTTGGTCGGCACAGACAAGTTGGGCCGGTTTCCGTGATATGTAACTCGATGACTTTCTACCATTACAACATTTGAAAGGTGTTTGGACAGGTACATGGATAGGAAGGTCACAGTGGTTATACGAGCCCAATGCAGGCAACTGGGACTAGCTTAGGTGGTCATCACGGTCACCAAGGACGAGGTGGGCCAAAAGGACCCAGTTCTGTTGCTGTACACTTCTACGATTCTATTATTCATTGCATGGTGCAACTGGGAGGCTCCCAGGAGCAAACCAACCCCACGTTCCCTTCCCAAGTCGACCCTACTCTGGAATATGAAATGCAATGAGAAAAATTACCCAAAGAAATCCTGTATTTCCTGATGTTGGCAAGGAACAACCACGGATCAGAACCATGATGAGAACTCAAAATACTTCTGTGGGATCTTTTATCTCCATTTGAAAGGGCAGAAGGGAGCTTCAGATGTGATGTCTTTTGGATGGGATGTTAATCTGATCTGCAACACTTCCTCAAATACAGTACAGAATTCTGGGGGCACAAGCAACCGAGGAAAAGACAAAATGACAGCACTTACAGACTACAAGGCGCTGTAGCCACAGCGAGTCCCCAGTGAGTAACACAGCTGAGGTTAACCTAGTGGACAGCAACGCTGGAAGACTGCACAGGAGAAGGGGTGGTCATGAGACTGAGACAAGGGGCCTGTTGGTTCTCCCGTATTGCTGGAGTCTGGGAGCAGAGTGGGAAGTTGCAGGGTTTAGTTGGT
This sequence comes from Pristis pectinata, assembly GCF_009764475.1. NCBI lineage: Eukaryota > Metazoa > Chordata > Chondrichthyes > Rhinopristiformes > Pristidae > Pristis > Pristis pectinata. Next base: position 3,864,436 of record NC_067409.1, on the reverse strand, counting down.
GTCTGCGTGTGATTTTTGTAAGGATTCGGGGAACAGTGGTTTACCATGAGCACGAGGGAAATCAGTGGAATGGAGTGGGGTGGGAGAGGAGCTCCACTTTGTTTCATTAAGTCCTAAAAGTGACCAACTTCAAGTACTAGAATGATTAAAAGAAAGAGGCAGAGTTACAGCTTGATCCAACTGGAATCCTAGAGGCCACGACCTAAACAAGCAGCACCAAATGATCCCAGGGAGACTGGGCAAAAAGGTCTCTTGCAGCGAGTTACGGGAGAGTGGAACGTGACTGGAGCTGAACTGACTGCAGCACTTACACACTACTGGGTCGTCACCAAAGCCGACGTGAACAGGCATTAGCGTAACGCTTTACAGCGCCAGCGACCCGGGTTCAAATCCGGCCGCTGCCTGTAAGGAGTTTGTACGTTCTCCCCGTGTCTGCGTGGGTTTCCTCCGGGTGCTCTGGGTTCCTCCCACGTTCCAAAGACGTACGGGTTAGGAAGTTGTGGGCATGCTATGTTGGCGCCGGAAGCGCGGTGACACTTGCGGGCTGCCCCCAGAACACTCAATGCAAAAGATGCATTTCACTGTGTGTTTCGATGTACGTGTGAGTAATTAAAGATATCTTATGGGAGGAAATCAGGGTCATTGGATCAATGCAGGAAGAAAAGCTGAAAAATTAAGCTGTGAACAGAATTTAATGTATCCTTTGGGACATGCAGCTCAGTAGACCACAGAGCTAGTGTCCTCACTAACAAGGCACTGAATGAGGGTCGTGGTGGCAGTGCGGGGGTCAGGGACTAGTGTCACCTTCTGTCCGATCGCCGAGACGAGGTATCCGTTGCAGTTACACAGGGCAGTCACTGGGCCCTTCTGCTCCTTCTCGTACAGCACTTTGAATTTGTTCTTGGTCAGAGGTTGGCCAGGTTCAGGCACAACTTCGATCACGTCAAGGATCAGAATCTGGAGAGAAGGAAAAACAATCACGGTCTGCGACTTTGGTCCTAACTTTACATTCCCAGCTGCCTGAAGGAGTTGGAACAATGATGAAGAAATGCTGATCCATTTCCAGATCAGCACGGTGTACGACTGGAGGGGAACCGCTAGGTGACAGTAGTGTCACGTACCCTGCTCATCTTGGTAGAACAGCAGGCTGTAGAAGGACCACAGGTGAGTTACACCCCTCCACCCTGCAATGGAGGGCTGCTGGCAAAGGGAGTGAACGTTTACACCAGAGGACCGTGTCATGTTCAAATGGATTAGTGCATTTTCGGTAACTCAAGAAACTCAATAATGTCCAGACAAATGGAGATCATTGCCAAACCCCCTTAACATGTGCCTATTGGCAGTGAAAACTCCTTGGGGAGTTGGAAGAGTAACTTACTGCAGACCACACAGCTGACCTGCCCCTTCTACATGGTATTTACGTAGCTAACACCACAGGGGATATCTTAGCACTTAAATGTACATAATCACACAAGCCAATACTATCCGAGAGAAGGAAAATGCCCTCCTTCTCTGGGGATGCCTCCAGTGTATCAGAGAACGATGGTGTGATGGAACTTAGAGAGCTGTGTGCAGCGAACCCTGAACTGCCCATCGCTCCTGCAACCTTCAGCAGTTTGGTTATTTGCTCCTTCTACCGTGTCAGGCAGTTGCAGAGCTCCCAGAAAGCAGAGCTGTCCGTAGGAGAATGCTCAAGAGAAACAAGGTGGAAGGAGCTGAATGTCCCAAGTGGGGGCATTAATATTTGATGGATCCACACCCACACAGGGAGGCTGCGAACCAGTGCATGAACAGCGCGCATTTCCACATTTCTTTATTTTTAACTTCCTCCACTAAACCAGACACTTGTACAAGTGGTACATGTACATATCTACATAACAATCTGCTGGAGGAATTCAGCGGATCGAGCAGCCCTGCATCAGGGTTTCAACCTGAACCTGACAAAAAGGTCTGTCTATCTACCCGCACTGCACTTTCTCTGTAACTGCAACACATTATTCTGCACTCTGTTATTGTTTTCCCCTGCATTACCTCAATGTACAGATGAAATGATCCGTACGGATGGCATGCAAAACAAAATTTTTCACTGTACCTCGGTACATGTGACAATAATAAAACAATTTACCAATTCCTTGCACCCCCTGCCCCCCCACCCCGCAACACACACACACAGATGCTGCTCGACCCGCTGAGTTCCTCCAGATTCTGGCATCTGCAGTCTCATGTCTAGATAGTGAGATAATGTTTTTTAACACCACGATTACTGAGGGAAAAATAAGGCATCTCACTCACCCGCCCCCTGCACGTAACCTCCTCCCCCTGGGTCAGGCAGGTCCCCACGGCAATGTAACCTTTCAGTCCTGACACAGTCTCCTCGCTCCGCAGGGACACGGTTTTCATGCAGGTTACGTGCTCCCAGTCCTCCATATCAATCCTACACAAATTGAGAAATGGGAGTCAGGGAAGCTGGATTAACAAAGGCACTGGGTGCACGATCAGTGTGAGCAAACTCTTCGGTCTGCATCCTAACCCGCTCGGTCGTACTCAGGTTCAAGTTACTTTACTGTCATTCACCCACATGCTATATAGACACATGGAGGAACGAAATGTTGTTTCCCCCAGACTCACACAACAGAGGTCGTACATAGAACAGAGGACATACAATAAACACAAACAAAAAAATTCTGCAAGTACAAATAGTGCAAAAAACGGTATATACGGAATACAATTTAGTGCAGGGTTAATGCAAAACCCGAGTTGGATGAAGAAAATCCAGAACTCAGTGTGTTGCACTAAATGTATAAACATGTTCAGCAGCGGCCAACGTTCTTATACGCCGTTGTGCAAACCAGGGCTTTTGATGCAGCATTTGTCTGAAACTGTCTCCAGGGTATTCAGGAGCCTGGGGGGAGAAAACTGTTGTACAGTCTAGTAGTTCTGGCCCGGATGCTCCGGTACCGCTTGCCAGACGGCAGTGGGACAAATAGGTCGTGGGAGGGATGAGAAGGGTCACCTATGATTCTGCAGACCTTGTGTGTGCATCGTGTGTTATAGATGTCCAGGATGGAGGGAAGAGGTACTCCAATGATCTTTCCAGCTGTACTCACAATTCTCTGCAAAGACTTACGGTCAGAGATGTTAGTTACCGTACCAGGCAGAGATGCAGCTGGTCAGGACACTCTCAATAGTCTGACGTCTCTATAGAATGTGCTGAGCACCCCCATGCTCAATGATCTGCAGCATGCCCCAGGTTAAATCCTTCCCTCCCTATCTCACACGTCCCCAACCCTCTGCCATCTCTGCACATCTCCAATTCTCACTCACTGGCAGCCTTGGATCAGCTGTCTAGACTCTCAGCTTTAGAAATCCCTCCCTAGAGCTCTATCTATCTCCTCTACAATACCTTCTCCTGTGATCAAGCAGCTCTTGCGAGGCTTGATGTCAACTGTTGTTTAATGGCAGCCCTGTGGAGAGTACCGAGATGTTTAGATCTTGGATAAATGCTAGACACCTGTCACAGAGACCAATGGCAGAGTCGCCTGCAGCTGTGATGGAACTCGGAGAAATGTACAAGTACATAGTTCCCTGAAAGTGGGGTCACAGATAGACACGGTGGCATTTGGCACACTTGCCTTCATCGGTCAGGGCACTGAGTACGAAAGTTGGGACATCGTGCTACAACTGTACAAAACTTTGGAAAAACCACACGGCACACTGAGTGCTGTTTTGGTTGCAGCTTTATAGGATGGATGCTATCAAGCTGGAAAGGTGCGGAGAAGATTCAAGAGGATGTTGCCGGGACTGGAGAGCTTGAGTTAAATGGAGACTGGATAGGCTGGGACAGTTTTCCCTGGAGCCTCGGAGGCTGAGGGGTGACCTTATGGAGGTTTATAAGATCACAAGGGACAAAGATAAGGTATGGATCATCAGTCTTTCTCCCCAGGATAGGGGAGGCTAAAACTAGAGGGCAAAGGTTTAAGGTGAGAGGTGAAAGTTTTAAAGGGGACCTGAGGGGCAAGTTTTTCAGAGGGTATATGGAACAAACTGCCAGAGGAAATGGTACAGGCAGGTACAATTACAATGTTTAAAAGAAACTTGGATGGGTTCATGGATAGGAGAGGTTTAGAGGAGAGGGATCTGGGCCAAACACGGGCAAATGAGATCAGCTCCGGTCTGCACCTTGGGTGGCATGAATAAGTTGGGCCGAAGGGCCTGTTTCCATGCTGTATAACTCTATGTGTGCAGCGTACCCTGAGCTGCCTATCGCCTCTGCACACCTTTAACACTTCGGTCCTTCTGCCCTTTCAGGCAGGCGCAGAGCTCTCAGCAAGGAGAGATGCTCGGGGGAATGCTCAGGGAAAGCAGGGCTCACAACCCATGACTTTCCATCTGTCCAATGTAACGGACAGAAGAACAGAGCTGTCAGCCCAACTCCTCTGTGGGAGCATCTCACAGAATCAGACATTTTATTTCAAGGAAATAAATACAAGGCAGGAGACGTCTAACAATCAACACCATAACCAAAGACTTCTTTAAATGTAAGAATTTCAAAAACCTTTTAAACTGATAATTGCAAACAGATTTTTTTTTGGGGGAGATGATGAAATACCTAGCTATATAACATTTAAATATTCTTACTTACACTTTACTCCTATAATTATTAAACTCTAACTTCCTGGAAGGAATTAACAACAAAGGGGCACGGAAAGAATTTCAGCAAAACCCACATCCACTAACAAACATGTTCAACCTACGTGTGCCTTTCTCAAACAGGGTACGTCAACTGCTGATCAGAGTGCAAGGACACATGGATATGTCGTCAGAAGTACAACCTGCAATGTCTGTTGAATGTAAAAACTACAATAACTGGAACAAGTCTTTCATGTTTAACTAAAAACAATGAGAGCTTGAAGAAGAGGCACTTTCTAAATGTTGCACTAGCTCACTTTACCAGCGTCTTTAACTTTCTTAAGAGGATAAGGAAGTTCAGCTCATCACCGAACGCTGTAATAAACTTCTACAGATGTACTGTTGAAAGTATCCTGACTGGTTATACATGGACATCTGCATATGACAATATACTCGACTTTGACTTTTGTTAGTGTTATTAATCTGAAGTTCCAAATCTGCATTTAAAAAGTGACTCATTTTTGTTAAATAAGTGATATGTGCTCCCCCCTCCCCCCCCACCACCCCCCCAAGACCAGTGCACTGCCCAGGTGTCAGGATTAGATCCTCAGCCAATCCTTGGAGTTTGTGATCTCTGCCAGGGTGCCTAAAAGCACAGACCCACTGGCATCAGCACCTCTGAAGCAGGGAGAAGGGGCAGGGCTAAAAACATCAACTATACCTTTGTCTCCACAGATGCTGCCTGACCCACTGAGTTCCTTCAGCAGCTTGTTTTTTTTGCTGAAAAAAGAGCCGTGCCTCGCACAGGCACACTGATCAACATACTCCCTGTAAGCTCATATTGATCAAGTCAGTATCTAAGGAACCTATCCCATGGCAGAGAAAGAGGGATAGAAAATAGAGTTACCTATTTAGAGTCATAGAGCACATAAAAAAGCCCTTTGGCCCAACTCATTCATGCCCCTGGTGTGAACAAGTTGCCCCTCAGGTTCCTATTAAGTCTCTCCCCTCTCACCTTAAACCCATGCTCTCTAGTCTTGATTCCGCAACCCTGGGAAAAAGTGTGTGCATTCACCCTATTGAGGTCCCTCATGATTTTATACACCTCTATAAGATCACCCCTCAGTCTCCTAAACTCCAAGGAATAAAGCCCAAGTCTGCCCAATCTCTCCCTACAACTCAGTCGCTTGAATCCTGGCAACATCCTTGTAAATCTTTTCTGAACTCTTTCCAACTTAATGGCATCTTTCCTATAGCAGGGTGACCAAACCCAAACCCCACCCACCCAGGTCATTCTCTCTTCTCTCCTCTTCCATCATAAAAGATACAGGAGCCTGAGGGCACATACTGCCAGGCTCAAGGACAGCTTCTGTCCCACTGTGATAAGACTATTGTACGGTTCCTTTATATGATGAGATGGACTCTGACCTCACAATCTACCTGTTTTGACCTTGCACCTTATTGTCTACCTGCACTGCACTTCCTCTGTAGCTGTGACACTTTACTCTGTACTGTTATTGTTTTTACCTGTACTACCTCAATGCACTCGTTACTAACCCAATGTAACTGCACTGTGTAATGAACTGACCTGTACGATCGGTTTGCAAGACAAGTTTTTCACTGTACCTCGATACAAGTGACAATAATAAACCAATACTTGTTGCAGAACTCAGAGCCACTAAAGAGTATGGAACTGTTGCTCGTCTGTTGCTGTAACCAATCACTGGAATTTTTTTAAGGCACAACGTATTGCTGAAGATCAGAAAAACTTCTTGAAGCTTTACACTGATTGCCTTAGTCAAGAACAGCTATTGTTCTATACGTCTCAGCACTGTACCTTGAGTTTGGTCATCTGTCAGATCGTTTAATGTTGCTTTATATCTAACAACAAATATTTGAACAAAGAAAATCCAATCTGACAATAGGATTCTGGTACTGGATGCAGGTTCTATTATATGTCACAAGCACATTCATACTTGACATTCACACATTCATTCTGTTTTCTCTGGAGTGGCAGAAGCTGAGGGGAGACCTGATAGAAATTTATAAGATTATGAGGGGCATAGATAGGGTACATAGCCGCTATCTTTTTCCCAGGGTTAAAAAGTCTAATACAAGAAGACATGCATTTAAGGTGAGGGGGGCAAGTTCAAAGGAAATGTGTGGGGCAAATTATTTTTTTTTAAATTACACAGAGAGTGGCGGGTGCCTGGAATGTGCTGCCAGCAATGGTGGTGGAGGCAAATACGATAGCGGCTCTTAGACAGGCACATGAATGTGCAAAGAATAGATGGATATAATGACCTTGTGCAGGCTGAAGGGATTAGTTTCGTTAGGCGCTTAATTACCTTGGCACAACACTGTGGGCTGAAGGGCCTGTTCCTGTGCTATACTGTTCTATGTTCTACTGTACACCACATCTACAAAGCCATGCTGACCATACGCAGAATCACAATGCCATTGTTCATTCCTGATCAGTTAAACCCTTTGAATATGATACTGGACTTTGGGTACAGATCTGAAACTGAAATCCAAACATTTAGAAATGCTTCAACGTACATCGTGCATGCTGAGAAAATTCACTCGGTCCCTTGGTTAATGGATAGTAAGACAGACACTTAAATCAAGTGCTGTTCACACACAGAAACAAATCAATTCTTTCCAGCAAGACAAGTCGCTCGAACTTACCTGGTATTGGGAATGGCTTCCCAGCTGACAGGGGAGATCAACTGAATAGAAAACTTCTCCAGCATTGGATAGATATAGCGGTCATCTGCCGAAAGAGCAAGGTAACAGAATCTAAGAGACCAGGTCTGTTCTTTTCACTACCTATGAGAAACTGTTACCATTCATTTCAATAGCAGACGAATGGGACAATCTCACAGCACAATGAGAAGCCACTCTGCTCGATAAAAGGCTTAGTTACTCAGCCTGCACAATTCTCATTTTCCCGAGATTCACCATTTCTCCTGGTTGGTTGCTCTGGACTTACCACGTTCAACGTTCTCAAACTCTTTGTCCTCTCCCGTCATCTTTGGTATTCTATTACAGATCTCCGTCACGCTCGTAGTTACTGCATATACCTAAAGAAGAGGAGACACTTACACAGTATCCACAAAGAAATCGTTATCCAGGTGCCTGAACCATTGGATGACAGATCCATCGATCTCCATGCTGTATGACTTTCTAGCAGGGATGGGGGTGAGGGCCAAGACTAACTGTAGCATCTGTATTATTTCACTGACTTATGCTAGGTAACTCAAATAAAACCCACAATCAAACCTGCTACCGTTCTGGTCTCTAATGCACCATGTGGTTTACTTCAAGGATCCTTAACTTTTATTGGTCTCACCAGGACACTTAAGACGTATATTTCTAGCTTTGTGGTGTTTAACAAACGGCTCACCACACCGACGATTTAATTCTCCCCACAAACCCATCAACTCCACTCTCCCCACACCCTCCCTCCCCCCCCCACCACACCCACACACTAGGGGCAATTTGCAGCAGCCAATTAACCCACCAACCTGCACATCTTTGGGATGTGGGAGGAAACCGGAGCACCGGGAGGATATGTGAATGTACCCGCCCAGGGAGAACATGCGAACTCCAGACCAACAGCACCCGAGGTTAGGATGCAACCCGTGTCACTAAAGACGTGAGGCAGCAGCTCTGCCTGCTGCTGCACTGGGCTGCCCCTAAGGTATAAGAAATGGTCAATAATTTCTTCCCTATCAGTGCTCGGTGACTGTCTGCTGGGAATGGTCACTGCCTGGAACCACAGAGGTTTGAAGACCTCTGCCTGAGTGTTGGGCAACCTCTCTGAAGTGAGATTATGAGAGGCATAGATGGGAAGGCAGTCAGAATCTTTCTCCCAGGGTAGAAATGTCAAATACTGGAGGTCATGCATTTAAGGTGAGAGGGAGAAAGTTTAAAGATGTGCAAAGCAAGTTTTTTTTTAAAAAACAGAGTGGTGGGTGCCTGAAACGGGCTGCCAGGAGTAGTGGTGGAAGCAGATACAATAGTGGTGTTTGAACTCGTTACATAGACACATGAATACGCAGGAATGGAGGGATATAGATCATGTACAGGCAGAATTAGGTTTATTATCACTGACTTATATGTCATGAAATTTGTTGTTTTGTGGCAGCAGTGCAGCGCAAAGACATAAAATTACTGTAAATTACAAAATAAACTCATAGTGCAAAAACAAAAGAATAACAAACTAGCGTTCATGGAACATTCAGAAATCTGATGGCGGAAGGGAAGAAGCTGTTCCTGAATCGTTGAGTGTCGGTCTTCAGGTTCCTGTACCTCCTCCCAGATGGTAGTAATGAGAAGAGATTTAGTTTAATTTGGCATCGTGTTCGGCACAGACATGATGGGCCGAAGGGCCTGTTCCTGTGCTGTACTGTTCTTTGTTCCAGCTGAATTTGGTAAGGTGGTACATATAGGCAGTCCTGAATTCCTTGACCAGTATCATGGGGCAAACAGGACAAGATTTCAAACAGTCTTTTACCTTGGTTTCCACATGATAAGATACGTAGTGTGCTGTGCAGCGCAAGGGGATCTTTCGAACAGGCCACGGTGCATCGTAAGACAAGTAGGTCGGCAACACACTGATTCGGAGATCGCCCTAGAGCAGAGGGAAAGACTGTAAATGTGAAAAGGCAAGTGGAAGGAAAATACAGTCAAATTCATGCTTTTAAAAATAACCTCCCTACTGTAGTGTCTGCTGTGCCTCTGAGAAACCAAGTGCCTCTCCTCCATGGACTGTCTACACTTCTCGCTGCCTTGGTAAAGGAGCCAACATAATCAAAGACCCCACCCACCCCGGACATTCTCTCTTCTTTCCCCTCCCATCGAGCAGGAGATATAAAAGCCTGAAAGCACGTACCACCAGACTGAAGGACAGCTTCTATCCCACTGTTATAAAACTATTGAACGGTCCCCTAGTACGATAAGGATGGACTCTTGACCCCACAATCTACCTCGTCATGGCCTTGCACCTTATTGTCTACCACACTGCACTTTCTCTGTAACCGTAACACTTTATTCTGCATTCTGTTATTGCTTTTCCCTCGTACTACCTAGAAGTACTGATGCGATGATATGCTCTATACAGATGGCACGCAAAACAAAGTTTTTCACTGTACGTCTGTACACGTGACAATAATAAACCAACTTACATCAGTACCCCTCAAGTCTAAAGCATCAGGAACATTGGAGAGAAAGGACAACAGGCTAACATACCATGGTGATACTGTGCAGCAGAACGCATCCCAGGTTCATCATCCGCTCCATTGCAAGCCAGCATGCTCGAGGGAACTTTACACCCGAGCCTGCAGCTCCCAGGTTAAGGAGAAGCAGAGAAAACACACAGGGCTCCCAACACATTTGCTCTGACAAAATGACCTAAAATGCTAACTGTTTTTTCTCTCCACAGGTATTACCTGACCTGCTCTGAGACCGGGGCGGGAGGGGTCCTCGATTACGTTGGCTGCCTGCCTGAGGCAGTGGGGAGTGAGGTCGGAGTCAATGGAGGGGAGGCTGGTTTGCGTGACGCACTGGGCTGTGTCCACAACTCTGCAATTTCTTGCGGTCCCGGGCAGAGCAGTTGCCGTACCAAGCTGTGATGCATCTGGACACGATGCTTTCTATGGTGCATCCATAAAAATGTTCCCACTCCCTTTAAACTCACCACATTCACTGGAAAATTTTACCATGTATAAAAGTGAAATAAAATTGCGTTTGGGTATTAATTGGAGTAACATCCAATTGCTCAGAAAATCTGCCAGCGAAGCACTGCCAAAGAACCAAGGGTACTGGATATTCAGAGTTTTACTGTAATGAAGAAAATCTACCCATTATAGCTAGACCTAGTGGAAAGAGATCAGAACAAACAATAAGCACTCAGACTGAAAGATGAATGTGGTAAACCATAGTGTCTTCGCTCAGGAGGACATTATCTTTTACATCTCAAGTTAAGTCAAAAAGAAAAAGCTTCCATTTAAAACAGAACCCATCTCCACTGACAGTTTTCTGTCAGAAGGGCTCAGCTCCTCAAAGAGGGTCAAGTTGCTCTGTCAATCAGCCTCCTGACACACTAACGTTACGCAGAGCCGTGACCCTCCTCCATACCTGCTTGTTGAAGTACAGGAAGCCTTTTGGACAATTGACATTGTGAAAGGGCGCAAAGGATTCAATCGGTCCGTCGACAGTCATGGGGTGCAAGCGCAGCGCGCCTCGTGAGGTCATGAACAGCCAATGCGGGGATGGGCCGCAGATGAACACCTAGGACCGAGGCAGAGGGCACGTTAACCATGCATCGAAACTGACAGCAGCAGTACCATCATGTAACAGTGCGGTGGGGTCTTTGAACAACACCAGGACAAGCTGAATTTCTCATATAGTTGCTGGCGTTTGCTTGAAGTTTCAGTACCCAGATACCTGCCATCAGTGATACGACCAAAAACACTCAACAAGTTCTTCATCTCTTGCTGAGAAAAACAAGGAACCTTCAAACTTAATCCCTTTCAACAGGCGCTAACCTGCCCTGTTGAATGTATCCAGCATTTTCCTCCTTTTGTTCCAGATTTCCAGCTGACGCATTATTTTGCTTTTGCTTTTTCATATGACAGGGCACTAAGAAAGATTGTGGAAGTCTTAATAAGGAGCTGGCCACTCAGGACAAAGATGAAAAGAAATGTCTACACCCAGATGTTGGTGAATCCGTGGATTTCTCTTTCTGAGATGAGTGCAGAGGGTTAGTCATCGAGTACATTTACAACAATCATTGACAAATGTTTGGATATTAGGCGAATCATGCAATATGGGGTTAGTGCTGAGGTAAAAGATTAGCAATGATCTTATTTAAAGGGGGAACAGGTCATAGTCGTACAGCACGGAAATAGACCCTTCGGCCCAACTGGTCCATGCCAACCAAGATTCCCATTTAAGCTAATCCCATTTGCCTGAATTTAGCCCATATCCCTCCAAACCTTTCCTACCCATTTACCTGTCCAAGTGTCTTTTAAACACTATTAACGTGCCACTTCCTCTGGTAGCTCATTCCATATATGGACCACCCTCTGGGTGAGTCACCCCTCAGGTTCCTACTGAATCTCTCCCCTCTCACCTTAAACCTATGCCCTCTAGTTCTTGATTTCCCAACCCTGGGAAAAAGACTGTGCGCATTCATCCAATCTATGCCCCTCATGGTTTTATGCACCTGTACAAGATCACCCCTCATTCTCCTACATTCCAATGAATAAAGTCCCAACCTGCTCAACCTCTCTCCATATCCCAGTCTCTCAAGCCCTGGCAACGATCTTGTAATTCTTTCTGCACTCTTTCCAGCTTAATGGCCTCTTTCCTGTAGCAAGAGCTGAATGTCCTACTCCTGTTTCTGTTTTTAATGTTCTTTTCCAAACATGGAACCAGGACTTTTGGGACTTTCTATTCAACACTGAATTACACACAGGTTAAAGTCATTATTTTTTTTAAAAATTGCCAAGTTCTCAAAATTCAGATTAAGAAAGATGCCCTGCATTTATATAGTTATCACGGCACCATTTAAAGTATATTACAGTCAATTTAAACATACTGTGGTGCCACAACAGCATTGGACAGATAAGTCAACGCTACTGGGAGCGAAGTCTTGCCGATAAATAATGATGAGAAGATGGAAGAGAATCTCCTCAAGATTCTTTGGCATCACTTTGATGTGCTCCAGCCAAAACTTTCTGTGCAGCGCCCACAACAGAAGAATGGAAGCCTGGACAGACTGCTTCTCAGACACTGGAGACACAAGGGACTGCAGATGCTGCAATCTGGAGCGACACACAATCTGCTGCAGGAGCTCAGTGGGTCGAGCAGCATCTGTGGGAGGAAAGGAATTTTTGACCTGATTCAGGGCTTCAGCCCGAGACCTCAACAACTTCTTTCCTCCCACGGAAGCTGCTAGACCCGCTGAGTTCCTCCAGCAGATTATTTGTTGCTTCTCAGACACCCTGCTTCTAAGATAAAGCAAGGGACTTTTAATTTATGCACTATATCATCCTGGCGTTTTGCTTCTGCTCAAAATGTCTGTAGAATGGATAACAGTAAGTCTGCACCGATCCCTTACCCCCGAGTATCCAGATATATCTTCAAAGTAGCGGAAGCGAGCAACCCTGGCTTTCGGAACTATCAGTTCCTCGCCTGTGGCTGACTCAACCTTCTTCTCCTTCTTGGATTGTTTGAGCTTCTTCTCTCTGAAGTTTATATTATGTGGCACCTGGGGAAGAAATCAATTTAACACTTGTCACCAGCTGAAGACTGCCTTTGGGACAAGGGCAACTTCATGGTCCAGCAGAAAAGGAGCTTATCAAAACTGAGTTATGACTTCAATGTACACAGAGAAGTTCCAACCACATGAATAAAATTTAGAACAGTTAACTGGGAAAGTGAAAGAGACAAAATTAACGGGACTGCTCAAGACAAACAGGTACTCTGATGCAAGGGTTTGTGTGTGAGAAAAGACAATGTACTCATGCAGAGCCTTTCTATCCAAAAATACTTCAGGAGGAGTTAATTATTTTTAAATATAGCTACTTTATACGGCAGAAAATCTCTGCACAGCAAGGTCCTATGAACAACCCAGTTAATTAGATTAATAACTAATTAAGATTGATTTTGATTTTGCACCTGAGGCAAATGCAGCACCTGATAATTCACTTATAAATAAAGTGGTAACAATTTAAATTTTGAAATGTTTTAAATAATAAATAAAAGTGTATTGTTATCCAAAAAGGTGTGTCTTAAGGAGCCAGTGATATGGGTGAGACGCTCAAGGTTCAAATTTTCCCACAGTGGTGTTACATACCTTTTTAAATCGCACTTTCAGGTTGTTCTGGCTTTGCTGTGCGTCGTAGGAAAAGGCCTCATAGATCAAAAGCTCCTGTTCCACATGAACCTGCAGCAGACAAGTTGCAAAGAAAGTTAATTATCCATCCCCACAGCTGCTTTAGAAAGGAGCCAGGGACAATATCACCTTAGAAATGCAAAGAAAATAATGCACTGCAGGTTTGTTAAACTGTTGCTCCCCCTTATTCTGTAATTTGGCCACTCTTCTTTAGCCTGATGTCTAACAGCTTAGAGGGGGGAGTGAGAGCAGAGGAAAGGGAAATGGATGAGATGCGGCCAAGGGCTTTGTTAACGACGGTAGAGGAGAAGCTGCAGTTCAGAAAGTAAGACGACACTTCAGAGGCACCTGTACAGAAAGTCTCAGCATTGGAGCAAATACGACGGAGATGGAGGAGCTGGGAGGATGGAATAGAGTCCTTACAGGAGGCAGAATGGAACAAAGAATAATCATGATAATATTGGAGAATTCAAGTCCATATCCAAGTTGGAGAATTCAATATTGAATCCAGAAGGCTGCAATGTGCCCAGACGGAAGATGAGGTGCTGTTCCTCAAGCTTACATTGGGCTTTGTTAAAACAGGGCAGTGGAGGGCACAGAGAGAGAGGTCAGAGTGGGCTGGGGCATTAACGTGGTGGGTGACTGGAAGCTAAGGGTCACTCCTGCAGAATGAAACAGGGGTGGTTCAAAGCCATCACCAAACCTGCATTTGGTTTCCCCAATTTTTTTATAACACCAAGGGTGGTATGTACATATGTGGAACGAGCTGCCAGAGGAAGTTGCTGAGGCAGGTACAATAACATTTAAGAGACAGTTGGACAGGTACATGGATTGGAGGTTTAGAAGGTTGAAGGGCCAAATACTGGCAAATGGGACTAGCTTGGATGGGGCACCTTGGTCGGCATGTTTCGTGCTGTAAACTCTAAACTAAGATGCTGCCTGACCTGTTGAGTGTTTCCAGCATTTTGTTATTTCAGATTTCCAGCAACTGTGGATTTTTTGATTTTCATCCGTAGTCCTGAGGTAGAGAATTACCACAATTTCCAAGGAGATGCACGAGAAGATGTACGCCAGTGCTTACCAGAAGGAAAGGCCTCGTCTGGCGATTGCCGAGCCCAACCAATAGGACCTCTCTCACTGCTGGCATCTCCGTCAGGCGGGCAAATTCCTCCTTCTTCACCTCTCCCTGGGTAACGTGCTGTCCGGAGGAGCTGTCCACCAGCACGCGCTGCCCCACTGGAAAATTCTTCACCAGGAAGACCAGGCGCCAGTCGGGCAGCTGGTAGATCTACACAGAAGCACAGGAAGAGTTCAATCGTGGCTGCTGGTTCCCGGTTCCCAAACCCGCGGAACTGGATGGGTACTGAGATGGTGGCACAGTGAGTAGAGTGGCTGCCTTACAGAGCCTGAGACCCAGATCCAATCAACCCTGACCTCTGGTGCTGTGTGTGGAGTTTGCATGTTCTCCCTGTGACTGCGTGGGTTTCCCCCAGATGCTCCGGTTTCCTTCCACATCCCAAGCACGTGCAAGCTGGTAGTTTCAAATTCCAAGTTTCCAATTTATTGTCACAGGCATACGTACCCCAGGTATAAATGCCATGACAGTTAGCTTTCTGCGGTAGCAGCACAGTACATTACAAACATGACAAACGCAAGTTAACATAGACTTAAATTAACTAAAATTATACACAACTTACACGGCATGGTAGGTTCATTGGCTGCTGTAAACTGCCTCAAGTGTGGAGGTGAGTGATAGAATGTGGGGGCGGTCTGAAGGTGTATTGTGGATGGTCGTGGCTGTCACATGACAACACTGCCCCTACCTGGTCGAAAGACACACCACTGTCAATCAAAGTGCCCCTACCTGGCCGGATGACAGCACTGCCCCTAACCTGGTCAGAAGACACACTACGGTCAATCAAGGTTTGGCTCCACGCCACCCATCAGTGCACAGCTGACCATTGGTCCCTTTAAGCACCTTTGTACTTGGTCTCGGGCCATTGGCCTGTTTGAACTACCTGGGCTGGACCCCCCAGCCTGCCACATGTGCTGGGTTCTCTCTCTTTTTTCTCCGAGGGATGGCTTGTCGGTAAGCTGTGCACTGAACATCTAAGTTCGCATTCCCAGTAGCGTAGAGCTGTGCCAGCACTGAGTCAAGGGGTGGCGGGTAGCATATTGCTTTTCCTTGATTGTTTGTACCCAGTTCGTTGTGTGTGCATCTTACCCTTGTTGCGATTCCCCCACATTCACCATCACCAGTGCGCATGTGTGTATATGTGTGTGTTGCCCCCGTATCTTTTCCCGTGTTTGTCTTTATAAATAAATCATTTAACTCCAAGACTGTGTTCAGAGTCCTTGTCCTTTGCGACCGAATCTGTTTCACAACAGATGGGAATGTGGGTTAGGATAGAGTCAGTCTAAAAACGGGTGCTTGATAGCACGGACTTGGTGGGCTGAAGGGTCTGTGTCTCCATGCTGTCTCTCTCCCAACCACTCATTCCAGCCCATCTCATTACAGAATTCCCTCTGCACTAGTTTGGTTACAGCTCCTTCTGAACTTTCTCTTCTTGTTCATTCTCGGCTGCACAGTTCCACAAGAGGGGGGTGGTGTACTGTCACTCACCAGGTACAAAAATATATAAATGGTCCAGAGATTGCCATGAGCAGGGCCTTTTCCCCTGTAGGAGTTAGAGGGGGGACAGGTCTAACTTCTGACACAGCAGTCATTGGTCTGCTGCTGTACAAGCCCTTCACTATTGAGAGGCTGATCCCAGTCATGCAGCACAGAAACAGGCCCTTCAGCCCCACTCATCCATGTTGACGAAGGTGCCTACTCAAGTCCCTAGCTGACAGTAACAGCAGACATCCAAACATCTTAGAGGGGTTTATAAAATCATAAGGGGCATAGATAAGATGAATAGCCAGTCTTTTCTCTAGGGTAGGGGAGTCCAAAACTAGGAGGCATAGGTTTAAAGTGAGAGGGGAAAGATTTAAAAGGGACCTGAGGGGCCACTTTTACCACCTGGAGGGTGGATCGAATATGGAACGAGCTGCAAGAGGAAGTAGTTGAGGCAGGTACGATTATGACATTTAAAAGACATTTGGATAGGTACATGGATAGGAAAGGTTGAGGGGGATATGGGCCAAACGCAGGCAAATAGAACAAGCTCAGTCAGGCAACTTGGTCGGCATAGATGAGTTGGGCCAAAGGGCCTGTTTTCTGTGCTGTCATCTCTAGTCAGGGGGTGAATAATACAGAGAGGGTCAGGAGGTGGAAATAACTTACATAAGTTAAAATTAATTCAAAATGTAAGCTAAATTATCAGAAGCATAATAATTCAATTAACACCACTCTGGAACCAAAGTTAACACGCAGGGTAAACCGATAGGGAGGTGCCGTTGGCACAGCCCCTGACCAGTGGCAAGCATGGGAGGGAGATTCACCAGGGTGGTCAGGTGCAAGGTTTATGTCCGCCTGTTGTCCCTCTGCCAACTGAACACAGGTCCCATTCTCACCTCCATGACGCCGTTCTCCCTCACCAGCATGCACCAGTTCGTGGGGTCTATTTTGAAGTGTGACGGCTCTTTCTCGGCCATCGGCACGGAGGTACGGCTCGGCTCCTCTTTGGGAGGGCTGAAGAGTGCTGACCCCGACTCTCCGTACAGCATCTCCTCCTCATCATCCACGGTGGTGCTGTGGGGGGGGGGGGGGGGGTGAAAACAACATATGGGTGAAGCACCAAAACCTTGGAGGCCATGGATGAGAAAACTAATCAGCAGCATCCAGTCAGGATATAAACAGGATTGGATTCAAATGCAGACTTCAGAACTGAAAAGGGCAACTCCTGGGAGCGAACATCACCAACAGCCTGTCCTGGTCAAATCATGTAGAAGCCACGGCCAAGAAAGCTCACCTGCGCCTCTACTTCCTCAGGAGGCTAGAGAAATTCGGTTTGTCCCCTTTGACTCTCACCAGCTTTTACCGATGCACCACAGAAAGCATCCTATCTGGATGCATCACAGCTTGGTACGGCAACTGCTCTGCCCAGGACCACAAGAAACTGCAGAGAGTTGTGGACACAGCCCAGTGCATCATGGACACCAGCCTCCCCTCCTTGGACTCTGTCTTTACCTCTCGTTGTCTTGGTGAAGCAGCCAGCATAATCAAAGACCCCACCCACCCGGGTCATTCTCTCCTCTTTTATCGGGTAGAAGATACAGGTGCCTGAGGGCACGTACCACCAGACTTAAGGACAGCTTCTACCCCACTGTGATAAGACTATTGAACAGTTCCCTTATACGATGAGATGGACTATGACCTCACGATCTACCTCATTGTGACCTTGCACCTTATTGCACTGCACTTTCTCTGTAGCTGTGACACTTTACTCTGTACTGTTATTGTTTTTACCTGTACTACATTAATACACTCTGTACTGACTCAATGTAACTGCACTGCATAATGAATTGACCTGTACGATCGGTTTGTAAGACAAGCTTTTCACTGTACCTTGGTACAAGTGACAATAATAAACCAATACCTCCTTGCCTCCCCAGTTTAAAATAGCAAAGCTACTTGTCTACTTCTTGCCTTCATAGAGTCAGTCATTCAGCTGAGAAAGAGGACCTTCGGCGTCTATGCTGACCACCATGCTTATCTGCACTAATCCCACTGCCTGCATTAATTCCATATCCCTCCGTGCCCTGTTCATTCAAGTACCTGTCCAGAAGCCTCTTGAATGTTGTTGCACTGTTCCTCTGGCAGCTCATTCCAGATACCAAACACTGTGTGAAAAATTGACCCTCAGATCCCCTTTAAACCTCCTCCCTCTCACCTTGCACTATTCCCTCTAGGTTTAGACATCCCTACCATGGGAAACAGACGCTAGCCATCATAATCTATGCCCTTCATAATCTTATACAGCTCTCAGCCTCCTTTGCTCCAGAGAAAACAGACACAGCCTATCCAATCTCTCCTTGCAACTCAAGCCTTCCAATTCAGGCAACATCGTCGTGAATCATTTCTGTACCCTCTCTAGTCACATCCTTCCTGGAGTGTGGTGACCAGAACTGCACACAATATTCCAAGTGCAGCCTAACCAATGGCTATTTCATGTTACAATGAAGCATGTAGGAAAATAAGCACAGCAGAGAAATTGGTAGGAAAGATCTATTTTCCTTGAAAACTTATTCTTAACATGTGCTTCAAGTTGCCACATGAAGTGCGTTTCTACATTCTGCTGTGTTCCTCAGTTCCTGTCCTCTCCAGCTTGTAGTTTTGTTAACAGAACCAGCTTATATCCAAATCGTTGATAAGAATGTACAAGGCATGGTTAGTAAGTTTGCAGATGACACTAAAATAGGTGCTTATAGTGGACAGTGAATAAGGTTATCAAAAATTACAGTAGGATCTTGATCAGTTGAGTAACTGCGCTGAGGAATGGCAAATGGAGTTTAATTCGGATAAGTGTGAGGTGTTGCATTTTGGAAAATCAAATCAAGGTAGGACTTTCACAGTGAACGGCAGGGCCCTGGTGAGTGTTGTAGAACAGAGGGACCTTGGAGTACAAGTACATGGTTCACTGAAAGTAGTCACAGGTAGACAGGGTGGTGAAGACGGATTTTGGCACACTGGCCTACATAAGTCAAGGCATTGAGCAGAAAAGTTGGGAGGTCATGGTGCAGTTGTACAGGATGCTGGTGAGGCCGCACTTGGAGTATTGTGTACAGTTTTGGTCACCCTGCTCTAGCAAAGATGTCATTAAACTGGAAAGAGTGCAGAAACAATTTACAAGGATGTTGCCAGGACTTGAGGAACTGAGTTATAGGGAGAGGTTGGACAGGCTAGGACTTTATTCCTTACAGCATAGGAGACGGAGGGGTGACCTTAAAGCAGTGTATAAAATCATGAGGGGCCATAGATAAGGTGAATGCATTCAGTCTCCACATCCCACCTCCACTGCCCCCCCCCACCCCCAGATTTGGGTTTTCAAGAACTAGAGGGCATAGGTTTAAAGTGAGAGGGGAAAGATTTAAGAGGAACATGAGGGGCAATTTTTTTTTCCAAAAGCGAAGGGTGGTATCCATGTGGAATGAGCCACCAGAGGAAGTGAGAAAACACAATGACGCTGGAGGAACTCAGCAGGCCAGTCAGCATCATTGGAGAAAAGCAGGCGTTCAATGTTTCGGGTCAGGACCGTTTTCTCCACAGATGCTGCCTGGCCTGCTGAGTTCCTCCAGCATCATTATGTTTTTCTAAATTCCAGCATCTGCAATCCTTTGTTTCTCTAGTTCTGCCAGAGGAAGTGGTTGAGACGGGTACAATAACAACGTTTAAAAGATAGTTGGACAGGTACATGGAAAGGTTTAGAGGGATATGGGCCAAAAGCTGGCAGATGGGGCTCGGATGGGGCATCTTGGTCAGCACGGACCAGTTGGGCCGAAGGGCCTGTTTCCGTGCTGTATGACTCACCGTAATGGACTTTCAGGTTTGGCTGTTTCCCACTATCAAAATTTGCAGTTGCTGAAAATTTGAAACAAAAACAGAAAATGCTGGAAATACCCAGCAGGTCAGGCAGCATCTGTGGACAGAAGCAGAGTTAATGCTTCAGGTCAAAGACCCTTCATTAGAACTGGGAAAGGAGAAAGAAGTGAAGGATGGATTGGACAAAGGGAATATCTCAGGTAGGGTGAGGGCAGGGTTGGCCTGAGGATAAGCAGTAAATGATGTCATCTGGTGGATGGGGGTAGGTAGGGAGAAAACTTTGTTTATACAATAACTCAAGTATGTTTGAGTTACCCTTGGTCACTCCATGCTAAACTATCACACCTTGTTAGTGCCACAGGGTTAGAAAGAGAAGGAGAAGAAAACAAACAAATTATTAAATAGTCAAGCCAGCTACACCTGGAGTCATTGGCTGAGGGCAGGTTCAAGCATTTTAGAGTACTGTGTCCAGTTCTGGTCACCTCATTATAGGAAGGACATGGAAGCGTTGGAGAGGGTGCAGAGGAGAATTTACCAGGAGTATGGATTATGAGGACAGACTGAGGGAGCTAGGGCTTTACTCTTTGGAGAGGAGGAGGATGAGGGGAGACATGATAGAGGTGTACAAAATATTACAAGGAATAGATAGAGTGGACAACCAGCACCTCTTCCCAGGACACCAATGCTCAATACAAGGGGGCATGGCTTTAAAGTAATGGGTGGGAAGTTCAAGGGAGATATAAGAGGAGGGTTTTTTTTACCCAGAGAGTGGTTGGGGCATGGAATGCGCTGCCTGGGGCGGTGGTCGAGACAGGTACATTGGTAAAATTCAAGAGATTACTAGATAAGCATATGGAGGAATTTAAAATAGAGGGATATGTGGGAGGAAGGGGTTAGATAGTCTTAGGCGAGGTTTAAAGGTTGGCACAACATGATGGGCCGAAGGGCCTTATTGTGCTGTACTGTTCTATATCCCTCATGGTCTAAACCTGCCAACAAAAGATCTGGGTTCACCGTAGATACAAGAGACTGCAGATGCTGAAAACCCTTCATCTGGACTGTCTCCCCCTCGCTAGCATAGAGGGGTGGGGGTGGGGAAAGAGGCAGCAAGCGACAGGTGGATCCAGGTGAGGAGGGGCTGACTGGCAGATGGAGTCAGGTGAGGGAGGGAAGGGTGGAGATAGCGCCAGAGGTTGGGAGGCGAAAGATGGAGGTTACAAAGGGCTGCAGATTGTGTACTCTAATATGAAAGGAAGGTGAAGAGGAACAAAATAAGGGAGGGCAGATGGGAACAGTGGGGGATGGGGGTGGGTGGTGAGGGGACCCAGTATGAGGAGTGTGCGGGTGACCGGCAGATGGAGTGGGTCAAGATTTAGGTTTACATATAAATTCTGGGCCAAGTGTGGAGCTGTCAGTCTGACACCCATCCAAGTCACCTTCATCCAGAGAGATAAAAGGAGAGAAAGA
The DNA here is from genome assembly GCF_009764475.1 of Pristis pectinata. Taxonomy (NCBI): domain Eukaryota; kingdom Metazoa; phylum Chordata; class Chondrichthyes; order Rhinopristiformes; family Pristidae; genus Pristis; species Pristis pectinata. The sequence goes on along the minus strand of NC_067409.1, from coordinate 3,842,951 downwards.
GGATGATGGGGAAATACAAGTACTTATAGTAAACCGACAGATGACTACAGGAGGCAAATGACACAAGAACTGGAAATGTAGTGAATGGTGGGGTGAGGAGGAGCTATACACTCATTATATTCCTGTACACATTTAAAAAAAACTAGGATGATCACAAAGGCTGTATAAAAGCCTACTGGACCCTGAGGCATTGAGCATAAAAGCAAAGATGATTCAATGTACATTCCTGCACTTAAGACCTTACCTGATATTGGTGATCATGGTTTCCATCTCCGACTGACTCCCTTTCATCGTGTCTTCCTTTACGACAGAGGCTCGGCTTTCTGTGGTAAACATTCCACTGACATCCCGATACGCACAAAGGGCTATCACCTTGGACAACTGGAAAGGCAGTTTTTGAAAATGCAATGATGTTAGTCAAGCACCTGGCCAGCATTGCAGAGAATCAGGATAGCACAATGTCACAAGACCACAGCAACACTAATTCCACTGTTACTTCAGTTCAATGTGCAAGCAAAGGCACATCAGAACATAAACTGTACACAGAATCAAAGGACTATTAAGGCACAAAAGAAGGCCACTCAGGCTATCGAGCCTATGCCATCTCTCAACCCTTAGTTCCATCTCCCCTGAGCCATTCAAATTATTCCCCAGGCACCTGCCCAATTCCTTTCAAGTTCTGTGGTTGATTCTATTTCCACCAGCCCTACAAGCAGGGAGTTCCAGGGAAATAAAAGCAGCTTTTTCCTCAGTGTGTCTTTTCTGAAGAATCTTGTACTCTGGTTCTTTAACCGTTAGCTCATGGTCCGCACTTTGTTTCTTCCCTAATCAGCCAGCCTATCTCGTCTTCTTTCGGACTGTTACCATCCTCACCAGTTACTGCACTTCCAAGCTGTGTACTCTCTGCCTCTTTCTGTGCTGTATCTCTCTACGACTCTACCCTCTGGCCTGAATAACTACTGTTCAGTACTATAATCTGCTTTAAAGCTAATCTCCTATCTGTGCTGCCATTGGCTTTAATTTCATGAGCCTCAACTTTGATACCCGGGTTTTTATGCAAGAACTTATGAAAGTCTGTAGACAGTTCCTGCATCACCAGTCCCCGTAACCGCTTCAGATACCAACAAGGTTCATGAAACTTGATTTCTCTTTAAAAATTCCTTGCTAGCTCTTTTTCTAACTCAAATTCCCTCAGATAAAAAATAATTCCCTATTTTGGCCCTGATTACTGGTTCTAAAAGCTGCCTCACAATTGAGGATAAACTATAGCTCCTTGGATGTTCATGCGCCCCTTTTTGAAAAAGGGGGTTACATTTGCCATTTTCTTGTCCTACTGACATCACCATCCACACATCTCAGGAGGATTGTTAGACCGTGGCAAGACCTTCTGCAACATCCACCATCATCGCCTTCGGATGCATCCTATCCGGGCCTGGTGCTTTACTTTAAACATAGCCAACCTTTCTGGGAGAACCTTCCACAGTGCAATTTTTAAAAAATGATTCCCTATTTTATCCCTACACCTGGAAGGTGTTGATGGCCAATAGGAAGACTGTCTTACAGGCCCTGGAACTGAGTTGTCATTGAACATAGAACACTACAGCACATAATTGGTGTCATCTTCAGCTGATATTCAAACATGCTCCCATACCTAACTGGGCAATGGGAAAATTCTGACTGAGCCTGTGGACAGAAGCCAAGTGGACCACTCCTTAATTCCGGGCTCTGTTCTTTGAATCTTAAATGAAGACCACTCTGTCCATTGTGCTTGTGCTGTAGTTCCCAGAGAATACTCTCCATTTCGTCTCCTCCATCAGTCCTGATGCGGGGCTTCGACCTGAAATGTCGACAATTCCTTTCCCCCTTCACAGATGCTGCTCAACCTGCATTTAGTTCCCTTCTCCTCACCCCTTTGCCTTGCCTTTTTTTCATTTTCAATTAATAACAATTCCCTTTTGAATCTGCTTCCACTGCTCAGCCAGTGTACTCCAAAAGTTAAAATAATTCTCACCTGTCCCCCGGTTCTTTTGTAGTCAACTCAGACTAATAACTAAACGTGGGAGCTTCTTGGTCTGTTTGGACCAGTCCTGTAAACACTGACCGAGTTCTAATTATTAAGAAATTCCAATGACAACACCAAATTGTTTAGAGTTTTCTGCAGCCGATAACAATATTGAAGACCAAGGGGGATAGATTTCCGTGCTCAAAGGTATTCAAAGAATACAGGAATGAGGCAGGCACATGAGAATGAGGTTGAAAGTCAGCTGTGAATTTTAGCTCAGGAACACCAGAGCCATATCGGATAGCACAACGCTATTACAGCGCCAGCAACCCAGGTTCAATTCCAGCTGCTGTCTGTAAGGAGTTTGTACGTTCTCCCTGTGTCTGCGTGGGTTTCCTCCGGATGCTCCGGCTTCCTCCCACATTCCAAAGACGTACAGGTTAGGAAGTTGTGGGCGTGCTATGTTGGCACCGAAAGCGTGGCGACACTTGCGGGCTGCCCCCAGAGCACTCTACACAAAGATGCATTTCACTGTGCGTTTCGATGTACATGTAACTAATAAAAAAATCTTATCTTACTTTATGTTCATTTCCCCATTTCAAATGTTCCTAATTCACAGCATTGACGAGGAGAGAAGAGGAGGAGGAGGGTAATCAGTGGGCAGTGGTAAGCTGAGGGTGGTTTGAGCCTGAAAGCCTTGCCTGGTGTGCAGCTGAGTGGTAGAATCTGGGGGGAGATGATGAGAACGTGGAGACAATTAAAATGGGATTCGTATAGGATTAATGTACAGGGTGGGGGATAGTCAGCATGGACTCAGCGGGCTAAAGGACCCTTTTAGTTGCTGTTTATTCTGTGAACACCTCGTTATTCTTTGTTTTGCACTTACCTCGTTATTCTTTCTTGCACTATTTTTGTAATTTATAGTAATGTTGCTCTGTACTGCTGCCACAAAACAAACCTCATATCATGCAAGTCAGTGATAATAAATCTGATTACGATCTGCTTCTTCTGATCTGCTACTGAATCCAAGTTGCTTGTAGGGAATATTAGCCCGAGAGGCATCACTTCCCCAAGTTGTGATCTGAACTTCCTTCAAGCACAGTGCTTTGCAGGTGGCACTTGACTGACCATAAAACATTGGAGCAGAATTAGGCCATTTGGCCCATAGAGTCTGCTCTGCCATTCCATCGTGGGCGAGTTGTTTTTCCTTCTCAACCCTGTTCTACTGCCTTCTCCCCGTAACCTTTGACACCCTTACTAATCAAGAACCTATCAACCTCCACTTTAAATATACCCAATGACTTGGCCTCCACAGCCATCTGTGGCAATGAATTCCACAGATTCACCACCCTGTGGCTGAAGAAATTCCTCACCTCTGTTCTAAAGGGACGTCCTTTTATTCTGAGGCTATGCCGTCTGGTCCTAAGGTTGCTCCTCTCTCCTTGCGTTGTGCAGGAATACTTACCATGTGTATCTGTGGTTTCTGCATGGTCAGTCTGTGGGTGTTTCCTCCGTATGTGTCGCGCTTCAGAACAAACATCGTGACCTGACCTTCTCCACTCATGATCACCACATAGGGATCACACACTGCACAGTGCATTATCGGCGAGCCCAGATCCACAGGAATGAAGTGCAGCTGGTTCACTGAGAGAGAAGGAAGGGTCATTCAGAAGCAGCAAAAATTGGAATAAAACATAGAACAGTACAGCACAGGAACAGGCCCTTCAGCCCACAACGTCTGTGCCGACCATGATGCCAGATTAAACTAATCCTGTTTGCCTGCACGTGATCCATATCCCTCCATTCTCTGCCAAGTCATGTGTCTAAATGCCTCTTAAGCACTTAATCTGCTTTCACCACCTCCCCTGGCAGCATGTTCCAGGTACCTACCAGCCTGGGTAAAAAAAACTTGCCTTGCACATCTCCTTGCCTACTGTTACAAGACTATTAAATGGTTCCCTAGTACAATAAGGTAGACTTTTGACCTCACAATCTACCTCATTATGACCTTGCACCTTATTGTCTGCCTGCACTGCACTTTCTCTGTAACATTATTTTGCATTCTGTTGTCATTTTACCCTGTACTACCTCAATGCACATGTGATGAAATGATCTGTATGGACGGTATGCAAAATAAAGTTTTTCACTGTACCTCGGTACATGTGACAATAATAAACCAAGTTACTTTAAACTTTCCCCCTCTTACCTTAAAGCTATGCCCTGGAATGGGACAACAGTTGAGACAAGTCTAACCAAACTACACTACACAGTCAAAAATGCCAACACCCCTGCAATACAGGTAACTGCAAACTAGCTCATGAGATTTAGAAAATGCATTGATACAGAATTTTCACAATATCAGGATGTCACAGACTGCTTCACAGCCAATGAATTTACCGCTAAAGCATCATCACTGTGGTGTGAAAAGTAGCAGCCAGTGCGCAGCAAGATTCCAGAAAGAGAAGCAAGAAAAACAACTCTGTATTCCATTGTTTCAACAATGTTAAGGGACGGTGTCACAGGTAGACAGGGTGGTGAAAAAGGCGTTTAGCACACTGGTCTTCATCAGTCAGGGCACTGAGTCTAGGAGTTGGGATATTATGCTGCAGTTGTACAAGTCATTGGTGAGGCCACACTTGGAGTACCGTGTACAGTTTTGGTCAATGTTATAGCAAAGATATGGTTAAACTGGAAAGAGTGCAGAGAAAATTTACCAGGATGTTGTCAGGATGAGAAGGCCTGAGTCATAGGGAGAGGTTGACCAGGCTGGGTCTTTATTCCTTGGAACGTAGGAGAATGAGGGGCGACCTTATAGAAGTGTTCAAAATTATGAGAGGTGTAGATAAGGTGGATGGTCTTTCCCCTAGGGTAGGGGAGTTCAAAACTAGGAGGCGTGGGTTTAGGGTGAGGGGGCAAGATTTGAAAGGGACCTGAGGGGCAACTTTTTCACACTGAGGGTGGTGAGTGTATGGAACGAGCTGCCAGAGGAAGTGGCTGAGGCAGGTACAAAAGTATCATTCAAGTACTTCTTAAATAGGTACATGGAGCGGCGGGGCTTTAGAGGGATATGGGATGAACGCTGGAAATTGGGACTAGTGGGTGTGGGCACCGTGGCGGCATGGACGGGTTGGGCCAAAGGTTCTGTATCTGTGCTGTATTGCTCCATGACAAGTTCTCCAAGAACCAGGAGAACTTTCTTGCTTAATAGTGTTGGATTCCGCTTGAGCCGGCAGAAGAGACCTTGACTGAAGTTTTCATCTGAGAGACAGCACCTTTGATGGCGAAGCACTCCCACTGTGTGGACACTAGGAATGTCAAGCCACCTTCGCTCTAAGTTATACAGCTCAAGCACTCCCTACAGGAGAGAACTCCCAGGTTTGTAAGGATAAATTCTATAACAGTACTGGGTATTATACATAAGCGCATTACTGAAGCCCTGCCACACGAATGCTGGGAATTGTATAAACTACTGGTGCCCAGCACAGATCCAATACCAATAGCCTACAAGCAGCTCACAGCACAATGATGCACGATAGACCGAGTGGAAGGTACACAACCTGTGGGTTATGATGGGCTGAATGAATTGATTTCCACACACTATTTAATGGTAACATTACCACAATCATTGATGTCTGATTGCTAATCATGCCAAACACCATCTCATTAGGCAGGGAGGTGCAGATCTGCTCAACATGTCGATTCTTTTCAAAGAAATGCACTACACTGAAACCAATGCAAAAAACTACTGAAGGAACTCAGCAGGTCAAGCAACATCTGTGGAGGGAAATGGACAGTCACCGTTTCAGGTCGAGACCCTTCACCAGTTCCTCCAGCAGTTTGTTTTTTTGCTCCAGATTCTAGTATCTGCAGTCTCTTATATCTACTGAAACTAATGACAGGTTCCAATAAAAAGAACCTGCAATGTTCCACACTCATGTTATCATGAGAGCCTCTGGCCTGGGAATCAGAAGACAGAACAAGAATCCTTGACTGTTGTCTCAGATGGATGCAGACAATGAGGGCTGTTTTCTCCAGAGCAGCGTAGGCTGAGGGAAGATTTGATAGAAGGTTATAAAATTATGCGAGGCATAGAGTACACAGCCAGTATTTTTCTTCTCAGGATTGAAATGTCTAGTACCGGAGGGCATGTACTTAAGGTGAGAGGAGGGAAAGTACAAAGGAGATGTGCAAAACAAGTTTTTTTTTTAACAGAGTGGTAGGGGCCTGGAATGCACTGCCAGGGGTGGTGGTGGAGGCAGATGGCATAAGAACAGCTAAGAGACAGGAGTATGAATATGCAGAGAATATGGTCAATGTCTGGGGAAGAGGGATTAGATTAATTAGGAGCCATTGGTTTAATTAGTTCCGCACAACATCATGGGCTGAAGGGCCATGACATTCTATGCAATCCCGCACACTGCTTCAAAGAACAGGGGTGGCCTCCTCAGTATCCTGCCTAGTATTTATCAGTCACCTTGCTGGATGTGGGAACTTGCTGTGCACAAACTGTTTCCTACATAACAACAGAATTACACTGAAGTACTTCACTGGTTAGAAAGCATTTTGGAATGTCTTGATTGGGAGATTTGGGGGCACAAAGCAATTATCAGACTTTTACTTCGTTCGGCTTTCTCTCCACATAAAGTATATATTTTGACCAAATGTTCTCAGCCACAGCAGCAAGAATGTGTTTCATCTCTGGTTTTCTATCCTTTTCACTTGGTAGTTTTTTGTCTCTTCTCTCTGTACCCCAATACAAACTATTGGTACAATTTGTTTTCTTTAAGTAAGGCGCCACTAAATGGCTCCGCTAAAGTGTGACTTGCAGGTAAGAACATGAATAGATTGAACCTGTTGTAAGACACACTGATGCTAGGACTGATTACAGCTGCATCCATTAGGTATAAATACTTACCACCCTCCAGTAGCCGGATTCCCAGCGGTGAAACCTGCACAATGTATTTATTGTCTCCAATGTTGCCGGCAAAAATGGTTGGACCTTGTGTGGCAAAACCACTGGCATCCAGCTCCATGATTTCCTGACCAGTCTGCAAGATCTGCCATTAGGAGAGATGGAGACACAGACGAGTTAGTGTTAACCAGGGCAACTGAACAAGCATCAGATGTGGCTCACAGAGCAACTTTCTCAACCGTTCAAGTTCACATACCACTTGAGTACAAAACCTAAGCTGATATTGCAGTTGACTCAAGGAAGAACATAGACAGTACAGCACAAGAACAGGCCCTTCAGCCCACCCCATCTGTGCTGACCATGATGCCAATCCAAACTAATCCCATTTACCTGTACATCATCCATATCCTTCCCCTTCCATTCTCTGCCTGTTCATGTGCCTGTCTAAATGCCTCTTAAACATTGCTATCGTATCTGCTTCCACACCCACCCCTGGGCAGTGCATTCCAGGCACCCACCACTCTCTGTGTAATAAAAGTTGCTTCGTAAATCTCCTTTAAACTTTCCCCCTCTCACTTTAGAGCTATGTCCTCACGTAATTGACATTTCCATCCTAGCAAAAAGACAGTCTACCCTATCTAATTTTATATACTTCTATCAGGTTACCCCTCAGCCTCCGACATTCCAGAGAAAGCAATATTAGTTCGTCCAACCTTTCCTTAAAGCTAATGCTCTCCAATCTAGGCAGCATTCTGGTGAACCGCTTCTGCACCCTCTCCAGAGCCTCCATAATTCAGCAACCAGAACTGCTCATAATACTCCAAATGTGGTCTGTGGTGCAGTTTTATACAGCTGAAATATAACTTCCCGACTTTCATACTCAACACCCCAACTGATGAAGACATGCATGCTGTACACCTTCTTTGCCACCCTATCTATTTCCATTGCCAATTTCAGGGAGCTACGGAGAAGCTGGCTTAAGGAACTGTTAAAGCACGTGAATGCAAAAGATCCCAAGACTCTATTCAGAGTGGAGCTACCCTGATGTCCAAGCCATTATTCATTCTCCAGTCAACAACACCAAAGCTCATATATGACTTTGCTGATTGTAGGAGTGTGCTGTATACAATTTAATAATTTATAACAGTGACTACACTTTAAAAATTATTCCATTAACTTAAAATGCTATAGGATAACCTAACATTGTGAAAGACACTATATAAAAGCAAGTACTAAATAATTAGTTCCCAAGGAGTAATAAAGCACAAGTCAGTTCACAGAACTGGATGCAAAAGCCTCTTTAAGAAGTTATTTTTCATGGGAAATCCAGACTAGTTTCAGACACAAAATGGCACTCCAAGGGAGAAAGGTAAGATGAAGACTATTCAGAAAGCACTGCCTACCATTGTTGAGTCCTCTCGACTTAAAATGAGGAAACCATGTTTCTTCACATCTTCCTCTGGGGTGACATCTTTAGATTCCTTCTCTGCCTTCTCTCCATCTCCCGTTTGATCCTAAGTGAAGAATACCGAGTTGGGGATCAGGAAAGGAAAAAAAATTCTCAGACAGAAACAACTTAAGTTTAACATAAAGTGGAGTTCTTCTGAATAACAAATTCCTCAACCAATAGGTGAGCAGGTTAATATAGAACAGTACAACAAGAAACAGGCCCTTTGGCCCACCATGTCGCCGAATTAAACTAATCCCATCTGCCCGCACACAGTCTGCATCCCTCTATTCCCTGACTGTTAATGTGTTTGTCTAAATGTCTCTTAAGTGTTGCTATCCTATCTGCTTCCACCATCTCCCCCAACAGTGTGCTCCAGGCACCCACGACTCTGTGTAAAAAAAAAACTTGCCTCATAAATCTCCTTTACACTTTCCCCTACTCACCTGAAAGCTATGCCCTCTAGTATTTGACATTTCTCCCCGGGTAAAAAGATTAGGATTATCTACCCTATATATAATATTATAAGCATCCAACACATCAGAAAAAACAATCCAAGTTTGTCCAACCTCTCCTCATTGCTAATGCTGTCTAATCCAGGCAACACCCTGGTAAACCTCTTCTGCACCCTCTCCAAAGCCTCCACATCCTTCCTGTAATGGAGTGAACAAATCTGCACACAACGCTCCAAATGCGGCACAACCGAATTTTCATACAGCTGCAACACGACTTCCCAACATTTATACTCAACACCCTCAATGATGATGGCAAACATGCCATACACCTTCTTTACCATCTACTTGTGCTGCCATTTTCAGGGAACTGTGAACTTCCACCCCAACATCCCTCTGTACGTCATTGCTCCTGCCATTAACTGTTTAACTTTCCTCTTATATTTGACCTCCCAAAGTACAACACCTCATATCATTAAACTCCATCTGCCATTTCTCCACCTACATTTCCAACTGATCTATATCCTGCTCTATCCTTTGACATCCTTCCTCACTATCCACAACTCTGTCAACTGTGTCATCTGCAAACTTACCAATCAGCCCACCTACAGTTGCACCCAAGTCATTTCTATATATCACTAACAACAGAGGTCCCAGCACTGATCACTGCGGAACACCACTGGTCACAGACCTCCAGTCAGAATAACACCTCTCCACCACTACCCTCTGTGGCCAAACCAATTTTGAATCCTATCAAATCTCCGTGGATCCGATGTTTCTTAATCTTTTGGATTAGCCTCCTGTGAGGGACCTTATCAAAAGCTTTAGTAAAGTCCATGTAGACGACATCCACTGCCCTATCCTCAATCATCTTTGTCTCCTCCTCAAAAAACTAGTCAAGTTTTTAAGACATGACCTTGCTCACACAAAGCCATGCTGACTATCCCTAATAGGTCCATGCTTTTTCCAAATACGAGTAAGTTCTATCCCTAAGAATTTTCTCCAATGATTACCACTGACACAAGGCTCACTGGCCTATAGTTTTCCGGATTATCCCTATTGCCCTTCTTATACAAAAGGAACATTGGCTATTTTCCAGTCTTCTAAAACCTCACCTGGGGCTCAAGAGGATACGAAGATCTCTGTCAAATCCCCTGAAATCTCCTCTCATCTCCCTTAATAACCCGGGATAGATCCCATCAGGTTATTCCATATTTTTGCATTGTAGCCTAACTGCACATGGATTAGTCATGGCACTTGCCCAACGATTGGGTTGTCCTGAGGAATTGAAAGGTGCCACGTAAATGAAAGTTTCCTGCAACCCATGCTGACAAGTTAGTCTGTTTGAAGCAGTTGGTGTGATTATTGCACTACAACAATTAACATAGAACAGTCCAGCAAAGGACAGGCCATTCGGCCCACGATGTTGTGCCGATCTTGATGCCAATTTATACTAAATGTCCTCCTCCTGTGGACCATCCATATCCTTCCATTCCCTTCATATTCATGTGTCTGTCTAAAAGCCTCAAACTCCACCAGACTGCCTGCTTCCACTACTACCCCGGTAACCCATTCCTAGCACCTACCTGCGTAAATAACTTGCCCCTCATGTCACCTTTAAACTTCTCCCCTCTCACCTTAAAAGCATGTCCTCTGGTGTTTGATATTTCTACCCTAGGGAACAGATTCTGACTGTCTACCCTATCTATGCCTCTCATAATTTTTTTAGAAACCTCTATCAGGTCTCCCCTCAGCCGCCGACGTTCTAGGGAGAACAACCCAAGTTTGTCCAACCTTTCCTTAAAGCTTATACCCTCTAACCCAGGCAGCAACCTGGTAAAACTCTTATGCATCTTTTCCACGGTCTCCGCATCCTTCCTACAATGGGGTGACCAAAACTGCACACACTACTCCAACTGCGGTCTGACTGAAGTTTTACATAGCTGCAGTTACAATGAATTTCAGGCTTCCTGCAGCTATTCTTGCAGTTTTAGCTATACTAAAAATTATTCCTCAATGAACGAGATCACCAATGGATCTTGGGGCATGCAAAGAAAAGATTTAGTGAGCTTCGTTAACATGTGGGAAACAAACTAACAAAAAGGTAAATATGGTCCGATTCCTCTGGGAACCTAAATCCTTTAGCTAATTTCATCATAACAACATAAAATTAGCATTTTTACTGTAAATCAATTAAGATTCTTCAGGCAAAATCAATGACAGATGAAAACATCATCCTCCACTGGGCTAGGGAGCAGCAAACAGCCTGGGAAAATGAAGATAGGGTTTAACATGTCTTTTCATGTAGTGCAGCCAAAGTAAAGAATGGTACAGCGTTGAAGGGGAATCACTGTATGCCTGGGTCTGCCCTTCGAAAGAGTCCAACTGGCTAGGACTTTCCGCATTGCCCTGCATCCAATATCCTTCAATTATATATAAAACTTCATTTTATAAATGACTATAAACCTATTTCTTTGATTGCCATAAGATTCTAAGGAAAGGCAGATAAAAGTCAGAGCAATCCAGCACAGGCCCTTTGGCCAAACTCATCCATGCCAACCATGGTGCCCACCAAGCCAGTCCCATTTGCCCACATTTGTTCCATATCCCTCTAAACCACTCCTATCCATGTACTTATCCAAATGTCTTTTAAATGTTGTTATTGTATCTGCCTGAGTCACTTCCTCTACCAGTTCATTCCATATACACACTACCCTCTGCATGAAAAAGTTGCCCCTTAGTTCCCTTTTAAATCTTTTACCTCTCATGTTAAACCTGTGCCCTCTAGTTTTTATTTCCCCTTCCCTGGGAAAAGATTGTGTGCGTTCATCCTATCTGTGCCCCTGATGATTTTATACACCTCTAATAAGGTCATCCCTCAATCTCCTACATTCCAATGAATAAAATACTAGCCTGTGCAACCTCTCCCAGTAACCCAGGCCCTTAAGTCCTGGCAACATCCTCATAAATCTTCTCCGCACTCTTTCAGTTCAATTATGACCTTCCCAAAGTGGCAACCAAGATGGTACAGAATCACTGCAAATCAAATTTATGTTGCAGTTGTACAAGACATCGGTGAGGCTACACCTGGAATACTGCATACAGTTTTGGTTACCCTGTTATAGGAAAGACATCATTAAGCTCAGTACTTTGCTCACTTTCTGCTATACAATCGCCCTAACATTTATCACTAGTCTCCTTTTTAAATTTATTTTAATCTCTATGTCCTTATTATCCAGAGCCTTGTGGATCCAGTTTGCCCCAAATCAGCTCAATGTTCACTTACTGTTTGACCTGATGATTTTTGATTCCAATCATCTCGAGCTAAATCCCTTTTAATTGATTCCTCTCCAATTGAATGTTGTCAAAGTTTGATTTTTCCAGAACTTCTGGAATCACTATTGTGATTAATGAATCACGTTACACTTGCACCCACTCATTCCCCAGAACCAGGCCTACAAAGACTGATTGTGCATGTCGTGATTAACTGCGTAAATGATCATCACAGCATCCAAAATAAATTTTAAAATAAGACTCCTAATTATCTCCTCACAATTCCCACTCTCTGTTGCTGCTGCTTCTCTTTCTGGAGATAAAACACTGCTGATGTACGTTATACTGTGCTGAGAGAAAAGCTTAAACAGCCCTTTGGTTAATATGTAGAACTTGAAAGAATCTCAGATAATTATCTTAGTGCATACCTTTGTGTTCACCTCATCCTTCTTATCGGAGGCAATCACCGTCCACATATCATGGCAGCCAGGAAGCTCAAAGGTTGTGACCACCTGGGCTCGGATACTTCGCTGTTTGAACAGAAGGCACAGGGTCATCTGGTTAGCTGCCTTTCATAATAATTACCATTGAATCTCCTCTGGCGAGCCTCATTGTTGTCACATTAGCTACTGATCGGGGCATGTCCATTTTAAAGAGCAGCTACCCAGGGACAACCCACGGGGAACTGGAATAAATTGATCCACAGATCGGTCACAGACAAATTACAACAGTTGCTGCAAAGTGTCTCTGGACTGACAAACGCTTCGCGCCCAACTCCAGTTATCCCCTTGACCCAGAGGGAAATCTAATGCTTAAATTCCTTGTAGTAGTAGGAATTGGAAAAGGCAAAGAGGCCAGAATTAGAGGTGCAGCAATAGCGTGGGGGAGTCACAAGCCTGGAGGAGATGGAGGCCAGCGGCAAAGGTTCAACCAGGGAGGGAGACAAAAGCAAGCATTTTAATATCAAAGCACTGCTCAACAGTAAAGCACAATCAGCAAGAATGACAGACAAATGGATCCTTTGCAAAAGTGTTTTAGACAACCTTAAGTTTACAGAGGGCAGAATAAGGAAATATGGCTAGGAAGGCATTGGGAAAGTCAGGTCTGCAGGTAACAAAGACAAGAATGAGCAGCCATTTCACATAACAAGCATAATATTGTCCTCCACATCGCAAATCTAAAAATAATAGGTTACACCACTTGTCAAAGAGTCAGTTGAATAACAGGTCTATCCTTGGGTGTTTACAGACTTTACCAATGATCTCTGGTATAGTCCTGGTAATCCCAACCTTTAATATAGCACCAGTGGCACTAGGGTCTGCAACAGTAATGTCTCACTATAGCAGATAGTTGCGGGGTGCAAACTGATATACGTCAAATACAGCATGGAAACAGGCCCTCCAACCCAACCATGCCAACCTGAGCTAGTCCCGTTTGCCTGCATTTGGCCCATATCCTTCTCAACCTTTCCTATCCATGTACCTGTCCAAATGTCTCTTAAACATTCTAATTATACCCACCTCCACCATGAAAAGCTTGCCCCTCGGATCCCCTTTAAATCCTTCCCCTCTCACCTTAAACCCATGCCCTCTAGCTTTACACTCCCCTGCCCTGGAAAAATAAGACGATGACCATCCACCTTTTCTCTTATATGCCTCTACAAGGTCACTTATCAGCCTCCTTCACTTCCAGAAACAGACCCAGCCTTTCCAGTCTCTCCTTATAACTCAAGCCCTCAAGTCCCGGCAACGTCCTTGTCAAGCTTTCTGTACCCTCTCTAGCTTAATTATATCCCTCCTATAACTGGGCAATTAGAACTGCGCACAATCCTCCAAGCGTGGTTTTACCAACATCTTGCGCAGTAACGTGACGTCCCAACTCTTATGCTCAATGCCCTGACCGATGAAGGCATGCGTGCCAAATGCTTTCTTTGCCACCCTGTCTACTAGTGTTGCCACTTTCAAGGAACCATGAATGTACCTGAAAGGTGTCTCTGGTCAAATCACATAGATGCCACGGCCAAGAAAGCTCACCATCGCCTCTACTTCCTCAGGAGGCTAAAGAAATTCAGTTTGTCCCCCTTGACTCTCACTAACTTCTATCGATGCACCATAGAAAGCATCCTATCTGGATTATCACGGCTTGGTACGGCAACTGCTCTGCCCAGGACTGCAAGAAACTGCAGAGTTGTGGATACAGCCCAGCGCATCACGGACACCAGCCTCCCCTCCTTGGACTCTGTCGTTACCTCTCGCTGTCTTGATGAGGCAGCCAACATAATCAAAGACCCCACCCACCCGGGTCATTCTCTCCTCTCCCATCAGGTAGAAGATACAGGAGCCTGAGGGCACGTAGCACCAGACTTAAGGACAGCTTCTACCCCACTGTGATAAGACTATTGAATGGTTCCCTTATACAATGAGATGGACTCTGACCTCACGATCTACCTTGTTGTGACTTTGCACCTTATTGCACTGCACTTTTCACTGTTTCGATGTAAGTGTGACTAATAAAGATATCTTATCTTACTTTCCCTGTAGCCGTGACATTTTATTCTGTACTGTCATTGTTTTTAACCTGTACTACCTCAATGCACTCTGTACTAACCCAATGTAACTGCACTGTGTAATGAATTGACCTGTATGATCGATATGCAAGATAAGTTTTTCACTGTACCAAGTGACAATAATAAACCAATATCAATACCAGGGGCCCTGCTGTTATCTGTGCACATTGCTGCCCTAGTGTAATGTGCCAAAATGCATCACTTCACACTAGTTCAAGTTAAATTCCATCCACCATTGCCAAATTTTCCTGTTGATCAAACTCCATATTCTACCACTCAGCTACATACTAGAGGCAATTTACACTGGCCAATTAACCCATCAACCTGCATGTCTTTGGAAACTGGAGTGCCTGGAGGAAACCCACACGGTCGCAGGGAGCACCCGAGGTCAGGATTGAACTCAGGATCCTGGCGCTGTGAGGCAGTGGCTGCACCAGCTGAGTCACTGTGCTACCTGTGCGGCAGTGAGCATGAGTTGTGAAGGCTGTGTTGCCTGCCAGCCACCACCTCTGGGCAGTAGAAGGACTTGCAGGGGAGCAGAAATATCCAGACGCATGGGTCTAAAGATGGGAAGCGCCTCACTGGAATGTGTAAAAGCTAAAACTGAGGACAGATGGAATAAAATGCAGAAAAAATGTGAAGTTATCCACATTAGTGCATAAAATGGAAAGGCAGAGTAATTTTGTTTTAAAAATTGTGGCAGACTGGGAAATGTTGCTTTTTAAAGGGATCTCAGTGTCCTTGCACACAAGTCACTGAAAGCTGATGTGCAGGCACAGCCAGCAATTCGGAAGCCAAATGATCCTCTGCACCCTTTCCAACGCTTCCACATCCTTCCTCTAATGAGGCGACCAGAACTGGACACAGTACTCAAGTGTGGTCTAACCAGAGTTTTATAGAGCTGCATCATTACCTCATGGCTCTTAAACTCGATCCCTCAACTTATGAAAGCTAACACCCCATAAGCTTTCTTAACTACCCTATCCACCTGTGAGGCAACTTTCAGGGATTTGTGGATATGGACCCCCAGATCCCTCTGCTCCTCCACACTACCAAGAATCCTGTCATTAACTTTGTACTCTGCCTTAGAGTTTGTCCTTCTAAAGCGTACCACCTCACACTTCTCCGGATTGAACAAGTACAACAAATAGACAGAGGCTGGCAGGACCTGCGTGTTAGATGCAAAGCTTTGTATCTAAGCTGACACCAGGAGGCTGAGTGGAGCCCATTACCTGTAGAACGGAGAGTGCACCATTCTTTCCATATCCAGAACATACAACTATCTCCAAGTCTGGCTCTGGGTTATTCTGAAACTAAAAATGAAGTGAAAGGTTAAATAAATTGTAACGAAAACAGAAGGCAATAAAGAAGACACCTGTAACTTATGCTTGGAAACACCAAATGACGCTTCTATCAAATTCCGATTTAAAGAACAGTTGTGTGTCCTCCCAACGTTCTGATGTTGTCACCATAGTCTTTCCTCTGGCAGAGACACAGATCTGGACTGCTTGGTGCTGCTCCACAACTGACAAAATAACTCCTGAGACAGAGTAAAAGACAGCAAGATGTTTAAGTCAACTGTATGAGACCATTTGTCTGAGCTGGGAATACTAAAGAACTGTTATGGCACAGAAGGAGGCCATTCATCCCATTGATACTACGTTGGCTCCTGGTATAGAAACACCACCAGTACCATTAACCCATTCTTTCCCCATAGACCTTTAAATTATTCTTTCTTGTGTATCTAATTTCACTTTGAAGCTAATGATTGATTCTGAATCCAACACATTACAGTCAACCTATTTCAGGTCATAACCACCTTCCCTATGTCAAAACATCCCCCCTTAGATTTTAAACTTTGGGTAGTAACTATGTGTCATCTGGTCACAGAGTGAAATAGCATGGAAACTGACCATTCTGCCCATCAAGTCTGCACTGACTATCAAGCCTGCACTGACTATCAAGCACCCTTTGACACTAATCCTACACTGTCCATTTTTATTCTCTCCTCATTCCCATCAACCCACCCCCCAATTCTACAGCTCACCTACACACCAGGGACAACTCACAGTGACCAATTACCTTACCAACCTGCGTATCTTTGGGTTGTGGATGTGGGAAGAAAACCCTTTCAGTCACAGGGAAAACTCCACATAGACAGCACCTGAGGTCAGGATTGAACACAGGTCACCAGAGCTGTGAGACAGAAGCTCTACTAACTGCGCCACCATATCAGTGAACTATCGACTATTAGAACATAGAAATAGACCATAGAAAACCTACAGCACAGTTCAGGCCCTTCAGCCCACAAAGCTGTGCTGAACATGTCCCTACCCTAGAAATTACTAGGTTTACCAACAGCCCTCTATTTTTCTCAGCTCTGTAACTATCCAGAAGTCTCTTAAAAGACCCTATCGTATCCACCTCCACCACCACTGCCGGCAGCCCATTCCACGAACTCACCACTTTGAGTAAAAAACCTACCCCTGACATCTCCTCTGTACCTACTCCCCAGCACCTTAAACCTGTGCCCTCTTGTGGCAGCCATTTCAGCCCTGGGAAAAAGCCTCTGACTCTCCACACGATCAATGCCTCTCATCATCTTATATACCTCTATCAGGTCCCCCCTCATCCTCCGTCGCTCCAAGGAGAAAAGGCCAAGTTCCCTCAACCCTGCTTTCATAAGGGATGCTCCGCAATCCAGGCAGCATCCTTGTGCCAGAGGAATAGGTTCCCTCTAGTTGCTTTATCTAAAGCAACTGGAAACAGCTGCACAGCTCTGCTACTTCACCATGAGCTAGGAACTCTGGTTTCCTCTCATACCAAAACAGTGAGGCTAGACCAGCAAACACAAACCAATACCACCCAAATGGCTGGCTAACACATACACACACACTTTTACTGATTTGTACATGAATTTTATAAACTTGACCATGCAGAAGAGAGACTGCAGGTTCTCAACTCTGTTGTTCCACCTGCCATTCCCTCCCCCACACTCTTTGGGGAGGGGACTCCTGCTGACAGCCTTGCAGGTGGGAAAGTGTGTACCCAAGATAGCACCCTCCCACCCGGATAGTCAGACCTGCTACCGATTCTCACTCACCTCTTCAGAGAGGAAGGCAGGTTCTCCCATGGAAGCATTTACACAAGGACCAATGTTCAATATACTGTCACAGACCTGCAGGAAGACACCAAGTAAACTACTTAGACAGCAGAGTAGCTAGAAAATTGGTGTATTTTCAAAATAAGCTTTACAGTTCAAATTCTGGGTTTTAGCCCACAGTGGGTCAAGAACATATAATAATATAGCCTTTCAGAACCATACTGAAGGCTCCTCAGGAAGGTAGTTCAATATACGTCACAGAATGTTGGAAACAAATGGAGAAATATAATTTTGCATCTGCTCTTTTTATATCGAGTTATAATCATAGAACAATACAGCACAGAAACAGGCCCTTCGGCCCAACCAGTCCATGCCAACCATGGTGCCCACCCATCTAGTTCCAATTTCCTGCGTTCGGCCCATATCTCTCTAAGCCCCGCCCCTCCATGTACCTATCCAAGTGCTTCTTAAATGACACTATTGTACCTGCCTCACCCACTTCCTCTGGCAGCTCGTTCCATATACTCACCACCCTCTGCGTGAAAAAATTGCCCCAAGTCCCTTTTAAATCTTTCCCCCTTCACCCTAAGCATATGCCCCTACCCTGGGGAAAAGACTGTTACCGTCCACCTTATCTATGCCTCTCATAATTTTAAAACTTCTATAAGATCACCCCTCATTCTCTTATGCACCAAGGGATAAAGACCCAGCCTGGCCAACCTCTCCCTATAACCCAGGCCCTCTAGTCCCGGCAACATCCTGGTAAATCTTTTCTGCACTCTTTCCAGTTTAACCACGTCTTTCCTATAACAGGGTGACCAAAACTGAACACAGTACTCCAAGTGCGGCCTCACCAATGACTTATGAATGGCAACATAATGTCCCAACTCCTGCCCTAACTGATGCAGCTCCTTCTACAACCAAATTACCAGTTTAATTTCTGTTATCAAATGCATAAAAACATATCAAAATATGAGGAAGGCCCACTGGTCAACTCATGCTCACCCATTCTGGTACAGCTCGCATGCAGGCAGAAGGGATTAGTATAATTAGGCATCGTTAGCTTAATTAGCTCAGCAGAACATTGTGGGCCGAAGGACCTGTTCCTGTGCTGTGCTGTTCCATGTTCTGTCTCATGCACCAGATTCCAGTATGAAGCTAACTACTTTAGGATGGCAATAAAACATTGGCTAATGGAGACATAAGAGACTGCAGATGCTGGAATCTGGAGCAAAAAACAAACTGCTGAAGGAACTCAGCAGGTCAAGGAGCATCTGTGGAGGGAAATGAATGGTCGACGGTTCAGGTCGAGATCCTGCAAAAGGAGCCCTGAATTTGCAGCACAAAGTAAACTTGCCAACAGCTCCTCCACTCCGAAGTACCAATTTTTAAAAGGAGCAGAAACAAAAGTAGGTCACAGATCTATGAACCACTCCCTTTCACATCACCCCTCAACAGGTCCATCTGTTGTAAAATTGACCTATCACTCTCTCAACAATTACAAGGTAATTTTATTTTCTTCCTTGTTTTGCACTATTTATTTTTGTAACATAGTAATTTTATGTATTTACACTGTACTGCTGTCGCAAAACAACAAATTTCACGGCATACAAGTCAGTGATAGTAAATCTAATTGAGGTAATTGGTGATTGGTCCATTACAGTCACATGTACTGAGGTACAGTGGAAAAACTTTGTTTTGCATGCCATCCGTACAGATCATTCCAAACACAAGTACATCAAGGTGGTACAAAGGGAAAAACAGTAACAGAATGCAGGATATAGGGAAACAGTTACAGAAAGTGCACTGCAGGTAGACAATAAGGTGCAAGGGCCATGACGAGGTAGGTTGAAAGATTAAGATTTCATCTTTATCGTACAAGAGGTCTGCTCAAGAGGCTTACAAACAGCAGGATATAAGCTGTCCCTTGAGCCTGGTGTCACATTTTCAAACTTTTGTATCTTCTGGATAAGGGAAGGGGTGGGGGGAATAAGAGAGAATGACTGGTGTCAGAGAAATCTTTGATTATGTTGGCTGCTTTCCTGATGCATCGGGAAGTGTAGACAGAGTCGATGAAGGGAGGCTGGTTTTCATGATGGACTAGACTGTGTTCACAACTGTCTGCAGTTCTTGCAGTTTTGGGGCAGAGTAATTACCGTACCTAGCTTCTGATACATCTGGATGGAATGCTTTGATAGAAAAGCTGTGATACATCTGTAAAATCTGATGAGGTCAGTTGGGACATGCCAAATTTCCTCAGCCTTCTGAGGAATTAAAGGCACTGGTGTGCTTTCTTGGCCATAGTGTCTACATGGTTGGACCAGGATAAGCTATTGGTGGTATTTACACCTAGAAGCTTGAAGCTCTCAACCATCTCCACCTCAGACCATTGATAAGACAGGGGTGTGTCCTCCACCCCACCTCCTGAAATCAGTGACCAGCTCTTTCGTTTTGCTGACATTGAGGGAAAGGTTGTTGTCTGACAGCCAGGATTTCAAACATCCTTTTCTGTTTCACGGTTTCACCAAACACAACAACTTCTGATGACAGCAGTGACCCTGCAGCAGGAACATCCACAATTACAACTTGTACCCCAAACCCCTTCTCCTCCTTGGTCACCTCAGTGGTGACGATGCAAAGAGAACAATTTGACACAAGGGGTGGTTCTTTGCACACTTTCCTGCTGAAACACAGAGGTTATCTATTAACAGTTTTGCATATAATGTTAAGACCTGCAGGGTTTCAAAACCCTCGATGATACCTGACAAATCACATCTTACCTCAAAGGAATAAGTAGCTAGCTGAGTGCCTGACTGGGCCTCGTTCCCGTACACTTCAAATCTCATCCATGTCATCCAACAGAGCAACATCACCAGCTGCAATGTTAACCAGCGAGTTAAAATGTATCTGCTCTCTTCCTTTGCAGTTTTCCTGTCATTCTGTCGCAGTATCTGTGGAATAGGTCAGGGTTCAAGACATAGCGCTGGGGAAGGTGGAAGGGGAGGAAACCATCATCCTCTTTGATAGGGGCCCGGGGAAGTGTTATGGAACAGAGGGACCCAGGGAGTGCAAGTGAAAGTGGCGTCACAGGTAGATAGGGTGGTGAAGGTAGCATTTGGCACGCTGGCCTTCATCAGTCAGGGCACTGAGTATAGGAGTTGGGAAGTTATGTTGCAGTTTTAGAAATCATTGGTGAGCCACACTTGGAGTGTTGTGTACAATTTTGGTCGCGCCTGTTACAGGAAAGATGTTATTAAAACTAGAAAAGAGTGCAGAAAAGATTTACCAGGATGTTGCCAGGACTGGGGGCCCTGAGTTACAAGGGGAGGTTCTGTATACTAGGACTTTATTCCCTGGAACGTAGGAGATTGAGGGGGTGACCTGATAGAGGTATACAGCTCATGAAGGGGCAATAGGCAGGGTGAAAGCACAGAGTCGTTTTCCCCAGGGAGGGGGTGCTAAAAACAAGAGGGCGTAGGTTTAAGATCAGAGGTGTGAGATTTAAAGGGGACATCAGGGCAGCTTCTTCACGCAAAAGGGTGGTGCGTATTTGGAATGAGCTGCCAGAAATAGTGGGTGAGGCGGGCACATTAGCAACGTTTAACAGCCATCTAGATAAGTCCATGGATAGGAAAGGTTTAGAGGGCTATGGGCCAAACGCAGGCAGATTGGACTAGCTCGCTGGGCAACACAGTCGGCATGGACGAGTTGGGCCGACGGGCCTGTTTCCATGCTGTATGACTCTATGACTCTACCTCTGGTGGAAGCTGACTGAGGAAAGAGATGGTACCACGAGGGACAGAGACCACCAAAGCACACACCATGAGCATGTCACCAGTCTATTACAATTCCAGCATTATTTCACGGCATGCATTGAGTATAAGACTCAGGAAGTCACGTTGCAGCTGTATAAGACTTTGGTTAGAACCCATTTGGAGCATTGTGTGCAATTCTGGGCCGCCCAATTACAGGAAGGATGTGGAGGCTTTGGAGAGGCTGCGAAGAGGTTTACAGGATGCTGCCTGGATGAGGGGGCATGAGCTAACAAAATTGGTTGGACAAGTTGTGCTGTTTTCTCTGGAGTGTCAGAGGCTGAGGGGAGACCTGATAGAGGTTTATAAGATTATGAGAGTCACGGATAGGGTAGACTGTCAGAATCTTCTCCCCCCCCAGAGTAGAAGTGTCGCATAGTAGAGGACATGCATTATAAGGTGAGAGGGGGAAAGTTTAAAGGAGATGTACAGGCAGGTTTATTTTTAAAAAACACAGAGGGTGGTGGAAGCAGATACGATAGTGGCATCTAAGAGGCTGTTTGGTAGATACATGAATATGCAGGGGATGGGAGGATATGGATCATGTGCAGGCAGAAGGGATTAGTTTAATTTGGCATTGTGGTCAGCACAGACACCATGGGCCGAAGGGTCTGTTCCTGTGCTGTACTGTTCTATGTTCCAAGCAGCTAATGATGGATTTGCAACCACTCCTCAGACATGTAATGGAAGACAGCCACAGGAGATACTCACCGATCCAGCCTGCAGACAATCCAGACGCTTCTTCTTATTGGGTGGTTCTTCCTGCAGAACAAAGCAGAACTAAAACAATCAGGGATACCAGTCAGGAAAATAATCCTTACCTTTATGTAACTGACCATAATTTCCCTGTGGTAGCAGTGAGCACCCCACCTTTTCCCGTGTATTACCCTTAATGGGAACGGTATATTGCCCTGTGATTGGGCCCAAGTGGCCACTCTTCAATGTCATTCTGAACACAGATATTCAACTGGAAAATATTACTCTCCAAACTCAGTCCTTGTCCAACACCGAACCATAATGCATAGGAGGTGGCTATTCAGTGCATCTTGCCTGCCCTGGCTCTTTGAATGAGCCATGCAGTTAATTCCTCCTCCCTGCCCTTTCCTCATAGCCCAGCACATTTTTCCTTATCCAACTTTATCCAGCTTCTCCTTCAATGTAACTTGTGACTTTGCTTTAGGTACTGTGGTATAGATCATAATTCACTGTGCTTAAAATGAATCTCCTGCTTCATTTGCCTATGTGCGCCCTGGATATAGTTTTCTCACTGACTGCACTATCAAAACACCTCAAGAAGGATTTGGATGGCATTCAGGCTCCAATCACTTCAAAGAAGCTAAAGCCCAGCCATTTCCCATTCAGCTTTAATGATATCATACCCACCACCCTTCACTCCAGGGCTCACCTTCACCAACATGTTTACTTAACTGGAGTACTTTAACGAACAGTTCATCTCACCCCTGGAATCTTTTCCTAACTGCAAGGGTTAAGCCAGGTACATGATGCCACATTCAGTAATCTTTCACATGCAAGCAACATTCAAGGAACTCAATTCTATCCAGGAGTTTGTTTGACCAAGGCTTATGCTACAGTTCTCAAAAGGAACCAACTCAAACATCAGCGTTTGGTTCTGAAAACAGATGTTTCAAGATCCAGTTGCAACACATTTTTCAGTTCTCTTACCTCAGCAGCAGCTGTGTCTTGAAATTATGCCATTAGCCATCAATCACAGAAAATTTACAGAAAGGAGGGAGGCCATTCAGTGCACCAAGCCCTATTCATGCCACAGTCTTAAAGTTCTTTCTGCTTCCACTATGGCATGGCAATACTGCATAGTTTACCCTCTTGTTACATTATATGCAAGCAGATGTGTAGCTGAAATTGGCATCATGGTCAGCACAGACATCGTGGGCCAAAGGGCCTGTTGCTGTGCTGTAATGTCCTACGTACATCCTCTAGTTCTTGATCCAAGTGTTGTGGGAACAGTTTTACTTGATCAATCTGTCTACATTCTTCGTGATGTTAAATATTTTTTTATCAGATCTCCTCACAATGTTTACTGTTCCATGGAGAATGGCAAAAACAAGGGCAGGGAAGCAACATGAGTGCTGATAACCGCAGTCTGTGGGGAGGGGACAGCATATACCCTTATGTCTGTACATCTATTATAGTCACAATAGGGAAAACTGGTATAAAGACAATATTGAAAGCTCTATCCAAATTCATGTAGCATTCATAATAATATTTGTGGATAATGGCAAGGTTACATAGAGCATAGAACAGTACAGCACAGGAACAGGCTCTCCGGCCCATGATGTCTATGCCAAACACGATGCCAAATTAAATGAAATCTCTTCACACGATCCATATCCCTCCATTATTTACAAGTCTATCTAAAGGCCTCAAAGTTGATGGTTTCTCTTGCTGGGGTGTCTAGAACCAGGGGTCACAGTTTCAAAGTAAGGGGTCAACTATTCAGAATGGAGATGTGGAGAAATTTCTTCACTCAGAGAGTTGTGAATCTTCGCAATTCTCTACTACAAGAGCGCTGTGAAGGCTTAATTGGCAAGTGTATTCAAGAAAGAGATCAATAAGATAGTTAGATTTTCGGGCAGGGAAGTGGTACTGAGGTAAAAGGTCACCACCATTAGAAGTGGTGGTCACCACATCCAATGTTGGAGCCGGCACCACTGGTAAATTCTCGCTTCTATTTCTCATGTTCTTATATTTTTCCAATCTTGTCGGCACTTGCTCCAAGGCCTTCATAGCTTTCTTAAAGTCTGGTACCCCAAATCAGACACCATATTCCAACTGGTGTAATGAAGATTTATCATGACTTGCATTCTATGTCCCTATTTATAAAGCTCAAGATTCCATATTCTTTTTCACCACTTTCTCAACCTGCCCTGCCACTTTAAACAATTTATGCACATTTCCCCCAATCACAGAAAGTTTACAACATGAATGTGATCTCTCTGTTCCAGTATCCATTTTAAAACTCTGCCCTCTAGTTCACAGAGCCTGCAATTTAAAGCTCTTGAGACACCCTGAGGTTATGGCAGATACTGGTTAAAAACAAGCTCATATTTCCTAAAGGTCTCAAATAAATGTGTACACTAAACAAGGGGCTAAAAGAGCCCTAAAGTCACTAGGTGAACGAGTCACCTTAACAGAGAAATTATGTTCATACACCAGTAATTATTGGGACTACCAAACATTGCAGTTATATCTACAAAACAATCAATTCAGAATGAAATTCCTCTTGCTGCCTATTTACATCAGTTGGAGTTAATACAAAGTTGAAGATTCTGTTTGATAACCATATCAATGACCTCCACTCCAAACATAAGAACTTTGTCCCTGTGTAGATGCCAAACACCTTCACACCAAGACTATTTTCCCCACTGTCAAGCACTAACAGCAAACAGAGATAATTGTGTAGTGGTTAGCGTAACACTAATGCAGCACCAGCGACCTGGGTTCAATTCCGGCCACTGTCTGCAAGGAGTTTGTACGTTCTCCCTGTGTCTGCATGGCTTTCCTCCGGGTGCTCCGGTTTCCTCCCACATTCCAAAGATGTACAGGTTAGGAGCTGGGGGTATGCTATGTTGGTGCTGGAAATGTGGCGACATTTGCAGGCCGCCCCCAGAACACACTATGCAAAAGATGTATTTCACTGTGTGTTTCGATGTACATGTGACTAATAAATAAATAACTAAATATCTAATATCTAATTACAGAATAATGTATTTAATACCTGTTTCTCCCGATCTTTTCCAACGTCCATTGGAGCTTCCTGCAGTTTCTCTCAGTATACCTAAGTAATAGGGAATTGCCCAAACGGGATCCGAGGAACAAATAGCCTGGCTCCAGTGTGGTCATCTGTGAACAAAGAAGGATCAGTGTGGCCCAGTCCTTTGCCAAAAAGGAAAAGCAATCCTAAGCCATGCCTCACTCAACTATCAGGGAACGCAACGAAGGCTTGTGATTTCCCTCAGAAAGGAACGTCTAAGGTAACTCATACTACTGTTCAGTAGACGTAGAGCTCTCCTGAATAGCTGCAAGGATGAAACCGGCAGACCGAATGAAATGCATCCTAGCAGAATATCAACATCTTCCCTCATGAGAAGGACTAGTGAAAGGCCTTATTATCCCATGTTTGAACACTGCAGAGAAGGAACTGCTTTGAATCTACCTCAGCCAGAATTCCAAAGAGTCCAAGAGCCATGAATAAAATAGAGGTGGTTGAACATGACCCTCTTCCCAAGCCGGGCAGCTCATCAGGAACAGAATGGAGACACAAGAGACTTGCAGATGCTGGAATCTGGAGCAACACACTAACAGCTGGAGGAACTCAACGGGGTCAGGCAGCATCTATGGAGGGAAAATGGACAGGAGACTATCGGGTCGAGACCCTTCATCTGGACTGTCCATTTCCCTCCACAGATGCTGCCTGACTTGCTGAGTTCCTCCAGCT
The DNA here is from genome assembly GCF_009764475.1 of Pristis pectinata. Lineage (NCBI taxonomy): Eukaryota > Metazoa > Chordata > Chondrichthyes > Rhinopristiformes > Pristidae > Pristis > Pristis pectinata. The sequence goes on along the minus strand of NC_067409.1, from coordinate 3,816,907 downwards.
TTTTTTTTGTGTGTTGCATCAGGAACAGAAGACCATTTAGACCCTTTAATCCACCACTCCACTCGTCCACGCCTCGTGAATACCTTGATTCCATTTATCGTACTGAACAAGAGAAGCTAATCACTCCAGGTATTGGAAGCTCCAATGTACTCAACACACTGGAGTCATTTTGGGGAAAGAGTTCCAGATTTCTAGCATCCTTTGTGTGGAAAACGGCTTTCTAATTTTTCTCTTAAGTGATTACTCTAATCTTATTATCCATCACACCTCACTATTCCTCTTCCCACATCAGAAAATAATTTCCCCATTTCCAATCCGTCACGTTTCAAAATTTTAAACAACTTGTTCAGATCGTCCTCAATCCCCTAAACTTAAATCAACATTACATATCACTCCAGCAATGTTTGAACAATTAAGGCAGAATTTCTACATCAGCTCTCACGCACACGCGCATGCGCGCACACACACACACGCGCGCAGAGGATTGATAGATCAGGAAGTAACTTGAGGTGTTAGAAATGCTAGTTCAGAGTATCATTTCTTTTTCCAAAGAATTCAGCAGGGAGACATCACTGCCCTTTTTATTCAAGGCAGTTCTAACACGCAGGATTCCATTATGGAGGATTAAGTGTGCTGACAAAACATTGATCTATTAGTACTTAACAAGAAGCTCAAAAATGAGGAAAATCAGAATATATACAAGGGTTAAAACTTACACAGGTGGTAAGGACGCTGGCTGCTGCCTTGTCAAAGTGGAAGGCGCGTACGCTTCTCATTCCGTCAGTTATCAGAGTCAACACGTAGCTGTGGGAATCAAACAATGGCAGCTGCTCAGATGTTGTAACTGGGGACACGGGAACACAAGGGAAAGGAGCAGCAGTAGGCCCACCGGGCCCCTCGAGCTTAACTCGTCATTCAATATAGCCATGGCTGATCTACACCAGCCTCAACTCCACTGCTAGGGCATGGAGGACAGGCCATTCAGCCCACCATGTCCACACCAACAAATAGGGACCCATCTGTACTCATGCTATCCCCCAGCACTTGGCTCATAGCCTTCTATGCCTAGGTGATTCAAGTGCCCGTTTAGATACTACATAAATGCTGTCAGTGACTCTGCTTCCACCACTCTCTCAGGCAGTGCATTCCAGGTACTCGCCACTATCTGGGTGAAAAGGTCCCCCTCAGATCCTCTCTAAATCTCCTACCCCTTACCCTAGATCTATCTCCTTTAGTTTTATCTACCTCTGATAAAGGGAAAAGTTTCCTGTAATCCACCCTATCTATACACCTCATAATTTTACATTCCTTAATCATGTCCCTTCTGAATCTTCTCTGGTCTAGGGAAAACAGACCCAGTCTCAACAGTCTCTCATCATAACTGAAACGCTCCATCCCAGGCAACATCCTGGTGAATCCCCTCTGCACCCCCTCCAGCACCATCACATCCTTCATATAGTGTGGTGACTAGAACTGCAGCCAAGGTCTAACAAGCTTCTGTGCCAGCACCCCTGACTGAGTCAATTTTTCAGTCTTTCAAATACTTATCCATCTCCACCTTAAATGTACATACCAATCCGACCTCCACCAGTCTCGGGCAGAGAATTCCAGGGATTTAAGAAATTTCTAAGCACCTGAGTTTTAAATGCCCGGCCCCTAGTTTTGCGGCAATGTCCTAGTGTTTGTGACTCTCCCACCATTGAAAACATCTCAACATCTACCCTTTCGAGCCTATTTAGGATTAAATTGAATGTGGTCATCCCTCATTCTTCTAAACTCCAAGGAAGCCAGACGAACACTGTCCAGCCTCTCTTGGTAGGACAACCCTCTCTTCTTAGCCTGGGGAATCTCCTTGGAACTACCTCCAATGCAACCATATCCTTTTTTAGATAAGGACCAGTAACAGACCTGAACAAACAACTAAAGCCCATGGAGACACAAATGATTCTGCAGATGCTGGAATCTGAAGCAACACACACAAAATGCTGGAGGAACTCAGCAGGTCAGGCAGCATCTGTGGAGGGAAATAAACAGTCAACGTTTCAGATCGAGACCCTTCGTCGGGTCTGGAAAGGAAGAGAGCAGAAGCCAGAATAAGGAGGTGGGGGAGGAGCACAGGCTGGCAGGTGATAGGTTAATCCAGGTGAGAGGGGAGGGATATAAGAAGCTGAGAGGTGATAGGTAGAAGAGGCAAAGGGGGAATCCGGTTAGTGAGGACAGTAGACCATGGAATAAAGGAGAGGGGAAATAAAGCCTAATGACCAAGTATATTACAGAAGAAATGTGTCCATGAGTAACACAGACCATTGGGATTTTAGATTCATCGAGTTATACAGCAAGGAAACAGGCCCTCCAGCCCAACTCAACCATGCCAACTACAATGCCTATCCAAACTAGTCCCATTTGCCGGCATTTGACCCTTACCCCTCTGAACTGTTCCTATCAATGTACTTGTCAGATGTGTTTTAAATGTTGTAATTGTACCTGGCTCCACCATCCCTGCTGGCAGTTTAGTCCAGATACCAACTACTCTTGGTGTGAACACTTTATCCCTCATATCCTCTTTAAACCTCCTCTCTCATCTTAAACCTATGCCCTCTTGTTTTAGACTCCCTACATGGGGAGAAGACTGTGAATCTCTACCTTATGTATGCCCCTCATACTTTTATAAACATCTGTAAGGTCACCCTTCAGCATCTGAACTAAGGGAAATAGTCCCAGCTTATCCAATCGCTCCAGCCCAGGCAACATTACTATGAATCTATTCTGCACCCTCTATAGCTTAACCACATCTTTCCTACAGCAAGGCAACCAGAACTGCACACAATACTCCTAGTGCAGCCTTGATGTCCCACCTCCTATGCTCAATGCCTCGGCCAATGAAGGCAAGCGTACCATACGCCTTCTTCACCACCCTGTGTTACCACTTTCAGGGAATTATGTACCTGTATTCCAAAGTCTTCCTGTTCAATAATATTCCACAGGGCCGTGCCATTCACTGTGTATGTCCCGGCCTGGTTTAACTTCCCAAAATGCATCACTTTGTACTTGTCCGAGTTAAATTCCATCTACAATTCCTTTGCCCACTTTACCAGTTGATCCTGATGTAGCCTTGGACAACCTTCTTGACTGTCCCCTATAGCACCAATTTTAGTGTCATCTGAAAATTCATACCTACATTCTCTTGCAAATCATTAATGCATATATGACGAACGGTAAAGGGCCCAGCGCCAATCGCCATGGCACACCATTGGTCACAGGCCTCCAATGTGAAAAGTGACCCTCCACAACCACCCTCCCTCCTACCACCAAGCCAATGTTGTATCTATCTCACCCTGGATCCCATGTATTCTAACCTTCTGGACCTGCCTACCATGCAGGACCTTGTCAAAGGCCTTGTTAAAGTCCACTTAGACAACATCAACCACCCTGCTCTTATCAATCCACTTGGTTAGCTCCTCAAAACAGTCAATTAAATTTGTGAGACATGATCTCCCACAAACAAAGCCACGTTTATCCTTAATTAGTCCTTGCCTTTCTAATGCAAATAATACCTGTCCCTCATTTATTAAATTTGCATTCTGCCAAACTGTTTACAGAAGGAAGCTGCATTTAGAACTCCTCACATGGAGTCTAATCTTCAAATGATATGAAAACTGCTGGGCGGGTGGGCAGACCGGTGGGGGGGGGAGGTGGTGGAGGTGAGTATGAAAGTGGATATTATAAAAACAATGAACTTGATTGCATATTATATTACAGTGTATACTTAACACTTATTGAAATGGAAGACCAAAGCTAATAATACTTACATTTCACCTCCCTTTAAGGAAATGACCATCTTATCATAGGACACAAAGGCAGCCTGGGCACAGTCCAGCATAATCTTCACCCCTTCCTGAATCCCTGTAGGATATAAACACATACACACACTCAGAGCAATGGTTTCCGAAACTTGGTTCAAAGCTGACCTGGTAAATGGAGAGACATCCCAGTCACATGACCAATATTCTCCGCAGTGACAAGTATCAATTCCTCATTACAATCAGTATAATCAGTCACTCTGTCTCCCAGACTATTCATCCAGTGGTGATGTAGATTCTGATCCAGTACTAAGTTACTAGGGGCTTCACTCAGAACACAAGCACATATTGAAGAAAGGAAGGAAACAAAAGATACCTGATGGCAAAACCAGGGAATTATGGACCAGTAAGACCAACACCTAGGAAATATTTGGATAATATTGGACAATGGACCTTTTTTTTTGGTCTAATTGTGTTCTTACTTGTAAAAATTGTGTATAATTTATGTTTGTCTTGTGAATGCTGCTTACATGACGCTATGTGCCTGTGATGCTGCTGCAAGTAAGTTTTTCATTGCACCTGTGCATATGACAATAAACTTGACTTTGACTTTTGAATCTGTAACATAGGAGAGAATGACTGAACACCTTGAATATATTCAATTGCTCATGCTTAATGAGAACGTGAGAGTGTGAGAAAAAGATGAGCAAAATAAGGAATTATATTGTTTAAAAATTTCCAAACCAAACCAATTTTTAAATTTATTTATTTCAAATGTCCATTCCATTCATCCATGAACTAAGGATGAACGCAGGCACAAACATGCATTAATTGAAGAGTGAAAATGCGAACTGTGTCCAATGACCCTCCAGATCAGGGAAGACAAAATGTGAACTGACAACTTACGGAGCGGGAAGGACGTTGTACCATTGGTCAGGCTGTTCAGGGACACTCCATAGGGTGGGACACTCTGGTTGAGGTACAGCAGTGAGTTCACTGCAAAGATGACCACACCACCTGCAAAATGGAGGAAGTCCACATCATACTTACAGAAAATGAGTTTACAAGGCACTGGAATAACATAACACAAAGAAGTGGAAACTGAAGTTGTCAAGTCACGGAGCAAGATCTCAGCCGTACCAAGTCCACTTGGTCTTTTTATGCAGCTGGGAACCCAAACCCACAAAAAACTGCTGCAAACCTGAAAAATTGTGCCTCTTGTTATAACAGGGTCAGTCTAAGCTTAAGGAACAACAACTCATCTTCTGGGTGGCCACACTGCAGCTTTATGGACTAAATACTGAATTTAACAATTTCAGATAACTTGCTTTCTCTGTTTGTATCATAACTGGCTATTCTGTAGGTTATTCATATGTAATGTTAACTCAGTTTTTCTCTCTGCACTGCAATTACATCTGCCTCCACTACTCCCCAGCTGTGTATTCCAGACCCAAAGAAATAATTGTATAAAAAAGTTTTCCTTCATGTCACCTTTTGTTCTTTTGCCAATCACTTTCATTCTATGTCCTCTGGTGCTTGATCTCTGCACCAATGGGGACAGTTTCTCTCTTCCAACTTTGTCCCTTCATGATTTTAAATACTTCCATCAAATCCCTTCAACTTCTGTTCCAGGGAGAATAACTCCAACTTCTCCAGTCCATCCACAGACATGAAGTCCCTCATCTGTCGAATCATCCTGGTAAATTCCTTCTACACCCGCTCCTAAGCCTCACATCTTCCTAAAGTGCAGTAAACTTCCACCTATGGGTGAACCAGGTTCATTATGAATTCCCTTGCTATCATGTTCTGTGCTTCTATTTATGAAGCCTCAGATCTCATATGAACCATTTTCAACCTACGGTGCACATAGACCCCCAGGTCTCTGTTCAACCCTATACCATAGAACCATACAGCACAAAACAGGCCCTTCGGCCCACCATGTTGTGCCGTCCATCAAACCACCCTCACACTATCTAAACCTTTCCTCCCGCATATCCCTCTATCTCACATTCCTCCATGTGCCTATCCAACAAACTCTTGAACCTGTCCAATGTATCTGCCTCCACCACCACCCCAGGTAATGCATTCCATGCACCAACCACTCTCTGGGTGAAAAACCTCCCCCTGACATCTCCCCTGAACCTCCCACCCATAACCTCAAAGCCATGTCCTCTCGTCTTGAACACTGGTGCCCTGGGAAGGAGGCACTGGTTGTCTACTCCATCTATTCCTCTCAATAATTTATATACCTCTATCATGTCTCCTCTCATCCTCCTCCTTTCCAGTGAATAAAGCCCTAGCACCTTAAGCCTCTCCTCATATTCCACATGCTCTAATCCAGGCAGCATCCTGGTAAATCTCCTCTGCACCCTCTCCAACGCCTCCACATCCTTCCTATAATGAGGCGACCAAAACTGAACACAGTACTCTAAGTGTGGTCTAACTAGAGTTTTGTAAAGCTGCATCATCACTTCACGGCTCTTAAACTCAATCCATATCTTTCACATTTCTCAGCATTAACTTTCATCTACCACATACTGCCCATTCTACTAGCCCACCTCTGTCTCCTTGAAGTCTAATTCAGTCCTCAATTCATTGCACCTTCAGGTTTTGCTTCATCAACAAATTTGGAAATTGTGCCCAGAACACCAAAGTACAAGCCTTTGGGGGAACTCCACTGTATACTTACTTTCAATCTAAAAAAAACATCTTTAACTACTACGATGCCTGAGCAGGGTCTCAACCTGAAACATCAGCAACTCCTTCCTCTCCCACCCCCGCCCCCCCCCCCCCCCCACAGATGTGTTCAACCCACTGAGCTCCTCCAGCAGATTGTTTATTGCTCCAGATTCCAGCGTCTGCAGTCTCGTGTCTCCATGTTTCTTGCTACGTAGCAAGGTTTCTAACCACTCTGCTACCTCCTTTTTAGTCCACTGCCTTCAATCTCAATGATAAGCCAATTATACAGCACCTTAGCAAGTGCCTTTTGGGACTCCATATTTAACATCTTTTCTTCATTTCGCTCATCAGTGCTATGGTGTTTCATTTAAGAGTTCAAGATACACAATTTTCCTTCAACAAATCCATACTGCCTTCTCTAATGAATCCACACCAAGACCAACAGCCAATTATGTACCTGTTTGTGGTTTCTAGAACCTTCCTCATCACCAGGATTAAACTGACTAATCTGCAGTTACTATGTTTATCATACACTGTTTTCAGAACAGTTTTCTAGTTCTCAGGTGAATCTATGGATATTTAGAAGATTTTAAGCATCCTACAATTTCCTTCTTTGTAAGCTTCAGCAACCTGGAATGCATTCCATCTGCACCAGGTGGTTTATCTACTTTGCAGTTCCTCCTCCTCATCAATTTTTAGCCATCAGGAATCCCAATGTCATCTTCCCTTGCTGAGACTCCAGTGCATCACCATCCTTGCTGCAAGTCTGTTTTTGTGCCTTCTTTGTCTCTTATTCCCTTTCTTACTTCCCCTGTGAACTTTCTGGAATCAGCCCGGTTTTAATTTGTATTAACAACCTGACATCTGTCATATGCTTTTTTCTCCTCTGTTTTACTCTGCAGCTTTTTCAACTGGGATCTGGAACTGATTCAGGAAGTGAAGGCATTTGTCTACTGATTACCTGAAACTGATTGGTTTCAGTTTCCCAGCCATTCAGTGTCGAAGCGCACACCAGTTGTCAGATTTTCACACATATATATTTTCCATCTGTGAAGATGATGTTTTATTTGAACCCGAAAATAGCACAGGAGTGAACTGCTAACTAATTTAATTTAGAATTGTGAAAGGCCAAGGATTTTGCACTAGCAGCAAAGAAAATAAAACATGGCAAGGTAAAAAAAAATGACTAAGTATCCCCAAGTAATCAACTGGTACATTGTAAACAAATAGAACGCACACAGATCAAATCAGACATGCAACACCCTCACATGCACAGATGGAAGGAGATCAAAACTGTGCAGTCATGCCATGTCTAATCATGAATAGTGATGGACAATTAATCAGCTAACGGAAGGAGGCAGCTCCAAGAACATCATCAACAACGGCAGGACACAGAATGTGGGTGCTAAACACAAGGCATCTGCAACCATATTCAGCCAGAAGTGCTGAATGAATGATCTAAATTGGCCTCCTGCCAAGATCGCTTCCATCATAGAAGCCAGGCTATATCTATTTTCATTCACTCCGTGATATCAAGCAGCATTTATTCCTTCCACCACCAGCATGAAGTGGTTGCAGTGTGCACCAAGTAGAACTGCTCACCTAGACTATTCAACAGCACCTCCCAAACACAACCTCTACTACCAAGAAAGACAAAGGCAGCAGCTTCTCTCCAAGTTGCACATCATCCCGACTTGGAAGATGTCACCATTCCATCATAGCTGATTGGTCTAAATCGTGGAACTACCCACCCAAAAAGCACAGTGGGTGTACCCTCACCAGAATGTTTGCCTTTGTTCAAGAAGGCAGCTCATCAGCATCTCCCCAAGGGCAATTAGGAAATAGGCAATAAATGCTAGCCTTCCCAATGCTGCTTGTATCGGCCAAAAAGGAATTTCAAGAAGAAAACAACATCACCGATGCATACATACATGGACAAAGTAGCACACATATCAACAGCCTTGCCCATTCCCTTGCTTGGTCACTTGCTCACCTATGGGCTTTGGTACTGCCAGGGCCTGGGTGCAGTCAAATGGTAGGTTGCTCAATGACCAGATAACAGGGTGAACCTTCTGCATGATATTTAGAGAGATAGCCACAATGCTGCAGGTGTCCTGTCGCACTGCCACTCGACTGCAGGGGGGAAAAGGAAAGAAATACAATGAAAACCATTCTTTATGGTACTTTTAAACATTTCACCTGAAGAAATCAGAATCAGCGAGCAAATCAAGCAAAAAGAAATCATTTTCACAGAATGACCTAGTGCTGTTGAATACAAACAAATTGAATTGGAGTTTTCAATCAGAGAAAATGTGTGACTCAGAATCCTAATCCCAATCTCCAACGCTCTATCCATAGCCCTGCAGATTGTGGCTCTTCAGAAAAAAACCATCCAAACTTTTTCCAATGTGATGCGAGTTTCTGTTCCCATCATTCCAGGCAGTGAATTCCAGAGCCACACAACCAACTATTATTTCCGAATCCTTTTCAATAACTTCCTATTTGAATATAGAGGAGCGGAGTCAATGACATAATAATGCTTTTAACCAAAGGAATACAACAGTCCAGTTTTTGTTTAGTTCTTGGTTAGTTTTTGTTTTGTCCATAACCTTTAAAATTGTCATGGACAGGGACAGGTGCAGAGAGGACAAGAAGATATTTAATTGGGGAAAGGCGAATTATGAGGCTATAAGGCGAGAACTTGGAAGGGTAAATTGGGATGTCCTTTTTGAAGGGAAACGTACCATGGAGATGTGGTCGATGTTCAGGGATCTTATGCAGGATGTTAGGGATAAATATGTCCCAGTGAGGCAGAGAAGGAATGGCAGGGTGAAGGAACCGTGGGTGACGAGAGAGGTGGAACGACTAGTTAGGGAGAAGAAGGTAGCATACATAAGGTATAAGCAGCAAGGTTCAGACAGGGCCCGTAAGGAATATAGAGTAGCGAGGAAGGAACTTAAGAAAGGGCTGAGGAGAGCGAGAAGGGGACATGAAAAGGTGTTGGCTAGTAGGGTTAAGGAAAATCCCAAGGCCTTTCTCACATATGTGAAGGGTAGGAGGATGGCGAGGGTAAAGGTAGGTCCGATTAAAGACAAAGGTGGGAGAATGTGCCTGGAGGCGGCGGAAGTGGGAGAAGTTCTCAATGAATACTTCTCTTCGGTATTCACCAAGGAGAGGGGTCTTGATGATGCGGAAGGGAGTGCTGGTAAGGGTAATGTTCTCGAGGTTGTAGATATCAAGAGAGAGGATGTGTTGAAGTTGTTAAATAATATCAAGACAGATAAATCTCCGGGGCCTAACGGGATTTTCCCCAGGCTGCTTCGAGAGGCGAGGGAGGAGATTGTTGAACTGCTGGTAAGGATCTTTGAGTCCTTGTTGTCCACGGGGATGATGCCAGAGGATTGGAGGGTTGCGAATGTTGTCCCTTGTTCAAAAAAGGTAATAGGGATAGGCCAGGGAATTACAGACCGGTGAGTCTCACGTCTGTGGTGGGTATGCTGTTAGAAAGGATTCTAAGGGATAGGATCTATGAACACCTAGAGAATCATGGACTGATTAGGGACAGCCAGCATGGCTTTGTGAAGGGAAGATCTTGCCTCACAAGCCTGATAGAGTTCTTTGAGGCGGTGACGAGGAAGATTGATGAGGGTAGTGTGGTGGATGTGGTCTATATGGATTTTAGTAAGGCTTTTGATAAGGTTCCTCATGGTAGGCTTCTTCAGAAGGTCAGAGGCCAAGGGATCCAGGGAGGCTTGGCTGTGTGGATTAGGAATTGGCTTGCCTGTAGAAAGCAGAGGGTTGTGGTGGAGGGAGTGCCCTCGGATTGGAGGGCAGTGACTAGTGGTGTCCCGCAGGGATCGGTTCTGGGACCTCTACTTTTTGTGATATTTATTAACGACTTAGATGAGGGGGTGGAAGGCTGGGTTAGTAAGTTTGCGGACGACACTAAGATCTGCGGTGTTGTGGATAGTGTGGAGGGCTGTCGGAACTTACAGAGGGATATTGATAGGATGCAGAGCTGGGCTGACAAATGGCAGACGGAGTTCAATCCAGAGAAGTGTGAGGTGGTACACTTTGGAAGGACAAACCCCAGGGCAGAGTACAGGGTAAATGGCAAGGTACTTGGCAGTGTAGAGGAGCAGAGGGATCTGGGGGTTCATATTCACAGTTCACTGAAAGTTGCCTCACAGGTGGATAGAGCAGTTAAGGCAGCCTATGGGATGTTAGCTTCCATAAGTCGTGGGATTGAGTTTAAGAGCCACGAAGTGATGATGCAGCTTTACAAAACTCTAGTTAGACTACACTTAGAGTACTGTGTTCAGTTCTGGTCGCCGCATTATAAGAAGGATGTGGAGGCGTTGGAGAGGGTGCAGAGGAGATTTACCAGGATGCTGCCTGGATTAGAGCGTATGGAATATGAGGAGAGGCTTAAGGTGCTAGGGCTTTATTCACTGGAAAGGAGGAGGATGAGAGGAGACATGATAGAGGTATATAAAATATTGAGAGGAATAGATAGACAGTCAGCGCCTCCTTGCCAGGGCACCAATGCTCAAGACAAGAGAGCATGGCTTGAGGTTATGGGTGGGAGGTTCAGGGGAGATGTCAGGGGGAGGTTTTTCACCCAGAGAGTGGTTGGTGCATGGAACGCACTGCCTGGGGTGGTAGTGGAGGCAGATACATTGGACAGGTTCAAGAGTTTGTTGGATAGGCATATGAAGGCATGTGAGATAGAGGGATATGCGGGAGGAAAGGGTTGGACAGTGTGAGGGTGGTTTGATGGACGGCACAACATGGTGGGCCGAAGGGCCTGTTTTGTGCTGTATGGTTCTATGGTTCTATTATTATTATTTTTTTGTTTTATTTTTTTTAATTTTGTTTTTTTTTCATATAATCAAATTTTTGGAATCTTTTTCATGTTCAATTAACAAGAGAGTGGGAGGTTCAGATTATATATCTTACTCCTTGTGTCTGTAGATGTTAACTGTTATCATTGCAATCCCGATCTCTTTGTATCATGTGTATAATTACTATTATGTTTTATTAATTTGAAATTTAATAAAAGATTGAAGAAAGAAAGAACTATTCCTTTCTTTTCTCAATACTATGACTTTCCAACATCTTTCTGAACCTCCATACCTTATCTGGTGCAATCACATCTTTCCTGTAAATGTGGTGACCAGAACACATTAGAGAGATACACAGCACGGAGATAGGCCTTTTGGCCCACCGAGTCCACGGCAACCATCAAGCACCCATCTACACTAATCATACCCTAACCCACTTTTATTCTCCCCACATCCCAGCACTCACCACACACTAGAGGCGATTTTAGTGGCCAATTAACCTACCTGGTGTTACATACAGTTCCAGCATAACCTCACTGCTTATATACTATGCCTCGTCCCTATTAACCAGTCTGTTCATCTATTCTGCTATCCTGAGTAAATGAACTTCAAGATCCCTTTGCCCCTCTGAACACCTATTAATATTCTGCTATTTATTGTATAGTCTCGTCTTGTATGTCTTCAAATGCATCATCTTGAACTTGTCGGGATTAAATTCCATTTGCAGTTTTTTTTTGTCCAACCATCTACATCTTTCTCCAGTTTAAAGCTCTCCTCCTCACTGCGAACAGCACTGACAATTTTTGTAATACTTCCAACTTGAAAACAAACTTGTTCTCTCTCCCAGATGTAACAGAGGTCTTGAACCATTAACTCTTGGTTTCTATAGAGGCAACACAAGATACCGCAGATGCTGGAATCCGGAGCAACAAACTATCTGCTGAAGGAACTCAGCAGGTCGAGCAGCTTCTGTGGGATGAAATGTTGACAATTCCTTTCCTACACAAATGCTGTTTGACCTGCTGAGTTCTTTCAGCAGATTGTTTTTTGTTCTTTTTCCCCAGATGCTGGCTGACCTGCTGAGTGTTTCCAGCATTTTCTGTTTTTCATTTAAAAAACGTTTCAAATTCTCAACCTATGGCTCAACAGCCAAAATGTGTGAAGAGGAGACACTGCACATAGCCTAATGAGATGGCATCGTTCCACATGAATATTTGACAAGAGGGCTTTTGACTTGAAACTAAACTGAAACTATTCTCCAAAAGACCCCATAGCTCAGCTATCCATGCTAGTAACTAAGGGATACATATCAGTAAGAAATGATATTTGACATGTGCTGCAGCTCAGACATTACTGGCTATAGGCTAAAGGATTAAATGAACTAGGATTCAGCTCAGCTTGTCCCTAACAATAGCTTGTGTTCATGGGAAGTAGCGAATTGCTGCTGGTGGCCAAGGAACCCCAGCCACAAATCAAAACTTCATAAGTTTAAGGGTAAAAATTAGAAACAAAAAGGCACTTAAATACAATCCTTCTGTTTTTCAGCAAATAAAACTCTCTCTCAATTGACAAGAACATATGCACAAAATGGTTATATTAGATTCAGTGGCAAATCTAGTCAATTAAATTAGGATTGGAATAAAAACCACCCTTGTCAAGCAAAGTGACAACACAGATTGCTCAATCTAAGTACATTCTCTGTTCATTAAGGAAGGCAACTGCTAAATTAGGTAAATCAGAGCGTGATGCAGATGCAATCAATCAACTGTAGGGCTCTGCTGCAAAATTAATGTTATTCTTGCCTCTGTATAAAGTGCAGTTGGTTTGAACCATCCAACAGCTTTTAAAAAGTCTATATAGCATTAATTTTCTAGACTGTAAAAGCTTAGCAGCAACTTCTCTTTTACTGCAACTCAGAACTCCAAAATACTCTAAAAATCCGACTGGGTCTGAAGAATATTACATCTTGATAATTACAGTTACCAGTCCTCTCCACAATTTCTATTTCACTCATTAATACCCACCCTCATTTCCAATGACCTCCAATTCTGTGATTTCCATTATGTTCTGCTTTCCTCTCCATCCTTTAATTAGCAACATCTCTTCTTCACCTCATCTGCACCACTGTGATGCTTTTACAGGGCAGCAGTGAAGTGTGTAACTCAGCAGTTACAGCTCCTGGCCCAATTAAAAATCTGCATCTGTGCCTGTATTTCTGAGAGCTAATTGCCAGTGATAAAGCCACGAGCTGCAATGAAACTTTAGAGAACACGGCTGGGTGAACACCACACAACTAATAAGAGCTCAGTACTGCAATGCTCCCTGAGACCACTCAAGTCCAATCTACCTTGAACCTTGCAGCCCCAGATTTGTTAATGAACGTTTCCTACACAAAGAGCAAGCAGTAGGGGTGAAAGCTCTGAAATTATTAATAAATGACTCAGTTCTCCATCTCTGGAAGATTCAGACAAGGGAGCATTAGGGCTCTAATGAAAGGGCTGAGAGATTGAATGAATGAAGTGGAGAAAATAACTGACAATAACGAAAACAAATAAAGATTAACCAAATAAAAACAATGACCCGAGAAAAAAAAGTTTCTTCAGCGACAAATCTGATAGCTTCTGAAAGAGGGAGAAATCATACAGATTACCACCCAAAACATGAACCTGGCTTTTCTTCTTTCAGATGCTGCTCGTGTATATTTTCACAATATTTCATTTATAAGAGAGTAATGTGTACGTACCCAGGCCATGTCTGGTTAGGCTCATAGAGGATGAGTAGGGTGGGCTCATAGTAACCGTACAGGAACTGCATGTCAATCACATTCAGCAACTTTTCATCTAGCTCTCGAACGTCAATGATGTAACTGGGAAGGAAACTGGATTTCTGCCTGTGGATGGAAAATAGCTGATAAGATTACACAATTTCACTCTGCAGTGATGCTGCTATGAAATATTACATACCTTCACCAATTTTTATAGATGCACCATAGAAAGCATCCTATCTGGATGCATCATGGCTTGGTATGGCAACTACTCTGCCTGAGACTGCAAGAAGCTGCAGAGTGTTGTGGACACAGCTCAGCACATCACAGAAACCAGCCTCCCCTCCATGGACTCAGTCTACACTTCTCACTGCCTCAGTAAAGCAGCCTGCATAATCAAAGACCCCACCCACCCCGGACATTCTCTCTTCTTCCCCCACCCACTGGGCAGAAGATACAAAAGCCTGAAAGCACATACCACCAGGCTCAAGGACAGCTTCTGTCCCGCTATTATAAGACTATTGAACAGTCCCCTAGTACGATAAGCTGGACTCTTGACCTCACAATCTACCTTGTCATAGCCTTGCATCTTATTGTCTGCCTACAATCTCTCTGTAACACTTCATTCTGCATTCTGTTATTACTTTCCCTTGTACTAAATGTACTGATGTGATGAAATGATCTGCATGGATGGCATGCAAAACAAAGTTTTTCACTGTACCTCGGTACATATCACAATAATAAACCAATTTACCAATTTACATATCCCCCCACATTAGAGCTAGACATAACAAGAAGCAATCTCAATACCAGAGAAACTGTTAGTATGATTTCAGTCAAACAATAGTGGATCACTCATAATGCTGCCTTATAAAAACAAAGAAGAATTAGAAATGCACATATGGGAAAATGACTTGCAGGACTGTGGGGAAAGAGCCAATGCAGATTCGACAGAGCAAATGACATACTCCTGTGCTGTAACGAATTTATGATCCTATAGCAGTGTTTTACTGTAGGACGGGATACACAAAAGGTGCTTTTCTTTAAATGTTAACCATTGCACACATTTACTGTCATAGCTTTTAACATAGTTTCCCAAACTACCGTTGCCAATGCATGTCCTAAACCTCAGTAGTTTGTTTAGATTTAACACACTGATTTCATGTCAAACAAAATCACTTTCAATCTTTAAATAAAATTGTCACTCTTCTCCGAAGGCCCATTAACTCTTTCTTTTTGCGCAATACTAGACCTAGTTAGCTCTTAAACATGGGAGTTCCAGAAAGCCATTTCTTGTACACTCCATGAATCCATCCTCCAAACTATTAGTGCTAACTTGTTTTGCCCCTCAACACGTAGATTGAGATCTGCCCTTGCTGTTTCTCAGTTCCATGCAAACCAACTCTACTTGATTTCCAAGCCAAGATCCTTCCTCTGCTGCCTTTATCCCACTCGTTACTATGAGGTCCATCCATCCTTTTCCACTCTGCCCATCTCTTCTAAAAGTTAACTGTCCCTGAATATTTAACTTCTAACCTTGATCACTTTAGAAACAGGTCTCTGCAATAGCGAATCGAGCCATAATTCATTTACCATTACAAATACTGTAGCTGATCACACAAAGTTGCATATCAGCATCCTAGAGATAAAATGTCGTGAAATCAGCTCCTTCTTGATGTGTTTAATTTCTTTTCTTCAACGTGATGACTATTTGCTTTAGAGTAGATTCACAGTTATCATTCACCCCTTAATCACACAGGCCACATGTCTGGTATAGCCTTCTGAATAGCATATCAACCAGTGGGCACTGATACTCGAGGGGAATTGATACTGGGAGGGTTCCATGCAAGCAAGAAGTCAATGCCAAGAGAAAGGAAATGGAGGAACAAAATGAAAAGTTCATGAGATATTTCATACACGTAGCAATAAAAAAAAAACTTACCCCTCCCCCATAACTCCATCTTGCTCATCACTTAAGGTGTCCCTCCGGAAAGGCAAGACCACCAGCTGTGTCCCATAGATCAGCATCACTGCACAGCGCCCATCTGGGTCCACACGTACTAGAGGAATGTGAACATTTTGCACAAAACCATCCTATCAAGAAAGGCAGGAACAGAAAATAAGGTACTCATTCTGCAAATCCAGCATAGAATCCAGGGAAAAATTCTTTACAAAATAGAACAGTTGAGACAAAAAGGAGTTAAGGCACCATCCAGGCCATACCATCTTCTTGCAGCTACCATGGGGCAGGAGGTACAGAAGCCTGAAGTCCCACACCACCAGGTTCAGGAGCAGCTACTTCCCTTCAACCATTCGGTTCTTGAACCAACCAGCACAACCCTAATCACTACAGTTTAGCAACACTATGACAACTTTGACCACTTTGGACTACAATGGACTTTGTTTTATTTTGTTCTAATCGTTTTCTTTCTTGTAAAAAATTGTGTTTAATTTATGTTTATGTTTTTCTTGTGAATGCTGCTTATCTGGTGCTATGTACCTGCGCATACATGGATTTGTGCATATGATAATAAACTCAAATTTGACTTTGAAAATACATTGCTAATAGGATAAGCTGAAATGATGATGTTGAGTGGGAGGGTATGAAACAACTGGGCAAGTGGTCTGCTTTTTAAATTTTATCACATTCTGTGCAATATGGACCTCTTTAGTCTCAGTTTTGACACTGCTCTTGACTTCCACAGCATTTTGGTGGAGATACCACCAGATTTCCCCGATCCTGTGTATAGGAGTTCTTCCTGATAACCCCAAGCTTAGTCAAGAACAATAAGCCCTTTGATTTAGCCTTGCCTCCATAGGAGCTAGTTTTCCTCTTATTCACCCCACAATTAATCATCTTAAATGCTTCAATTAGACCTTGCATTCTATTCCTTTGTTGATACACAGATCTTGAATAATCGCTCCTACTCTTTCCCTGGAAGTTGTAATTATGGAACTCCTTCTCCCCGTCTCAGTCTTCCATTCTCCAATAATCAAGCACAACTCTCACAGTCACCTAACCACCGATCCCTCAATTTTCCTCAACTCCCTGTTTGATACTTTACTAACTTTCTGAATTAAAAAGGGAAAGAGAAAATAAAATAGAAGAACACAAAGATTTTGTCTCTGTGTGTTATGCTGCAGTAATATTCGTAACTGATGTCCTACCTTCAACTCAGGTTCTTCAAAATAATGTAGTGAGAGGGTTTTTAGATCATGGGTCCCAGGGTCATACTCAACAACAGACAGCTTTAAAATGAAAAACAGCATTCATTAGAAACAAACACAGTAACTCCAGCGACAGAGAACCAAATTGTGGTCTATACTTTTATCTAGAGATGTTATTTTCCTCACTCTGTTACAATGTGGTATTAAGCTCAAATCATCATAAACTCCACTCCCTTCCCCCCACCCACACACACTTACCTTGGCATCCTTGAAACTGAGTAGGAGTGCATCCCGTTTGGAACCTGCCAGCTGGACACTGGCTATGGACATAACATTGCCAAACAGGGAAAAAGATGCCACCTGCTCCAGCTTTTCTTTACGACCTTTGACCTCTAGAAAAATCAGGAGGCAGTGATTAACATATAGAAATAAACCTGACTCCTATCATTTTTTTCATGTTAATGCAAGATAACAAATTATTCACACCTCCTTTATGTGGTTTAATGTTTAACCATTTGCAGGCCAGCCACTCCAGCTGGTCTCAAAGCTATCTCAGGCAAATTTCTGACAGGTCACTTTAACACTTTTAATACAGTCCCACTTTAAATGCAGACAAGTAGCCCAGCAAGCGATATGGCGTACACGGAGAGCCCACACAACGAAGACACAAGGGACCGCAGATGCTCTCTACAATCCAATGGCATGAACCAAGTTTTCCAATTTTAGGTAACCCTCTACTCCAGTAGGTTCTTTCCCCCTCCCAACCCACCCCTTCCCGTCCCTCACTCCTTCTGATCCTCCTCCAGGGTCCTCCCATTTTGGTCCCCTTTCCCTCAACCTCCAGACTCCTATCACCCATCTTTGTCCCCCTCCCCCTACTGGTTCAATCCACACATTATACACCAGTTCACCCACAGGCTCCCCATGCCGCCCGCCCCCCCCACCCCCCCCCCAATCTCGTTCCTGTTCCACCTGCCATTCACCTCTTCCCCTAATGGTTCCCATCATCACCTCCTTTAGTTATCAGAGTCCAGCACCAGTAGCCCTTTGTGTTCCTGCTCATCTCCCTTCACAGCATCTGTCCCCCACCTCACTCCACCTGCTGAGCTCCTCCAGTGCTTTTTGCGTTGCTCCAGATTCCAGCATCTGCAGTCTCATGTCCTCCTCTTACACCCCTCTTCAGTCCACCAGTCACCTCAGGCACCCATCTCACCACTCCAGCATATCCTGCAGAGCTCCTCCGGCAGCATAGTGTTCTTCATCTAGATACTCCAGCATCTACAGTCCTTTGTTTCTCTAGTGTTACTGCTCCACTGCAAAGTCTCTTCAAGGATAATGCTTTGAAGAAGTTTTCTTCCTCATTTGATGGGAGCTTCGTGACTCACTGCTCCCCGTGATCTCCTCTGCTCTCCAGCTCCTCGATCTTGCGCTCACTCACCACCTTATGCCCACCCCGCCTCCTCACTTCTGTCCACCTATCACTGCCCTGCTTTTCCCTCCTATATATTGGGCTTCCCCTTGTCCTATCTTCAGTCCTGAAGAAGGGTCCTGACCCGAAACTTTGACCGCCTGCTTTTCTCCATGGACGCTGCCTGGCCTGCTGAGTTCCTCCAGCATCATAGTGTTTTTCATCTAGATATTCCAGCATCTGCAGTCCTTTGTTTCTCATCACTCCCCTTCCCCTCTTTATACCAGCCATCTTCCCTCTCCGCTCACTCCTGATGCAGGGTTTGACCTGAAACATCGATCCCTTTCCTCCCACAGATGTTGCTCGACTGCAGAGTTCCTCCAGCAGATTGCTGGTTACTCCGGAGCACGTACAAATCTGCACTGCTGCAGTGATATTCTAAAAACTGACCTCCTACAACCACTTTCTTAATGCAAGGTCTGACTCCTAGCCATTGAAGGGTTTGCCCCTTGATGCCCATTCACTTTAGTTTCTGGCTGAACAGACGTAAAAGCTTCAACCACAGCTTTACCGATCACCAGCCGTGCCCTGATATCATTTGAACCTCCTCCTCCCACCTGATACTTAACTGTCCACCACCACTCACCACTATTCACGGCAATACTGATGTCCATTTAAAATTGACTCAGTTTAACATCTCAACAAAAGACAACATCTTTGAAGTATCCCCCTCGAATGTGTGCTGTCATAGAAGTAAACTCAGAACTTACAAATCAGAGTTTCTAAGTCACAACTTACACATTAATTAACTGGTCTTTTTTTAAACTTTCCAACACATCCAAAGCACTGAGTAGACAGAACTGTACACCTGCGTCCAAATGGGATTTGTGTAAATGGCTAAAAAGGTCTACACAAAGGGCCCGTTTCTGTGCCATGGAACTGTTACGGACTCAGTGAAAGTCCCTTTAAGGTAGAGAGTGTGTGTGTGGGGCGTGCTTACGTCGATAGAAGATAAAGGACGTAATGACGTTGTTGAAGAAGTTAGAAGAAGGAGAGAGAGAGAGAGAAGGGAGAGACACCAGCCTGCTTGTTTTCCCTATCGATGGATGAGAAACAGTAACTGTGTTTGCCACAGAAATCCATGTATGGAAGTTGGAAGTAATCCGGTGGAGTTCACTTTGTTGCTGACCTGTAGAAGGAAACAGGTATTTGTGTGTGGACGACCACGATTCGGATGCTTTTCGGGGTGAGGAAGTCACTACCGAGTAAACACTGAAGTGTCGTTTGGGTTCCATCGTGGAACATTTGGATTTCATATGTACTCTCTCTATGTTTCTCTACGTCTACGTCTTATCTTCAGACAACGATGGTTGTTGAAGAAGCCCTTGCTCATGTTTCACCTTATGGCTTGCGGAACTGAACTTTAAGAACCATTCCGGAACTGGGAGTTTTGGACTTTGTCACACACACACGACGAGTTTAGTTTTGGGGTTAACGTTCGAGGTTTAACATTTTTGAATTCTAACATACTAACATTTTTACTTTTATTTTACGTATTATCATAAGTAGTAATTAATAAAATAGTTTTTAACACTGAATCATGCTCAGTGTGTTTCTTTTGTTGCTGGTTCGTGACACAACTCTGTGATCCCATGAGAATCAATTATTAGATACCTCCATGAGAAAAGGACAGTCTTACCTGAAGGTTTGTCTCCTTTTACTGTGCTCTGCAAGTACAAACAAAAAGAGATACAAATAGCATTAATCCCTGGACTGGGATCAAAGCACTTTGGATGCTGTAAATCTGAAACAAAATTGATGGAACCTCCAAATTTCATATTTCCGACAGGCAGCCATTCAGCCCTTGAAGTCTATGAAAATAAAAAAAAACTGCAGATGCTGCAAATCTGAAATAAAAGCAGAAAATGCTAGAAGAAGTGCTAGCAAGTGAGGCAGCATGTATGAAAGGAGAAATAGTTAATGTTTCAGGTTGGAGACCTCTATTACCTCTCAAAGCTTTCCCAATTGTCCCTTCTCCCACTTTCATTTCCATATACCAATTCTCTCTGACATTCTCATCAATTTGGCCACAGGGAGAACATCAATGCCAGCAGTCTCCAATCCCCATCCAATATCTATAGGCACACACTTTCACCAAAGGTAGCTGGGATTTAACTAGAGGCAGAAGCTGAGCAACATTTTTCTCTTGAGCTAAAGAATATCAAAGTCAATGGGGGTGGTCAGATGAACCCTGGCACTCCTGAAAATCCTCCAGGAAGAAATCACAACTTTACTTGGGATAAAAGATAATGAATATTAACTTCTAAAACAGTCAAAACTAAGATATTTTATGATAACAGAACTTGTGTGGTGATGGAGTACAAATCCAGTGGTTCCAATCATAGGTCTTTCAACATGAGACATTAACTCAGTTTCTCTTTCACAGGCGCTGCCTTTACATGCTGTGTCTCCAGCATTTTCTGTTTCTGTTTCCAGCATCTGCAGTTTTCTGATTTTCACAACTGCAATGGTGTTTTGCCCAAACTATCACCATTGACATGGTTATTTGTTCAGAGAGCACAATCAGTTCCAGAGACCTTGGGAGGAACCATTGTGTCTGATCTTCAAATTTCTATCTAGTGATCCCTGCTGGAAACTGAACACGTCTATTGAAAATAGTATCATGTTTACCCCCAAGTCCCTTTGTGATATAACGTCCTCTCAGTTTAACCACTTGATTAAGCTATTAAAGGGCATTAGGTGTGGTCTAATTCCCTACTGAGGAAGCAATGTCTCAGGCACAAGTACAGAACAGGTTGCAGCGCAGTGAAAGGGGCCCTCCCAGCAGTTCCTTCCTGTACAGTTGGAATATCACTCCCAACGCACTCTGCCCTTGTTATGACAACACTGGGGAGAAGACAGTCACCCACCTCTTTGCAGACTGTGGATTTACTAAGAGGGTATGGAGGAGGATGCAAGGGTCCTTGTCATAGTACATCCTGAGCAGCTGTGTAAGAGAGGACTCTGATTTACAGGCTGTTCCCAGGGACACATGCAGAGACACACATCAAGTGCTGCTGGAAGATCATCAACTCAGGGAATCAGTCTGCCCAAAATTTGTTGGTCTTTCAGTGAGATGTTCATAAGGGAATGCTACTGACAGACACATTTGAGGGTGAGTACGTTATGAGGGACGCACTGAAGCTCGATGCAGCCAATGCAAAGGATCTGTGGGGAATGACCACAGTCTAGGGTCATTCCGCTACTGGACATTGACTCCGGCAGGAAGCCCCTCAAACCATGAAAGGGTACATCACACCAGGAGGCCACAAGTGGCAATGGTGCTATGTACAAATCAAAAAATGTGTTAACACTACTGAATGTATTGACCAAATGACAGTAAGAATGTAAAGAGCGTTGCACCATATTTATTATTTTGTGTGTAATTTTCATTAATAAACGTTTACTTTGGGAGAAAAAATTGCAGCACTTTTCTTAAAAAAAAGTAGGTAAACACACTTTCAAATAAATTAACATTTAAAATTTTCATTTGAGCTCACCTCTGCATCATGAATCAGTCTGTAAACCTGCAGCTGGGATGTCCCAGCCACCACCAAATTTCGTTCTGCATTGGAAAAGAAGCTGCAGTAGATGGCAAACTCAAGCCCCGTCGGGGGATGCACCTGGCGATAGACTGCATACATACCGTCAACTCCTGAAAACAATCAAAATACAAGAACCATGACCACTTGCCCTCATGATCTTCACTGGTATTATATTGGCTGAATCAATCTTTCTATTCAGCTCACTCTACGTAACTAACACCTGAACTTGTTACACTGTCTCAGGGCTAAGTGTAACATTGTCATGAAACCTATGGAAAGGACAGTACACTTGTCATTTGACAAATCAACCTCCACTTGTGGGACTTCCCAATTCAATTCTTGTAAACTCTGATTTTCCTAACATTCATAAATCTACTGACCTCAGCTTTCTCATCAACTGAGCATTCACAACCTTCCTGAAGTGTAAACCTTTGGAACTTTCTAACCCACTGCACAAATTTTTCCTCATCTCAATCCTAAATGGGCATACACTTTATACCGGACTATAATTCTAGACATTTCAGCTCGAAGCAGCATCTTAACATATACCCTGTCAATTTACCTCAGAATCTTGGTATTGGTTTATTATTGTCATACGTACAGTGAAAAACTTAGTTTTGCAAGCCATCCATTCAGATCATTTCAAAGCTCAAGTACTTTGAGGTAATACAAGGGAAAAGCGATAACAGAATGCAGAATATCGTGTTATAGTTACAGAGAAGGTGCAGTGTAGGCTTACAATAAGGTGCAAGGCCTTGATGAGGTAGAGTGTGAGGTCAAGAGTCTACCTTTAACGTACAAGAGGTCATTCAAGAGATTTATAACAGTGGAATAGAAGCCGTCCTTGAGCCTGGTGGTGCGTGTTTTCAAGCTAAGTTGCAATGAGATCTTGCATTGTTCCGAACTTTTGTCAGGATAGGCCAATCTTCATCACTCTCTCTTCACCGTACATCACTTTCCTAGAAGGCTGAAATAAGCTCGACACCTCATTATAGAACCACAACTGAATGTCAAGTGATCACTTTCAGTTGCCGTTGACCTCACCTTCTCTGGAGATTTTACATCCACAATCAGAATTAGAATCAGGTTTATCATCACAGACATACGTCATGAAATTTCTTGTTTTGTGGCAGCAGTACAGTGGAAGACATAAAGACACAAAAATTACTAAGTTACCAAAATAAATAAATAGTGCAGAAGAGAAAGAACGAGGTAGTGTTCATAGACTATTCAGAAAACTGATGGCAGAGGGGAAGAAGCTGTTCCTGAAATGTTGAGTGTGGGCAGGCAAGGTAGTGTAGTGGTTAACATAATGCTATTACAGCACCAGCAACCCGGGTTCAATTCTGGCCGTTGTCTGTAAGGAGTTTGTACGTTCTCCCCATGTCTGCGTGGGTTTCCTTTGGGTGCTCTGGTTTCCTCCCACATTCCAAAAGACGTACGGGTTAGGAAGTTGTGGGCATGCTATGTTGGCGCCGGAAGCATGGCGACACTTGCGGGCTGCCCCCAGAACACTCTACGCAAAAGATGCATTTCACTGTGTGCTTCGACGTACATGTGACCAATAAAGATATCTTATTTTATTCTGTAACTCTTTCCTGATGGTAGTAACGTGAAGAGGGCATATCCCGGATGGTAAGGGTCCTTAATGGTGGATGCCCCCTTCTTGAGGCACCACCTCTTGAAGATGTCCTCGATGGTGGAGAGGGTTATGCCCGTGATAGAGCTGGCTGAGTCTACAATCCTCTGCAACCTCTTTCAATCCTGCACATTGGAACCTCCATACCAGACGGTGATGCAACCAGTCAGAATGCTCTCCACCGTACATCTGTAGACATCTGCAAGAGTCTTTGGTGACATACCAAATCTCCTCCAATTCCTACTGAAGTAGAGCCGCAGGCGTGCCTTCTTCATGATTGCATCAATGTGTTGAGCCCAAGTTAGATCCTCTGAGATGTTGACACCCAGAAGCTGCTCACCCTTTTCACCGTTGACCCCTCAATGAAGACTAGTGTGTGTTCTCCCAACTTCCCCTTGCTGATCTCCAACCTAGTAGTTCCCACAAAGACAAGACTTTTGTTTCTAAGGGGAACCAAATTTGAGGATGCTCCACAGTCCCTCTGGATAAACAGAGTCAAAGGCTTTAGTAAGGTCAAAGAAAAATACCTATCATGGTTAGTGCTACGCCCTGCATTTCTCTTGGCATTGACAGGCAGTGAAGATCATGTCCACCATATTTCTAGATGGACAGAAGTCATACAGGAAGCAACTCTTCTGTCATTGGGAGGAAGCAGCTGAGGAAGACCAGAAGACCATTTTGATGCCTTTCCCATTGCCAGACAGCAGGGAGACCTCCTTTAGTAGTTACAATCTTCTACAGCTTCTACCCTACTGTGATAAGACTATTGAATGGTTCCCTTATACGATGAGATGGACTCTTGACCTCATGATCTACCTTGTTGTGACCTTGCACCTTATTGCACTGCACTTTCTCTGTAGCTGTGACACTTTACTCTGTACTGTTATTGTTTTTACCTGTACTACATCAATGCACTCTGTACTAACTCAGTGCAACTGCACTGTGTAATGAATTGATCTGTATGATCAGTTTGCAATACAAGTTTTTCACTGTACCTCGGCACAAGTGACAATAATAAACCAATACCAATCAGATTTTTCTCATTTCTTCCAGTTGTGGAAGACAAAGCCCTGAATTTGTCCCTGAAACTCCTCTCTGCGAAGTTCTTGAATTTGAGCAGGGATACCATCTGTTCCTGAACATCACTGTAATCTCAATTGTCAAACTATTTCTTATTGGTCTAGGTTGGCATCAAAACCAGACCAGACAGTTTGCTGTGGATTGGAGTCACGGATGCACATGTCAAGAAGGCACCTGTGAAAAGGCTATCAAATAACACCATGACCTATTTGATGAGGTTTTCTTTGATCATAAGCTCCATCAGGCCTCAAGCAAATCCAAGTAGATTCACAGACAATTGATGGCCATGGTCTAACCATAAACTTGTAACCCAAAGAACAGATGGTGGATGAAAAGAGCGCAGCAAGGTCAACAACTTGCTGATGATTATGATATTCAGATTCCTCAATGCGGTCACATTTAACGATGGCCCAAACAGCCAAGGAGCTCCAAAAGCCAAAAATGTTAGTGAGCATCAAGGACAGAGAGGCAGTCAGCATCCACGAGAAGTAGCACTTCAAGGAATTCCTCAACAATCACTCTATCGCTCCATAAGCGTAGTTGGCTCCATTCCACTACAAACTATCCAGTCGACTCTCATCGCCAACCATGACCAACAAGGAATTAAAAGGCTGTATGAAAATGGAAAACCATGACATCTTGAGACCTGACAGTATCCCTGAAGTTCTAAAACTAGGCAGAAAGGGACTTCTGTCACAAATTCACCACCTCATTTTCCACATCTGGGAAAAGGAAGATTAGCCAGGGAACCTCAGATACTGTAATTGTGTTCATTTTCAATAAACGAGACAAATCTGACTGTAATAACTATGGAGAGGTCTTTCTGCTGTGTACTACAGAGAAACTTACCACCTAGGTCATTATTAACTGCTTGCTCCCAATGGCCTGAGTGATGCTCCCTGAATCATAAGATGGATTCCGCCTAGAAGTAAATAGATGGGATCTTCACAGTGTGACATCTCCAAGAAATACAAAGAGCAGCAATCTCAACAAGTTTTCTACTGTAGTAAAGCTAAAGAGCTACCTCCATCAGCTCCACATCACAACCAAGGTCATCCCAACTTCAGTCATCAAGATGCAGTGAGTAGACAATGCTTCCCTACAAGCATGTTCAGCTCCAAGTCATTGTCAATTCACTCACCAAAACATACAACAGAATGGGCCTTACACCAACATCTACAAACCAAGAGTCAAGATATCCATGTAAGAGCCCTCTGGCAATAAAGTTCCACAAGGAGACCCTGAGAAACAGAAATCACTTGCCAAATCTCAGGAGCCATCTCTTGGGGAAGGCATATAATGATGCCAAAATTCACCACTCTTTCAATTGCACAGACTTTGGCCTTCTGAAGAAAACAATACTTGAAGATCAAGATCACAAAACTGATGACCTGTATGGTATACCAAACTGCAGTGACCCCTGCCCTCTTGTATGCTTCTGGAAGTGGACTACCTACAAAGTGTCGAAAGGTATTACCAAAGTGGAGTCTGCAAAATCCTCCAAGTCCACCGGCAGGTCGACACAGGCAGTCAGTGTCCTCTTCCAAGCCAACATTCCCACCACTGAGACCTTAATTATATTCTGTTAGCACTAGTAGGCAGGCCACATTGCTTGCATGTCCGACATAACACTCCCAAAACTCTACTCCATGCTCCAGCATGCAATAAGAATATCAGGAAAACCAAGGACACGTTTCATGGATATTCTCAAAGCTTCCTTGGCCCATGTGAATTGCTGGCCCATAACTGGTCAATATAGATATATATATATATGCATTCAGAATGGCACAGAAAACGTTGAATTCATTCGTTAGCAGCTCATGGATTCCCAGCACTGCATCTCCCAAAATACCTACAACTCCACTCTGCCAAGGACTTCCTCTTTGACCTGTGGTTAATTCCGCAGGTCCAACAATGGCCTCATTAGCTACCTCAGAACCCACAGAGCTAGAATGGAAACAAATCATTCTGGATCTCAAGGTGATCTCTTGGGAAGCAGTGATTCCCTCCTTCCCAAACAATGACTTGGCCAAACTGATCGTGAGCTGTGGGGTTAATAGGTGTCCCCAATCCAACCAGATCCTGGGCCTCTCGAGTTAATGGATGTGATTTTGGGGGTTATGAGATTTATAAGTGATCCCACAGACCATATCCTGGTGGCCATGTGGTTAACATATTTTTGGGAATGTCCCACAAGGTTAGTGTATAAAATTGAAGGACCCAAAATTAGGGATAATACCTTGTCATGGATTGAGAATTAGTTGACAGACAGGAATACATGAACCTTTTTCCAGTGACAGGAAGTGATCATTGGGGTGCCACAAGTATCAGTGCTTCAGTGCTAGCTTTTCACAATATTTATTAATGACTTGAATGAGGAAACTAAATGTAACCTGGATGTCCTCCTGCACCAGTCACTGAAAGTATGTGTTCAGATGCAGCGTACAGGGAGGGAGGACTGGCCTTGATTGCAAGAGGATTTGAGTACAGGATGTCTTGCTCCAGCTGTAGAGGGCCTTGGTGAGATCACATTTGGAGTTGTGTACGCAGTTTGATCTCATATCTGAGGAAGGATGTTCTTGACAGGAGGGAGTACAATGACAGTTCACTAGACAATATCCTGTGATGGCAGGACTCGCATGCAAGGACAGATTGGGTCAGTTAGGCCTAGAACCACTGGAGAATTGAAGTATGAGAAGGGATCTCACAGTAATCCATAAAGTTCCAACAGGACCAGACAGATTAGTTAGAGCAGAATATTCCAATGGCTAGATAATCCAGAACTCAGCCTCAGGATATCAGCAATGCCATTTAGAACCAAGATCAGGAGATACTTCTTCACCCACCAGGTGGTAACCTATATAATTTTCTATCACAAAGTTGTGGAGGCCAAATCATTAAAAATATTCAAGTAGATAGATATATTTACTATCCAGGGATAAGGATGATTATCACAGTGAACGGTGGAGCAGGTCCCAAGAGCTGAATGGCCTATTTTATGCATTCCTCTGACTCCAGAATGATGTGATCCTGGGGGCTGTGGAGTTAATGGCCAACTCCAGATCAATGCAAGCCTGGGGCCTCTGGAGTTATTCCAGTCTGAAGTCTGATCATAGAGTCATATGGCACAGAAACAGGCCTTGGCCCACCAGGTCCATGCCAATTGTCAAGTACTCATCCATACACATACAGCACTTGCTCCTGAGCCTCCTATGCTTTGGCAATTCAAGTGCTCATGTAGTTAATTAAATGTTGAGAGAGTACCTGCCTCCACCAACCCCTCAGGTTCAAGATCGCAACCACCCTCTGGGTGAAAGCTCTGGTTTTTAACATTCAAGCTAAATCTAGCCTTGTACGGAGTCAGCAAATCAAAATAATGACTTGAAATTGTCCTTGGTGCTGGCAACCTGTAGCTATATTCCTTGACCTGTAAAACGGCAAAGATAGAGGAAGATCGGGAGGCCATGCCGCACTTAAGAGCCAAAAAAAAAGCAGTATCCATGGTGAAAGTTCTTCCTCAGATTTCCTCTAAACCTTATCCCTTTTCTCAAAACCTTCAGCCTCAAGCTTTAGACACTTTAATCATGGGCAAAGGTTTTCTACCATCTAGCCTGTGCTCACATAATTTTGTACTTCTCTATCAGGTCCTCCCCTCAGCCTCCTCCGTGCAGAAGAAAACAAACCCAGGCTGTCCAGTGTTTCCTTGTGACTGCAATGCTCCATCCCAGGCAACATGCCAGTGAACCTGCTCTGCACCCTCTCCAGTCTTGGATCATAAAACAACATATAGGAGAGAACTAGACCATTCAGCCCATCAAGTCTGCACCACCATTCAATTATGGCTCATTTTTTTTTCAGTCCCATTCTCTCACCTTCTTCCCATAACCCTTAAGCCCTTTACCAATCAAGAACCTATCTTCTACCCGAAACATCAACATTTCCTTTCCTCCCAGAGACGCTACCTGACCCACTGAGTTCTTCCAGCAGATTGTTTGTTGCTCAAGAACCTATCAATCTCTGCCTTAAGTATACCCAATGACTTGGACAGCCCTGTGTGGCAATGAATTCCACAGATTCAGCACCCTCTGGCTAAAGAAATTCCTCCTCATCTCAGTTCTAAAGGGTTGTCCCTTTATATGAAGGCTGTGCCCTCTGATCCTATACTCTCCTACCAAATGACACATCCTCTCCACATCCACTCTATCCAGGCCTTTCAGTATACTGTAGGTTTCAATGAGATCCCCCCTCATCCTTCTGAACTCCATCAAGTACAGGCCCAAAGACATCGAACACTCCTCATATGTTAAGCCTTTCATTCCCGGGATCATTCTTCTGAAGCTCCTCTGGACCCTTTCATTCACACTCAACAATTCAGGAACAGCTTCTTCCCCTCTGCCATCAGATTTCTGAACAGTCCATGAACACTACCTCTCTATCACAAAGGAGGCACACCAGCGGCTCTAATTCATTAGGAGTTTGAGGAGATTTGGTATGTCACCAAAGACTTTCGCAAATTTCTACAGATGTAGTGGAGAACATTCTGACTGGTTGCATCACTGCCTGGTATAGAGACTCCAATGTGCAGGACTGAGAAAGGCTGCAGAGGGTTGTAGACTCATCCAGCTCCATCATGGACACAACCCTCCCCGCCACTGAGGACAACTCTAAGAGGCAGTGCCTCAAGGTGGCGGCATCCATCATTAAGGACCCTCACCACCCAGGACATACCCTCTTTGTGTTACTACCATCGGGGAGGAGGTACAGGAGACTGAAGACCCACACTCAACCTTTCAGGAACAGCTTCTTCCCCTCCATCATCAGCTTTCTGAACTGTCCATGAACACTACCTTGCTATTCCTCTTTCACACTATTTATTTGTTTTTGTAAGTTGCAGTAATTTTTATGAGGGGAGGGGAGGGGAGAGGGGAGAGGGGGGAGGGGAGAGAGGGGAGAGGGGAGAGAGAGGGGAGAGGGGAGAGGGGAGAGGGGGGATGGGAGAGGAGGGGAGGGGGGAGGAGGGGGGAGGAAGGGAGGGGAGGTGGGAGGAGGGGAGGGGAGGGGAGGGGAGGGGAGGGGAGGGGAGGGGGGGGGAGGGGAGGGGAGGGGGGGGAGGAGGGGAGAGGGAGGGGAGGAGGGGCCGCCCCACCGTGGGGAGGGGAGGCCGAGGGCCCGGGCCAGTGGCCAGCGGCGCCACTCCACCTGCCCCACGGTACACTCCAGACTCACTTACCACAAGGTCCCGCTGGCTAAGAGCACAAGACCTTCCCCCACGCCGGGGCGGGTGACTTCTCGGAGGGCGGCGGGCCGGCTGAACATCAACGACAACTCACTGATGCGGACCCACTGGACACAGCCGCCATTCCTGCTGCGCCGAAATCTCGCGATAGTGACCGACGCGCATCAGGCTGGTGGTCCTCGCGTCGCGCATGCGCGGGAATCCAGCCCGCCCGGACGCCGGCGTGTCACGTGACCGCGCGGTGTTTTTGGCGGGAGCGCGGCGGCGGCCGTTTCGCGGAGCTTCCTCCCTCACAGCGAAAGCAAACGGTGACTGACTTACTTCAGGATTTTGTGTAAAACCTATCGTCTGTTTTTATTTGGGAGGCAAATTCTTATTGGAACCAGCTCCGTGCTTTCTGTGGCGAGGGACTGCAGATGGCGGAGGAACTCAACGAATCGAGCAGCATCTGTGGAGGGAACAGGACAGTCGACATTTCGGGTCGAGAACCTTCGTCTGGACCCTTTATCGGGTTCAAATGAAGGATCTCGACCAGAAACATCGACAGTCATTGAGTCATACTTCAGCCCAACTAGTCCATGCTGACCATGATGCCCATCTAAGTTGGTCCCATTTGCCTCGTATCCCTCTAAACCTTTCCTTTTAAATGTTGTCAATGTATCTGCCTCAACTACTTCTTCTGGAAGCTCGTTCCATATACTGACCACCCTCTGGTTCCTATTAAATCTCTTAACTTAAACCTATGCCCTCTAGTTTTTGATTCCCCATCCCAGGGAAACAGACTGAGTACATTCACCCTATCTATGCCCCTTGTGATTTTATACACCTCTATAAGATCACCCCTCAGTCTCCTATGCTCCGGTGAATAAAGTACCAACCTGTTCAATTTCTCTCCATTTCTCAGTCCCTTGAGTCCTGGCAACATCCTTATAAATTTCTTCTGCACTCTTTCCTATAACAGGGTGACCAAAACTGAATACAAATGACCAAAACTGAACGTGTCCATTTCTCTCCATAGATGCCACCTGACCTGCTGAGTTCCTCCAGCATCTTGTCAGTGCCTTTTGTGTCAGCCATCCTGTTCCCCACTGTAAGGCAGCACCGTCCACCTTCACCTCTCCACTGTGCTATTGTAGAGTTACACAGCAGGGAAACAAGCCCTTTGGCCCAACACGTCCATGCTGACCAAGATGCCCATCTAAGCTCATCCCATTTGCCCGCACTTGGTCCATATCCCTCTAAACCTTTCCTGTCCATATACCTGCCCAAGTGTCTTCCAAATGTTGTAATTGTACCCACCTCTACCACCTCCTCTGACAGCTCGTTCCATATACCAACCACTGTCTGTGAGAAAAAAGTTACCCCTTTAAATCTTTCCCCACTCAATTTAAACTTATGCCTTCTAGTTTTAGTCTTCCCTACCCTGGGAAAAAGACAGTGACCATTCACCTTATCTGTGCCCCTCATGATTTTATAAACCTCTATAAGGTCACCCCTCAGTCTCCCACACTCCAGGGAGACAGTCCCAGCCTATCAAGTCTCTCCAAATAACTCAAGCCTTCCGGTCCCAGTAACATGCTTGTGAATCTTTTCTGCACCCTTTCCAGCTTCAGCACATCCTTCCTACGGCTGGGCAACCAGAACTGCACACAATACTTCAGGTCCTGACCCGAAGCGTTGACTACCTGCTTTTCTCCATGGATGCTGCCTGGCCTGCTGAGTTCCTTCAGCATCATAGTTTTTCATCTGGATTCCAGCATCTGCAGTCCTTTGTTTCTCTTGTACTTAATGTCCTGACCGATGAAGGCCAACATGCCGAATGTCTTCTTCACCACCCTGTCTACCTGTGTTGCCACTTTTGGGGAAGTGCCTATACCCTTAGGTTGCTGTTCTATAACACTCTCCAGTGTTCAACACTGTTCAAGTCCTTGGAGCTCTGTTGATATATTGTGTTGCATACTATGTTCTGAGAGCCTCATATATTGTTTGGACAAAATGAGTTTTTATTTTGCATTTAGGCTAAAATTGGCTTCGTATTGGATCTGCAAAACAAAATATTGACATCAGATTGTCCTTGATGCTGGCAACCTGTGGCTATATTCCCTGACACAGAAAATAGTGGTGCAAGACTGGCTCTTAAGTGAGACATGGACTCTCAACCAAAGCATGGATTCCTTCAAAAAATAAGATGGGCAAGTATCTGGTTAGGAATGGGATTGGATTTACCAGGATAGGCTGAAGCAAGAATTATCAGTCACTTAAGAGAATATAATGGATTTGCAACCAGCAGGTCTTACTTATTACACACAGAAGGAGGCCATTTGGCTAAATATGCCCATGCTGGCTTCCATCACTGCTGCCTTCTTAAGCCTTGCAACATTCAGAAGATCACAAGACAAAGGAGCAGAAGTAGGCCATTCGGCCCATTGGGTCTGCTCCATGAGCTAAACTAAACTATTCCTATCTAGCCCCAATTTCTGGCCTTATCCCCATATCCCTTGATACCTTGACTAATTGGATACCTATCAATCTCCTCCTTAAACACCCCCAATGATTGGGCCTCCACAGCTGAACATGGCAAAGGATTCCATAATTTCACTACCCTCTGGCTCAAGAAATTTCTCCTTATTTCTGTTTTAAAATGGTACCCTCTAATTCTAAGACTGTGCCCTCTAGTCCTGGACTCACCCACCAAGGAAAACAGAACCACATCTACTCTATCCAGTCCCTTCAACACTTTAAGTGTTTCTATGAGGTCCCCTCGCATTCTTCTGTACTCCAGTGAGTACAGTCCAAGACCTGACAAACGCTCATCATAAGTAAGCCCTTTTATTCCAGGAATCATCCTAGTAATGCGGGAGGGAAAGTTTAGATAGATCTTAGAGCAGGATAAAATGTCGGCACAACATGGTGGGCCTAAGGGCCTGTACCGTGCTGTAATGTTCTATGTACTATGTACTAAATCTCTTCTGAATCCTCTCCAACATCAGTACATCCATCCTAACATATGGGGCCCAAAACTGCACACAGTATTCCAAATGAGGCCTCACCAGTGCTCCATAGAGCCTCATCAACGCTTCCCTACTTTTGTACACTATACCTCTCGAAATGAATGCCAACATAGCATTCGCTTTCTTTACCGCCGATCAGACCTGGTGGTTAACCTTTAGGATATCCTGCACGAGTACCTCTCACATGCCTGTCAACTGCCCTTTGATTGTTTCTGTCCCTTACCTATGTTAAGGATTAATTTAAAGTAGGCAATTACTTGCCACACCTTTGGGAGGTGGAAGAATGTGTAAAGTCCATACAGGCAGCACTTGAAATCAATATCAAACCCAGGGTCCTTGAAATGGCACTATCTACTGCACCACTATGTAATTCACAAAGAATGACCTATCAGAATAAATGGCTAGAATACAATAAGTGTAAGATGTATGTGGGCATGGATGTTGGGGCAATTTACCTGGTTACCTTTGGTCCCCATGGTCCCTAATGCTTTCCATTATCACCTTCCTTATCAGATTCCATCATTGGTGTTCCTGACTTATCACCCTCCAGCAGCTGTCTCCACCTTCACACTCCCCTCCCCCCTAATTGGCTCCATCTCCATCTTTTTTTATCTGCCTCTATCCATCGTCCACCTGCCTCTGTCTTCCAACTCCACCCCTCCCCTACCTGGCTCAAATTGCCCTTCATCCAATCTGCTTCCTCGCTCCACCAATCACCTTGGGTTCCAGTCTAACCATTCCCCCTCTACTCTTTATACTGGCTATCTCCCCTCTCCACTCTTAGTCCTGGTGCAAGGTTTCGATCCAAAACATCAACAGTTCCTTCCCCCCCTCTCCCTCCCCTCAGTCTGCTGAGTTCCTCCAGTAGATTGTTGCTCCAGATTCCAGCATCTGCAATCTCTTGTGTCTACCTTTGGTATATCTATGGAAGAAATTTGGCAAAATTGTCCCAAGGGACAGCATATGTTAAGAGTTAGTCATAAGGCATGTTCTACAAATGGGAAGAAATTACCCTGGACTAAATGAACACCATCCATTCATGCCTTGTTAGATCTTTATTTTGTTATATATTAATTTCTGCTGTCATTTCCCACAGGGAGTCAAGATACAATAGAAATAGATTGTACTTTAATGCCATACTGTAGCTGCACTCAATGCGCTATTAAAGGAATACACGGAGCCAGAGAGTGCTGAACTTTTTACTGATTCAAAATCGTGCACTTCAATCTCCCATCCCATGGGCCCCCGCGACCCGTGGGGCGGACCTGATGTCCGACAGTTCCCGGACGGTCCGCCCCAAGCGGGTAGTTCCAAACGCACTACCACCTGTCTGCCCGCGGCTCCCGATGGCGATTCGAGTCCCGCGTGTGCGGGCCACCACACCACCACCCCCCAGAAACATCCATCGGGGGAGTGGAGCCCCCAGTCTGTGTGGCTTGCCTGGGTGGCCGGCCTCGACGGTGCGGTGCGGGTACCCTCACTGGTTGCTCAATGTCCAAGTGCGCCAGTTTGAGGCAGTCCACTGTAAAAGTTTCTTCCCGGCCTCCCATTTCCACGACACACGTGGATCCGTTGTGCCGGATCACCTTGAAGGGTCCTTCGTACGGCTGCTGTAGAGGTGACCTGTGCATGCCCCTGCGAATAAAAACATACTCACAGACTCGGAGGTCTTGATGGTGTGGGACCATGCCTGGAGTTCGGGACCAGTGCCAGGGTCCCTACTTTGTCCCGCAGCCTCATTAGCACCGCTGCTGGAGTTTCTTCCGAACCTCGGGCCTCTGGTACGAACTCACCCGGGACCGTCAGGGGGGCGCCATAGACCAATTCCACCAAGAAGGTGCCCAGGTCCTCCTTGGGGGCTGTGCGAATGCCCAGTAGGACCCAGGGAAGCTCATCTGTCCAGTTGGGGCCCCTGAGGCGCGCCATCAAGGCCGACTTGAGATGCCGGTGGAATCCAAATATTGATTGGCACCTACTTAGTTCCAAAGGTTTAGACGGGGCGTAGTTTGTTAAGTGTGTCCAGGACGGATTCCTGACACAGTATGTTGACAGGCCAACTAGAGGGAATGCCATATTAGATCTAGTTTTAGGTAATGAACCGGATCAGGTGACAGATCTATCAGTGAGTGAGCATTTGGGGGGACAGTGACCATTGCTCCATAACCTTTAGAATTGTCATGGACAGGGATAGGAGCAAAGAGGACGGGAAGATATTTAATTGGGGAAAGGCAAATTATGAGGCTATTAGGTGAGAACTTGGGAGTGTAAATTGGGATGACATTTTTGAAGGGAAATGTACTATGGAGATGTGGTCAATGTTCAGGGATCTTTTGCAGGATGTTAGGGATAAATTTGTCCCGCTGAGGCAGAGAAGGAATGGTAGGGTGAAGGAACCATGGGTGACGAGAGAGGTGGAACAACTAGTTAGGAAGAAGCGGGCAGCATACATAAGGTGTAAGCAGCAAGGGTTGGACAGGGCTCGTGAGGAATATAGAGTAGCAAGGAAGGAAGTTAAGAAAGGGCTGAGGAGAGCGAGAAGGGGAGATGAAAAGGCTTTGGCGAGTGGGATTAAGGAGAATCCCAAGGCTTTTTTCTCGTACGGAAAGAGCAGAAGGATGGCTGGGGTCCGATTAAAGACAAAGGTGGGAGGATGTGCCTGGAAGCTGTGGAAGTTGGTGAGGTTCTCAATTAATACTTCTCTTCAGTATTCACCAAGGAGAGGGGTCTTGATGATGCTGAGAACAGTGTAGGTGAGGGTAATGTTCTAGAGTATGTAGATATTAAGAGAGAATGTGTTGGAGTTGTTAGAAAATATTAGGACAGATAAGTCCCTGGGGCCTGACTGAATAGTCCCCAGGCTGCTTCGTGAGGTGAGGGAGGAGATTGCTGAACTGTTGGTTAGGATCTTTGAGTCCTTATTGTCAACGGGGATGGTACCAGAGGATTGGAGAGTGGCAAATGTTGTCCCCTTATTCAAAAAAGGTAGTAGGGATAGTCCAGGGAATTACAGACCGGTGAGCCTTACATCTGTGGTGGGTAAGCTGTTGGAAAGGATTCTAAGAGATAGGATCTATGAGCATTTGGAGAAACGTGGACTGACTAGGGACAGCCAGTATGGCTTTGTGAAGGGAAGATCTTGCCTCTCAAGCCTGATAGGGTTCTTTGAGGAGGTGACCAGGAAGATTGATGAGGGTAGTGCAGTGGATGTGGTCTGGTGGATTTTAGTAAGGCATTTGACAAGGTTCCACATGGTAGGCTTCTTCAGAAGGTCAGAGGCCAAGGGATCCAGGGAAGCTTGGCCGTGTGAATTCAGAATTGGCTTGCCTGTAGAAAGCAGAGGGTTGTGCTGGAGGGAGTGCATTTGGATTGGAGGGCTGTGACTAGTGGTGTCCCACAGGGATCGGTTCTGGGACCTCTACTTTTTGTGATATTTATTAATGACTTAGATGAGGGGGTGGAAGGCTGGGTTAGCAAGTTTGCAGATGACACAAAGATTGGTGGTGTTGTAGATAGTGTGGAGGGCTGTCGAAGCTTGCAGAGGGATATTGATAGGATGCAGAGCTGGGCTGAGAAGTGGCAGATGGAGTTCAATCCGGAGAAGTGTGAGGTCGTACACTTTGGAAGGACAAATTCCAAGGCAGAGTACAAGGTAAATAGCAGGATTTTGGGCAGTGTGGAGGAGCAGAGGGATCTGGGGGGTTCACACCCACAGGTCACTGAAAGTTGCCTCGCAGGTGGATAGGGTAGTTAAGAAAGCTTATGGGATGTTAGCTTTCATAAGTCGGGGGATCGAGTTTAAGAGCCGCAAAGTGATGATGCAGCTTTACAAAACTCTGGTTAGGCCACACCAGGGCGCCTATGCTCAATACAAGAGGGCATGGCTTTAAGGTATTGGGTGAGAAGTTCAAGGGAGATGTCAGAGGGAGGCTTTTCACCCAGAGAGTGGTTGGTGCATGGAATGCGCTGCCTGGGGTGGTGGTGGAGGCTGATGCATTGGACAAGTTGAAGAGATTGTTAGATAAGCATATGGAGGAATTTAA
Organism: Pristis pectinata; assembly: GCF_009764475.1. NCBI lineage: Eukaryota > Metazoa > Chordata > Chondrichthyes > Rhinopristiformes > Pristidae > Pristis > Pristis pectinata. The sequence goes on along the minus strand of NC_067409.1, from coordinate 3,779,633 downwards.
GATAGAGGGATATGTGGGAGGAAGGGGTTAGATAGTCTTAGGTGTAAGTTGAAGGGCGGCACAACATGGTGGGCCGAAGGACCTGTATTGTGCTGTACTGTTCTATGGTTCAAATGATTCAGTGGATCGTAGTTGCTTCTCAGAATGGATATAAACACAATGTTGATTGTTGGAAGAGGAAAGATGAAACAGGCAAAGAGCTCCGGAGTTTTAGGCTAGGAGAATGCAATATATCTGAATTACAACTCAACATTTTGGTTAAACCTTATCTAGGAAAACTGCAGGGAAGGTCACTAAAGCATTCATTCCGATTTATTTATTTATTGTTATCTGGGCATCAATGGCAAGTCATCATTTATTGTCCACTCCTAATTACTCTTGGCTGGTGAGCACCTTCATGAACTGCTTCAGTCCTGGCGAAGGTATTCCCACAGTGCTGTTGGGTGGCGGGAGTAGGGGAATTCCAGGAATTAGATTCAATGACAGTGAAAGGCCACCGATAAATTTCCAGGTCAGGATGGTGTGCAGCTTTGAAGAGAACCTGCTGGTGATTGTGCTCCCATACACCTACTCTCCTTGTCCTTGCGTGTAGAGTTTGAAGCTGCGGGAAGTGTTGTAGGAATAAGCTAGGTGAATAACAGCAGTGTATTTGTAAATGGTAAACAGTGCAGTGCTGGAGGAAATTAATATTTTGGGTGGTTAACGAGGTGTCAGTCAATGGGCTACTTTGTCTTGGATGGTGTTGAGCTTCTTTAAAGTTGGTGGAGCTGCACTCATCCAGGCGAGTGGAGAGTATTCCATCATGCTACTAATTTGCGACTTGTAGATGGTGGAAAGGCCTTGGAGTGTCAGGAAATGAGTCACTTCCCACAGATAATCCAGAGTCTGACCTGGTCCTGTAGCCGTGTTATTTGCGTGCTGGTCCAGTTGAGCTCCTGGAGAATGGTGACCATAGGATATTGGTGGTGGAGTCTCAGCAATGGAAATGCCATTGAATATCACGGGTAGGTGGTCAGTCTCTTGTGTTGGAGATGGGCATTGCCTGGCACTTTTGTAGCACAAGTGTTACTTGCCACTTATTAGTCCCTGCCCAGATGTTGTCTAGGTCGTGCTACAAGCAGGCATGGACTGTTTCATTTGCTGAGGCATTGTGAATGGAATTGAATGTTGTTCAATCACCTGAGAACATCCCCACTCTGACATTATAATGGAAGCAAGCAGCTGCAGACAGTTGGACCTAGGACACTGTCCTGAGGAACTCTTGCAGTGATGCCCTGGGACTGGGGTGATGGATCTCCAAAAAACACAACCTTCTCCCTATGTATGAGATTTGACTTCAACCGTTGGAGTATTTTCCATTTGATGCCCATTGACCTCATCTTCAAATTGGTAAATTGGTTTATTATTGTCACATGTACCGAGGTACAGTGAAAAACTTTATTTTGCATGCCATCCGTACAGTTAATTTCATTACAACAGTGCATCGAGGTAGTACAAGGGAAAACAAGGGACGCCTTGATGCCACCCTCATTCAAATGCTCTTTCTTGCCATTCCCACCTCACCCATGTTTGGACCAAGGCTCTGAGATTTGGAGCGAAGTGGTCCTGACAAAACCCAAACTGCACATTAGTGAATGGGTTATTGATGAGTAGGTGATTGATGATTGATTGTAGACTGATTGGACAGTAAGTAGCCAAATTGGATTTGTCCTACTTTTTGTGAGCATAAGCAATTTTCCACATTGTTGGTAGATGCCGGTGCTGTTTTTGCTGTATTTTGTTTGTCCTGTATTGCAGCTTCATTGGATTGACATTTCATCATTTTTAGATGAGCCTGAGGTGTTTGTGAAGAGGGTCTTGCAAGGTCAACTGGACTGGGACTGAATTTGCTGTGTACAAATTCGGTGCCTAGGTCAATGCCAGGTGATCTCTCCAGTTTTATTCCTCATCTGTTTGAAGATAATAATGACTGTACATCTAAGTAGTTTGCTAGGCCACTGCAGAGGGCATTTAAGAGCCAAACACCTGGGCTAGATCTGGAGTCACATGTAGGCCTGGCCAGAAAACGATGACAGATTTCCTCCCCTGCAAGATGTTGGTGAACCAGAGGGGGTTTTTACGACAATCCAATAGCTTACATGGTCATCTTACCTGAATGTATGTTTTTCTCCAAATTCCAGTTTATTAACTGAATCTATAGTGGTATTTGAAATCAAATCTCTGGATTGTAAATCCAGATTGCTTGATTATTGGTCTAGTAATTTAGCCACTGCGCCATCAATGCACCTAAATTGGGAAGGACATATGGGTGTGGCTGAATGTTAAGGAGGTGCTAGAAATGATCAGAAATATCAACAATATTTATTGGAAATGTACAACAAATATAAGGAGCAGTCGAGGAACAGCAAAGGTTATTGAAGTGAAGATGAAGATACAGCAAAGATCATCATTGAATTTGTTGCTATTGTTGTCATCGTGAATGTGTTTACGGAGCAAGTAAGACTTTCCTGGAATATGATGTTTGTGGATGACATAGTTAGTTGCAAGTTGGTTTGGATCTCCCCAAAGAGAGAAATGCAGGAGGGATGAAGAATGAAGATTAGTTGATCTCAAAACAAAATATGTACACCTCAATGAAGTAACTGAAGTTGGAAATGTGATCGTTCCTAAGGAGTATGTTGAAAAAGTTGATATTGTAGCGACTCACCACACCGGCATCGAACCGGCTACCGACATCATGAATGTTGTCGGAGGCCCCGATCCAAGATGGCGCGGGGCCCTCCTTCTTCCCCATCGTCGGGCTGGGAAAGCCCGCGCGCAGGAAGGTCAGGTGACCTGCATATGATGTCAGTGCGGGAACTGTAGCATGGGAAGTTTTCGGATATTAAAGGCGCACCGCGCCCCTGTCGTTCATTTGACTTCGGATTTCAAACCAGCGACTCTGTGTCCTCATTTTGTAGTGTGTAGCTAGCCGCTACAATATTCAAATATCAAAATAATTTGGTTAGATGAAGAGTTGAATCATTGAATAACAGCAACAGGAATATTATGTGACAGGAAAAGATTAGTGATGATGAAGAGGAAAGTATTCCAGACGCGTTTGTTGTGTAGAACAGAGGCTTGCCCCCAAAGAAAAAACTCAAGATACTGAATGTGACAGATGAGAAAGCTCTGATGGATGTATGGGTTGAAGAGGATTGGCAAAGTGAGAAAAATTCACATCAGAGGAATGGTGAAATTAGTAAAAGCATCTAAGAAAGTATTAGAATGGCATGGACATGTTTAAAAAAAAGGATATGTAAGAAAAAAGTTAGCAAAATGGCACTGCCAGAGAGAAGAGGACCAAAGATGATGCAGAATGATATAGTATAAAGAGCCATGAAGGAAGGAGTCAGCAGAAGAAAATGATGAAGGGTCTTCGACCTGAAACGTTAACTGGTTTCTCTTTCCACAGATGCTGCTTGATTAGCTGAGTTCTTCCAGCATCTTTGTCTTCGTACCAGAAGTTATGTTTGACCAATGCAGATGGAGAGCCAGAGTACACAACAGTAATGTCATTAAGGTAGGAAGAAGAGCATGGCAGGATGCTATGGTGTCAAGGGAAACCAGAGGAAGATATACCGTAAGAGTTGGGATAAGCAGATGAGACTGTTCGATCTGCATCTTCCCCTTCAATCCATGCAGTCTATTGAATGGAAGAACACACAGCTACCTTGTATTACATTGTTTATTATGGTAGGGAATGATAATACCCTACCCTTTGAAAAAGTAAACAGTAATAATCTAATGTAAATAACAAAAATAAACAAACAACATATACATAGGTAGATATTGGTCTCCACATTTAAGGAAGATTGTGGAAGGCTTTGGAGGCATTGCAGAGAAGATTCCTTAGGTTGAGTCCTGGGATGAAGGAGTTGACGTAAGAAGAAAAATTGAGTAGATTGTGCCTATACTCATTGGAATATAGAAAAATGAGAAGTGATCTCAGATTCTGAGGAGAATTGACAGGATGGATGCTGAGGAAGTTTAACCTCCACCGCCCCCCCCCCCCCCAGTGGAAGTATCTAGAATAAGGATTGCCCAATTCAGACAGAGAAATTTCTTCTCTCAAAGCATTTTAACTCTTTAGACTTCTCTATCACAGAGTGCTGTGAGGGCAGAGTCATTGAATATATTTAAGACAGAGACTGGCAGACTTTTAAACTACAAAGGAACTAAAGGGTACAGGGAGAGAGCAGGAGAGTTATGTCAGCCCCAATTTTATTGAATCGTGGAGCAGGCTCAAGGTGCCAACTGCCTTACTTATATTTTTATGTAAATTAAAACATTCCCATGTGATTAGAGAAGCATTTTTCTACCCCTCAAATAAAACATTAGGAATGAGAATTACAGTTTCTAATCCAGGGAGAAAATGCCAACTCTCAAAATCACTCGACTGTATAGGTAGTCGGCACTTTAGATGTAGTTTTAGTTTGGAGTGGTTGTTTGGACGACCTGGGCATTTTTGATTGCCATCTGAAGGCATCATGGATTGAAGGGCACCTTCCTGTGCTGTACTGTTCTATGTTCTAAGGCATGGGATATGGGCTCTTTTCATTGGTGAATAACTCTGAGAATCATGTTACCTAATGTGTGGAAAGTATAATGCAAATTTAAATCTGCATTATTTCTGCTTCATCATGAAATCACCTCAGTACTCAGGGAACTGTTTATCAGCCATACATAATTCTCCTTGTAATGTTGTTGAAGGTTCTCTCACAATGCTGTTAGACTAGAACTTTTCAAGCAATTTTGATACAACTAATTGTTAAGCTTTTCAGGGTCAATCACTTTGCTGTGTTTCTGGGCTAATATATAGACCAGATTGTTTAATGGCAGTATACTTCCTACCCTGAACAATATTGTTGAACCAGATGAGATTTTGCTTGGATAATTTAATGGTTATCATTACTGACACTAGCTTTTCATTCCAAAACTTTGTCAAATTAATTGAACTTAATTTCCTCAACAATCTTTCGTACCACCTGAGAGAGCAAACAGAGCCTCAGTTAAATGGCTCACCCAAAGTGTGAATCCATTAGTGCGGCACTTTTGGTACTGTACCGGGATGCCAGCCTCTATTTGGTGTTAAAAGCCTCTGGAGTGAAATGTGGAGCCTCAGCATTCTGATTCAAAGATACGAGTGTTATTAATGGAGTCAGGGCTGACCACATTAGTGGTAATGTCACAGGATTTACCACTCAGGTCCTGCACCACTTCACTAACTTACTTTAACAAAACATTTCCAACTTTGAGAGAAACAAAGGATTGCAGATGCTGGAATCTAGATGAAAAACACTATGATGCTGGTAGAACTCAGCAGGCCAGGCAGCATTCGTGGAGAAAAGCTTTTCTCCACGGATGCTGCCTGGCCTGCTGATTTCCTCCAGTATCATAGTGGTTTTCATTTCCAACTCTTGAGTTTCATCACTGGAATGGAATTTGATCCTTGCTATCCAGAGCTGAGTCAAGGCCGACATTTTGTCAAATGTTATTCATTTTTTTTATAGCAATGATAAATGGCATATGTTTGGAGATAGTTTACATGTTGTAATGAGTACAAGAACTTCAGATTTGCCTCAGCTATTCACTGAATATATTTGCTGAATCTGACAGGCAACTTTTTCACGCAGAGGGTGGTGAGTGTATGGACTGAGCTGCCAGAGGAAGTGGGTGAGGCAGGTACTATAGTGTCATTTAAGAAGCACTTGGATAGGTACATGGAAAGGTGGGGCTTAGAGGGATATGGGCCGAATGCAGGAAATTGGGACTAGTCGGGTGGGTACAGTGGTCGGCATGGACTGGTTAGGCCGAAGGGCCGGTATCTGTGCTGTATTGATTTATGACTCTATGGCTGTGATTTCTCATATGTGTACTTGCTACATATTTGTAAAGTTCAAATCATCTTGCCTTCATTAAAAAAAGGGGGGTTGATATGTAATGCATATATTAAAGTCTAATTTATGTTGCTTAAATTATTGATGATTTCTGCTTGGTTACACACCTTGCTATTTCCTCCCTGACTTGTGACCTGGTTCATCTCCTCTTTGTTTATACTGACCTTACTACTTAAATGGTTCTCACTTTTCAGCCACTCTCCATAATACCTCCAGATACCACTACGTTAATACTTATTAACCTATATTCTCACTAATTATCATCTCTCTGACTTATCCATGTAAGCAATATCTGATCTTTAACAATTTATCCAGCTCCCTTAGTATTTGGTCTACTGTGTCCACTTTATTTGCAAACCCCAAATTCCACCTTTGGCACCACCAGCATATTATATATCTATGTTTTAGTCCCTATTCCTTAACCTGTGCACATTGTAAATGATAGTAACCCAAGCACCAATATATGGTCACATTAGAATGTAGCATCTTTTGGAGGTTACCCATTGTTTCCAATATTTCAGCCAGTTTTCATTGCAGAATCTTGTGGTCGGCCTTGCTGAAGTCTTATCGTTATCTCTTTGTTAATTATTTCTTCCTTCATGATGCCTCAAAATTTAACCCACTAAAGGCTGTTTGTCCTGATGTTTCTAGGGACCAGGGATATCTCCATGTGCCTCTTAAAATAAAATTAAATTGGATTGGCAAATTAAACATTACTGAATAGACATGTTCCACCATCAGCTTTGCAACTGCAATCCACTGTCCTGCAGTGAAGATTAAAAAAGAGAACTACGTAAACTGCCCCAACAGAAAATATTCAGAGCAGAAACATTGTGCTCTATCCAAATTGAATCTGATCCTCATAGAGCGACAATAGGATTAAAATGGTCCAGCCGACAAATAATCCCACATTTTGCAGAAGGAATAAAATCCAGGGATTCTTGCTCTTTGCTTGCATCATCTCTGGAAGCTAAAGGAAAAGGGAAAAAAAATAATTGTTTTCCCAGCAAGGTTATTGGTTGAATGCCTGAACATGATATGTTATCACATTGTGGACTGGCACTGGAAAGAGCAGGCTTGAGGGTTAAGAGTCCTTTGTTCCCTGTTATCATTCCATTTTAAGAATTTTGTTCCAACTGGACATACCTTCTTGAACCACATTGTTGTAAATTAAATTAGCCAGCCATGACTCTGTCCAACAGTATGAGTAAATGTTGTGCACCCTGTCTGTTTCCTGGTCGACCTTGGTTCCTAATCCAATCTGCACTTCTCTCGGCGGTCTTGTAGTTTAACCCAGCCCTCTGGTCCTGAGCTCCTCCTTCATCTTGCTATCTGCTCCTTGATATATGACCTGGTTCATCCTCTCTTCAGTTATTACTGGCCATTCAATGCTCCTCCTCAATAATTCAACCATTACAACTCAATCTTGTCCCAACCCTAAATTTCCACTCCCATGCTTTCTATTCTTCAGCCATTAAAATTTTACAGGGAATTTGTCATTTCTCTCTGACAAGTAGAACTATTACTTGGCATGCAATCTTGCAGCTGTGTAGGTAGAGTATACAAGGAGTGACCAATTTGTTAAATTCACAGCTATAGATAGTCAGGAGAATTGGAAAGGCTGGTAAGAGACAGATTATACCAGAGATTAAGTTAAAGTAAGAGCAAAAAATGACAAAGAAAACAATACCAGAGAAAAAAAGCAAAGACTTATAAGGAATAATGTAGGAGATGTAGAAAAATGCCAAATGATTATTTGAAAGAAGTAGAAAGGTATCTGTGGAAGAGAAATATTAGTGCAAAAGCAAGGGTGGTGAGGCAAAAAAACTAATATCAAACAAATAGGAGAGAGAGTGGCAGATAGATTTCAGGTTAGAAAGGTGCAGAATCATAGTGGGACAGAAAGAAAGTTTGAACTCAGAGGAACAGACTGGAGCACACATGAAAATTAAAAGTTTAGAGGATTCCAAATATTGCCAGGTTGTAGTAGTGCAGCAGAAAGTGTAGACACAGAAGAGAGGAGTCCAATCTTTCTGGCATTTAATTATCTACCATTCATTTTTCTGAGTGGTTTCGCGAATTCTAGCTGGGCTTCTACACTTGCGAAGCTTTCTAGATTTGATGAAACACATAGCTATCCAATAATAGTATTATTCCTTCCAGTAATTGAGGTGATGTGTGACAGTGGAGAGGTATGCCTGGTCCAGCACCAGAGAACTAGGAAATAGCTTAAAAGCATCTCATGGTCCAAAGGCAAGGTCAATGATCTTAAATGTTAATGCTCTTTTGCTTTCGATAGATGCTGCCTGACCCATTAAGTATTTCCACCATTTTCTGATTTTATCCCAAAGTAGTTGTCTCATGATTCTTCCCACATATCCATTTCAATACTAAAGATTGTAGTACTATTTTCAGACTGTTCTGGTCCTTAAGCAAAGCCATGGGCTATAGTGAAGGACAGAAGGCCACTCCTTCTCCATCTAAGCTTAAAGCTTACAGATACTACCCCAAATACTCCTCCACCCTTTCTGTTGGCAGTTGCTAGGTACAGTGGAAATAGGAGCAGTAGGTAGATCAACAGATTATTTGAAAGAAGTCATGAGTTCTACCTAACTGGGGACATGAAGAGAATGTTCGATACTGGTAAAATAGTGTGAATTTTCTCATCTCTAACCAAATTCTACCTAATTTGCAGCAGAATTTACACCCCATATTTTGTTTAGTTAAGGTATTTTAAGTAAAGGTATCATTAATATGACACTAAGAGTGATTGATAGTCCATGCTGATTTAAATAATGTTGACTAGTCTAGTATTTAGTGTGTAAATTCTTAATTACACATGTACTCAGACCCAAATATGAGCAGCAGTAATCTTTAATACATAAAGTTATACGCACCATATCTGCAAGAGCCACGTATAGAAAGAGCCCAGTTGCTACGGTGAATATCCACTCTTGCACTATCTCATCTGTCGCAACAGCTAATGATATGTAAAGTCCAATAAATGCAGTCAAGGCACTGCCAAAGTTCATGAGGATAGATTTCTTCACAGAAATTCCAGAATGCAACAGAACTGCAAAATCACCTGAGGTATAAGGAAAAGCAATCTCATCATTGTTATCAAGTGTTGCCGCGGAATTTGTTGCCACGGGCAGCTGTGGAGGCAAAGTCATTGGGTGTATTTAAGGCAGAGATTGATAGGTATCTGAGTAGCCAGGGCATCAAAGGTTATGGTGAGAAGGCAGGGGAGTGGGGCTAAATGGGAGAATGGATCAGCTCATGACAGAATGGCGGAGCAGACTCGATGGGCCGAATGGCCTACTCCTGCTCCTTTGTCTTATGGTCTAAGTGCATCTCAGAACCGCACTGTCAACATTTTATACCCATATATTTTGAATGAGACCATACACCCAAAAATTTCTGAGCAAGGGAGAAATATAACAAAGGAGTTAAAATTATGATTGTGGATTCTCTGAAATCTACTGCCATCCTCAAAGTGTATTTATAATCAATGTATTTGTTATTGGTTTATTATTGTCACATGTAGCGAGATACAATGTAATCTGTTTGCGTGCCATCCCATCAGATCATGCCACACCTAAGTAAATTGAGGTAGTAAAAAGAAAAAACAGTAAGTAGAATATAGTGTTGCAGCTAAGGAAATTCTTGAGCTTTTCTTTTAATTTTATTGTTGAACTGTTTCTAATAGAGTACGTGATACTTCCCACATATCCATTTCAATATAATATTTAAGTACTGAAATATTTAATATTTAAGGGCATAAGTTCAAAGGCAATGTGCAGGGTAACTTTTTTACAGAGGTAATGGTAGGTGCCTGAAATGCGCTGCCTGGGGTGGTGGTGGAGGCAAATACGATAGGGGAGTTCAAGAGGGTCTTAGATAGGTACATGGATGTGCAGACAATGTAGGAATATGGACATTGTGTAGGCAGAAGGGATTAGTTAGGCATTTAATTATTAGTTTAATTAGTTCGGCACAGCATCGTGAGCCAAAGGGCCTGTTCCTGTGCTGTACTGTTCTATGTTCGATTTAAGTATGTGAAACAAAGGAGCCCAAAGTAACTCTCGGAGGAATTTAGGGTGTTTATGGATAGAAAAAACAAGTCGAATCTAATGGTCTTCCTTGTTTGGGTATCTTGTGGTGAAGGATAAATGTATCCAACTCCATAAAATAACTGAATATAGAAAAATGTTCACAGCTAAATTGTAGCTAATCAGGGAGTATTAAATGACAAAATCAAATCTTACCCATTTCATGAGGAAGTTCGTGACATAAAACTGCAAGTGTTGTGGCCAGTCCTGTTTTCCAAGAGACAGAGAAAGCTGCTCCCAGAGCCAGCCCATCTGCAAAGTTATGGATCCCGTCACCAATCACTATCATGTATGGAAGTACCCGCAAAGCTGTAGGGAAAGGGAGGTTCAAGTTGTGTTACCATTTTTTTTGCAGTTCCAGCAGCCAGAGCAGCAGAGGGGAGGGAGCAGCAGCCCTTCTGTTCTGCCCTCTTCCTTTCCAGTCCTGATGAAGGGTCTCGGCCTGAAACGTTGACTGCTTATTTCGCTCCATGGATGCTGCCTGACCTGCTGAGTTCCTCCAGTACTTTTTGTGTAATGCTCCAGATTCCAGCATCTGCAGAATTTCTTGTGTCTCAGCTTTCTTTTTTAAAGTTGTTTCTGATTGGCTAAGATTGTGGCAACTCAGCCAACAAAAGGCAGGTAGAGTAACACAGAGTGGCCATTGTGTGAGTGGGCCAGTGTAAGAGTGGGGGAGCTGAGGCTTAGGCTAAGGTGAGGCTCTGTTAAGTTCTCGTTCTTTCTTTATTATTGCACAGGTAGAGCAGTGAGAATGACACCCGGTGCAGTGATGTGCTCCTCTTGCATGATGTGAGAAGTCTGGAAGACCTCCAGTGTCCCTGATGACTACATCTGTGAGAAGTGTATCTGGCTGCAGCTCCTTACAGACTGTGCAAGGGAACTGGAGCTGGATGACCTTCAGATCATTCAGGAGACTGAGGGGTTGATAGACAGGAGTTACCGGGAAGCAATCACACCTAAGTTGCAGGAGGAAGGTAACTGGGTGACTATCAGGAGAGAGAAAGGGAATAGGCAGTCAGTGCAGGGTACCCCCGTGGCTGTTCCCCTCAATAACATGTATATTGTTGGGGGAGGATGACCTACCAGGGGAACGCCACAGTGGTCAGGTCTTGGGCACTGAGTCTGGCTCTTTGGCTCAGAAGGGAAGGGGGAAGAAGAGTCAAGTGATAGTGATTAGGGGAGCAGATAGGAGGTTCTGTGGATGAGAATGAAACTCTTGGATGGTATGTTGCCTCCCAGGTGCCAGGGTCAGAGATGTCTCAGATTGAGTCCATAGCATTCTTAAGGGGGAGGAGCAGCCAGAGGTTGTTGGTACCAATGACATAGGCAGGAAAAGTGATGAGGTCCTGCAAAGTGAATTCAGGGAGTTAGCTGCTGTTAAAAGACACGACCTCCAGGGTGGTGATGTCAGGATTGTTACCAGTGCCACGTGCTAGTAAGGCAAGAAGTAGGAAGATAGTGCAGTTTAACACATGGCTAAGCAGATGGTGCAGGAGGGAGGGCTTCAGATTTTTAGATCATTGGGCTCTCTTCCAGAGCAGGTGGGATCTGTACAAATGGGACAGTTTGCACCTGAACCGGAGAGGGAGCAATATTCTCGCTGGAAGGTTTCCTAGTGCTACTCGGGGGGTTTAAACTAGAGCTACAGTGGGGTGGGAACCAGAGTGGCAGGGCAGCAAGTGGAGAGGCTGTGGGGAAAGTAAATGTTAAGACTACAAGCAAAGATGGAAACCGAAAGGTTGAGTGTGGTGGCACTAATGTTCTGAGTTGCTTCTATTTCAATGCAAGGAGTATTGTAGGTAAGGCAGATGAATTTAGAGTGTGGATCTGTACGTAGAATTATGATGTTGTGGCCATTAGTGAGACTTAGTTGCTGGAGGGGCAGGACTGTCAGGTCAATGTTCCGGGATTCTGTTGTTTTAAACATGATAGAGGGGGAGGTATTAAAGGGGGAGGGGTGGCATTACTCATCAGGGAAAACATCACGGCAGTGCTCAGGGAGGACATACTGGAGGGCTCGACTACTGATGCAATTTGAGTGGAACTGAGGAATAAAAAAGGGATGACCACATTAATGGGACTATATTATAGACCTCCCAATAGTCAGCAGGATTTAGAGGAGCAAATTTGTAGAGAGATAGCAGACAGTTGCAGGAAATATAAAGTTGTTATTGTAGGTCTGGGGCTCCCAAACTGTAAAAGGACTGGATAGGATCAAGTTTGTCAAATATGTTCAGGAAAGTTTCCTTAATCAATATGTAGAGGTCCCAACTAGAGAGAACACGATACTGGATCCTCTTAGGGAATGAGACAGGGCAGATGACAGAAGTTAGTGTAGGGGAACACCTTGGATCTAATGATCATAATTCTATTAGTTTCAAGATAATTATGGAAAAGGATAGAACTGGTCCTAGAGTTAAGATCCTAAACTGAAAGAAAGCCAATTTTGATGGCATCAGAAAGGATCTGGCAGGTGTGGATTGGGATGGGTTGTTTTCTGGCAAAGAGATGTTTGGTAAGCGGGAGGCCTTCAATAGTGAAATATTGAGAGTACAGAATCTGTATGTTCCTGTTTAGGATAAAAGGCAAGGCTAACAGGTTTAGGGAACTTTGGTTATCGAGGGATATAGAGGCCCTGTAAAGAAAAAGGAGATGCATATCAGGTATAGGCAGTTAGGATCAAATGAGGCACTTGAGGAATATAAGAAATGCAAGAGAACACTTAAGAAAGAAATCAGGAGGGCCAAAAGAGGACATGAGGTTGCTCTGGCAGACAAGGTAAAAGAGAATCCAAAGGGTTTCTATAGCTACAGTATATTAAGAGAAAAGGGATAGCCAGGGACAAAATTGGTCCTCTTGAAGATCAGTGTGGTCATCTATGCGTGGAGCTGAAAGAGATGGGGGATATCTTAAAAGGATTTTTTGCATCTGTGTTTACTCGAGAGACACACACAGTCTATAGAAATGAGGAAAAAGAGTAGTGAGGTCATGGACCGTATCCAGATTATGGAAGAGGAGTTGCTTCCTGTCCTGAGGTGAATTAGGATAATTAGATAAATCCCCAGAGCCTGACGAGGTGTTCCCTCAGACCTTGTGGGGGGCTAGTGCAGAACTTGCAAGGGTCCTGGCAGAGATATTTAAAACATCCTTAGCCATGGGTGAGGTGCTGGAGGACTGGAGGATAGCTAATGTTGTACTGTTGTTTAAGAAAGGCTCTAAGAATAAGCCGGGAAATTATAGGCTGGTGAGCCTGACATCAGTTGTGGGTAGATTATTGGAAGGTATTCTGAGGGACGGGATATATACTTTAAGTATTTGGATAGACAGGGCCTAATTAGAGATACTGGACATGGCTTTGTGTGTGGCAGGTCATGTCTAACCAATCTAATAGAGTTTTTCGGGAGGTTACCAGGAAGGTTGATGAAGGAAAGGCGGGGGGTGTTGTCTACATGGACTTTCGCAAGGCGTTTGTCAAAGTCCTGCATGGGACGCTGCTCCAGAAGGTTAAGTCACTTGGCATTCAGGATGAAGTAGTCAATTGGATTCAATGTTGGCTTAGTGGGAGGAGCCAGAGTTGTAGTAGATTGTTGTCTCTCTGACTGGACGTCTGTGACTAGTGGTGTGCCACAGGGATCGGTGCTGGGTCCGTTGTTGTTTATCATCTATATTAATGATTTAGATGATAATGTGGTAAACTGGATCAGTAAATTTGCAGATGACACCATGATTGGGGGTGTAGTGGACAGCAAGGAAGGCTATCAAAGCTTGCAAACTATCTGAACCAGTTAGGAAAATAGGCTGAAAAATGGCAGATGGAATTTAATGCAGACAAGTGTGGGGTGATGCACTTTGGAAGGACAAAACAGGGTAAGACTTGCACAGTGAATGGTAGGGCTCTGAGGTGTGCGGTAGAACATAGGGACCTGGTAATACTAATCCATAGTTCCTTGAAAGTGGCATCACAGGTAGATAGGGTCATAAAGAGAGCTTTCGGCACATTGGCCTTCATAAATCAGGGCACTGAGTACAGGAGTTGGGATGTTGTGTTGAAGTTGTACAAGACGTTGGTGAGGCCGAATTTGGAGTATTGTGTGCAGTTCTGGTCACCTACCTACAGGAAAGATATCAATAAGCTTGAAAGAGTGCAGAGAAAATTTACACAGATGTTGCCGGGACTTGAGGACCTGAGTTACGGGGAAAGGTTGAATAGGTTAGGACTTTATTCCCTGGAGTGCAGGAGAATGAGGGGAGATCTTATAGAAGTATAAAAAATTATGAGGGGTATAGATAGGGTGAATGCGTGCAGGCTTTTTCCACTGGGATTGGGTGAGACTAGAACTAGTCATTTCCATTTACAGGATGAAGGAAAATTTCTAGAACTTTGTTATCAAAGTTGAGTAGGAAAAGATTCCTCATTATATTCTCAAAGATTCGTCCAGAGTTTCACAAAGCTGAATACTGCACACAGAACTTAGTGTCAAACTGTTTTTTGGATATGCTGATGTAGATTTTTGGAGTCAAGAGAATCAAGGGTGTTGGGGAGCCGGCAGGAATGTGCATTTGTGTCCAAGATCAGATCAGCTATGATATTACTGAATGACAGAGCAGGATCAATGGGCAATATAACCTGCTGCTTCTATTTCTTATGATCTTGTGTAAATTGCAGAGCATGGACAATGGTTGAATTTCTGTGCAGTAAATTCTGTATAGTTCTAACAGTTGATTAATTGGGATTAAAAATCAATGCAATATTCTGTGATCAATGTGAAAATGGTTATATCAATGATCCTGAGTTTCCTCAAAGCTTATTCCTCTGTTTTAACATAACTTTACAGGGATTCCATCACACCTGCAGAGAAATTCCAATAATGTGGCTGCAAGGTGAAGGAAATTCAGATCCAAGATCTTCGCAATCCAACAAAATCAAAATATGATTTGTAGGCAAACTAACCTTTATTAGGATGTTGACCAAAGTCACCTTCTAAGGACACTTCCGAGGACATCTAAGCATGGAAACAGTAAGGATGTGATTAATATCTGATTCAAATGCAAGAAAGGGGAGGGAAAGGCAAGAAATACGAAGAACACGTAAAGTTTGAAAATAAGAATAAGAAAGAAGTGGTAGAAAAGTCAAGGGAAGAATTTTCTGCTTCATGCTGGAGTTCAAATGCAGGAAGATTCCAACAGTCCTTCCTTATCTGTCCCAAACCTCAAATTAATTTTGCTGTTTGTGGTTCACTCCACATTTCTGGTGTGACTCCCAGAGCCTCCAGAACAAAAGTAGAGACTCTCACTGGTCTGGACAGTAATGCAACACCAACCGAGACCAAGTCCTTCATTACTTGCTGGAAAGGATGGCAGGCAGGATGTAGCAGTTAGTGGGACTTTTTTCAATCCTAATCCATTTACATGATCTGGATGCCAGTAGCATTTATTGTCTATCCCTACTTGTACCCTGAACTGGGAATCAAACTTGTCAATGGCTCTGGAATCATATATTGGCCAGGCCAGCTGGCAGATATCTTTCCCTGGAGGATGCTAGTGAACCAGATGGGTTTTACAACAATCCATCAGTATCATAATCACCATTACTGATACTCAATTCCAGATTTATTCAGATGTTTGAATTTAAACTCCCCAGCTCCTGTAGTTGAACTTAAACTCATATCCTGAGATCAGTGGTCCAGATCTTTAGTTCAGTAATTTAACCACTGTGTTATTGGTGGTGAAAGGAAGGTCTCATCAACCAAATAGTGCAACATTCTTTCACATTTTTACCCAATTTCTAGCTGAATGAAGGAGAAAAATTTCACCCAAGTAATTAAGAGAATGCACAGGAAAGATGGAAAAACACAGGTTAGAGTCTGATTTCTTACAATACTTACCAGTTCAACCTGGGATGTTGTCTGCTTTTTCTTCTGCTGACTGTTTTGATTATCTTTAAATGCTTGAAGTGCTAACTCATGGTCACAGTGCTGATGGTCCTTTACATCCTTCAACCAGAAAAAAGAATGATACTTTTCACAATCACCTGATTGACGCAGCAGGATTCTTTCTTGTAAAAATTGTGTTTAATTTATGTGCGGTAGTGTAGCGGTTAGCATCGCACTATTACAGCGCCAGTAACCGGGTTCAGTTCCAGCCGCTGTGTCTAAGGAGTTTGTACGTTCTCCCCATGTCTGCGTGGGTTTCCTCCGGGTGCTCCGGTTTCCTCCCACATTCCAAAGATGTACAGGCTGGGAAGTTGTGGGCATGCTATGTTGGTGCCGGAAGCGTGGCAACACTTGCGGGCTGCCCCCCAGAACACTCTATGCAAAAGATGCATTTCACTGTATGTTTCAATGTACATGTGACTAAAGATATGTTATCTTGTCAATGCTGCTTATATAATGCTATGTGCTTGTGATGCTGCTGCAAGTAAGTTTTTCATTGCACTTGTGCATATGACAATAAACTTGACTTTGACCTTGAGGCATGTGCTTGGCTGCATCTCAAATAGCACCAACTCAACTGATGCATTTGCAAAAGCCCCTAATTCAGAAAAGTGGTTCACAATTCAGATGTCCATTGTACTTAAGGATGGCAAAGCAAGACCAGTTGTAGCTCTGGCCTTTGGAATCAATTTCCATTCAAACAATTAACACTCTATTTAATGTTGGTTTCTATTTGTATTATCCATTCTCAGATTATGGCCAAGATAATTGGAATTGGTTTATTATTGTCACAAGATACAGTGATAACATTTAGTGCCCATCCCTGGCAGAGGTGGATCTTTTAATGAAATCACTGCCAGTGAATTTGGCTCACTGGGTCACTTCAGAGGGTAGCCAGGAGTCAACATACTGGTGTGGGAAGACCAGTTGCCCTCTCTAAGGCATACTAATCCGGCAACCTGTCTGTTCAGAGAAGCCTAAAACCAGAATAAAACTGCAGTTACTGGAAACCTAAAATGAAAGCAGACAATGCTCAGAATACTCAGCAGGCTGAGCAGCATCTGTGGAAAGAGAAATAGCTGATATTTCAGGTCGAAGACCCTTCATCAGAACTGGGACAGTTAGTTGTAAATTGCAGAGAGGGTGGAGGAGGGATGGACAGGACTAAGTGAATGTCTATGGTAGGGCGAGGCCAGGGTTGCCCTGGTGATTCTGACAGATCGTTAAAGGCAATGGGGCAATGAGAGCAAGAGCAAAGCAGTGAAGTACAGATCAGAACCAATACTTTACTTGAAACCAAAAAGAATTCGGGAAATGCCCTGCATATCTCAGAATCAGTTTTATTATCTCTGACTTAAAGGAGGTGAAATTTGTTGTTTTGCGGCAGCAGTACAGTGCAAAGTCATAGAATTATACATAGGAAATACACTGTGCATAGGTATGGAAGAAGAGTAGAATTGGTCAGTTACTTTCCTTTATTCTTGATAAAGCTACTTACATCATCTTTTATTAGTATTCCAAATAGCTTTTCCATCACGAAAAAAGCATAGATGCCTCCAAGAACGGCCATCAGCTTCCAGATGTGAGGGGCTGGCATGTGATGGTGACTATTCTCGTGAGAGTGTAAGCCAAGAAACTAAAAGAAACAGGGTAAAGGAAACTTTTCTTTAGAAAGTACTTAGCATGGAAACAGGCCATTCAGCCCATCAAGACAATGTTTCCCACCATCCTCTTCTGCCCTTCATCATCCAACTCTTTCAATTGCTTCTTATTTCTCGTATGGTCTTACCTTTCACTATAGCATTTAATTATAGTTCATTGAGATAGTGTTCCACATGGTAAACACTCTGTGGGTAAAGAAATTTCCTGCCAATTCCCTATTACTGACTATCTTACTCCATGACTCCGTATCAGCTCTATGACTGCTGATAACTCCCCAGCCCTAGCTTTAGATCCTGACCTCAATCTCACACCCATCCCACCAAACCCCTGATCTCTGCATTCCCCCCTTCCACTAAAAGCCACTAAAAATTTCTGGGCCCCCCTCCCCTCAACCCCCAGAGTTTGATCCAACTGCTAGCCCTCTTTTCCGCCCTGCTAGAACTAGGCTTGGGTCCCAGACTCGTTATATTCCTTCCTTCATGTGCTCCATAGCCGGTGAAGAAAGCATGCGACAGGTGATCAGTAGCAGCCAACACAGTGACCCTTCAGCATCACTGAAGTTTGCTGTTTATGGCACATGACAAAATGATCTTTGGGTCACCCAATGACCATTTGGTACCTTTTAATGGTGCCAGAAGAACTTCTAAGCTTATATGTATCTTCAGTTAATGCTCTGAGAAATACAGAAAAATTAAACATACTGCTGCTAAGGTCAGTTTAATGTGAGCATTTGATAATGTGTCATATGAGTTTGGAGCTTAAGAAAATCAGTTCTATAAGGTCATCAGAAACTGCAGTAACAGTGGGCCGTTCTGGTTTCCTCCCACATCCAAAGGCCTGCTGGTAGGTTAAACAGCTACAGTCGCGTAGGTTAACATAGCACAGAAACAGATCCTTCAGATCTCCATGTCTGCACCAACCATGATGCCAATCTAAGTATTGCAACCTGCTTGCACATGGTCCAGATCTCACTGTGTGCCTGTCTAAATGCCTCTTAAAAGTTGCTATTGCATCTGCTCCTACCACCTGCCCTGGCAGGTTAATGGCAAAAAGCATAGAGGGGAGTTGGTGGACATGTGTGAGAGAACAATAAGTTGCAGGGATACAGGGAAATAAAGAGAGGGGGAATGGGACTGATGGGTTTGGTCGCCTGGAGCTAACTCAGTCACAATGGGTCGAATGGCCTCCTGATGGACACAGAAAGTTATTTACATAAAGAATTTCCAATCTTTTTACAAATACTATAGCAAGATTTGATACTTTTCAGATCAGAGCTAGGCGCGTCTTTGTATGCAAAGCACATAGAGTCATAGAGCTATACAGCACGGAAAGAAGCCCTTTGGCACAACTGGTCCATGCTGACCAAGATTCACATCTAAGCTACTCCCATTTGCCCCCATTTGGCCCATATCCCTCTAAACCTTTCCTATCCATGTACCTGTCCAAACGTCTCTTAAATGTTGTTAATGTGTCTGCCTCAACTACTTTCTCTGGCAGTTCATTCCATATACAGACCACACACTGTATATTAAAAAAAAATTGTCCTTCAGGTTCCTATTAAATCTCTCCCCTCTCACCTTAAACCTATGCCCTCTACTTCTTGGTTCCACAACCCTGGGAAAAAGACTGTGCGCATTCACCCTATCTATCTATGTCCCTCATAATTTTATACACCTCTATAAGATCACCCCTCATTCTCCTACGCTCCAGTGCATAAAGTCCCAATTTGCTCAACGTCTCTCCATAACTCAGTCCCTTGAGTACTGGCAACATCCTTGTAAACCTTTTTTGCACTCATTCCAGCTTAATAACATCTTTCCTATAGCAGGGTGACCAAAACTGAACACGATATTCCAAATGCAGCCTCACAAACATCTTGTACAAGATGCTGCCTCACCAGCATCTTGTACACACACCTTATAACCTGGGACTAAAAGCTGAAAAATCCCCTAGAACTAATAGCCTGCATCTTAGGACTTCATTGGAGCCAGCTCCAGAGATAGTGGATCACGGATAAATCATTTGTTTGGACGTATTGGGAGAATTCACATAAAGTTGGATTTCCCTAAGTCAGGTCTTCTGTAACCTGGGGAGTCCCAGTACAAGGGGAATCAAGAAACATAGGGGCTGCAGCAGAAATCAGACATGGTACAGGATAGCATTGAATGGCAAAGTAAGTTTAAAGGCCATTTGGCCTATTTTGTTCTAATATTCTTAACAATTGTCAGGGCTGGATTGGCCTCCTGAACCAGTCTCAATCACTAAAGGGAGCTGGAGAGGAGCTTCCCATATCTTTTCTCTCATTAGCCTGTGATCTACATGGCTATGTCCTCATCCTGAAGAAACATGGCTTTCGGGTGGTGAGAAGACCATTTACATTTGTGATGCACCAAGTCATCACAGTTGTGTGGTTAAACCAACAGGCAACGTAATTGTGAATTGTGATCACAAGAAGTTGAAGAGGAATTGCTCAAATATACCAGATTGTTAATAATACTTACATACTGCATCATTCCCATTACAGAGTCAAATGAAGGTTTCACCACAGGAAGCAAGCAAGTTAAGTGATATTAGTTTGTAACATATAAAATGTCATGAGAGAATTAAGTTCAAGTGTACTCACCGTGGGTATGAGATGCAATATAGCATCGCCGGTTAGTGACCCCACAGCCAGACTTACAAAACCCTGTATGACATACTGATAAGCATTGGTGCAGCTGGTGAATAGAACAACCACGATCCCAATCACCGCACAAAGGCTGACAATCAACGTTGCAATTGATCCATAAATAAATTCTGGAAAATAAAAATGTCTAAAAATCAACAATCCACAAAGATTAAAAGTTATTATTACTGAGAATGTAATACTTTAAACATATCTTCTCCCCTCCCTTTTTCAGTCTTCCCATCTTGTACTGCACCATGATATCAGGAAAGTTTTCTATATCCCATCCACAATGTTCTAAGCATTTTACAGCCAATGAAAAGTTTTTAAAGTTTGCTCACTTTAATGTAGACAATATTGCCATCAGTTTATGCACGGTAATCTCCCATAAGAAACATGATCAAATAATCTGCCTTTGTAATATTGATTAAATGAAAGAGAAAATTTCCACCACCAAAGTGCTTAACCACAATAGTGAGGCATGAAATCAAGGATCCTCTGTTTGTATTTTCTTTTCTGTCACGCTACTTTTACTAATTAGAATTTCTTTATTAGAATAAAAATAAAGACAAAATGAAGAATTTGCCGTTTAATGTCAACTTCCATAACCTCAGGTCATCCCAAGCATTTTACAATTACAGGTCCTCCTCAGGTTACAGGGTTCTGTTCCTGAGAACGGTTTGTAACCCAAGCAGTTTGTATGTGGGAGAGGATCACAGAAACAGCTGTGATGGGAGAGCGAGCCGGTGGGGAAAGAGCGGCAGCCAGTTTCTCGCCGACTCAGTGAGTAAGTGAATCTGCTCAGCGCTCCCATTTCTGCTCGCCTTGCTTGTTTCAGCTCAGTGGGCAGGAGGGCGGAAATGGTGGGGAGAGAAGGCATTTGGAAAAGCCCCATTGCCATCCAGTAGAAGATGCCTGAAGCCCTGCAGCAGCTGGCAAATCCATCCATCACCGTCTGTCTTGCCAGTCTCCCAAACACTTAATTCGTATCTACGGGCTGTCCATAAGTTGGGGTTGGTAACCCAGGAAGGACCTGTAATAAAGTGTACTTGGAGTGTTGTCAATAACGTAATACAGCAGTTAATTTACAGACCAAAAGCTCCCACTGACATCCTGCTCAATATTAATTGAGTCATTAGCAGAGGGGACCTCCATGCTGTTGTTTGAAATATTGTCATGAGATCTTTTAGATTGATCAGAGGTAGCTGCAGTGTCTTAGTTTAACATCTCATCAGAAAAATGGCATGTCCAACAATGCAGATCTCCATCATTCCTGGATTAGATTACATGCTTAAATCTCTGGAATGAGACAACCCCAAAAGCTTTCTAACTTTGAGGCAAAAGTACTTCTCAATTAAGTCATGGCTCACATGTGTATCGCATTTGTAAAATTAAGGAGAAATGATACGTAATCAAATGTTGGAGACCTTACTTTCGGCAGTGGTCAGCTGAAATTTGTGGTGTTCTGTGCCTTGGTGTGTTCTGGTGCAGGCTTGACTCAGAAGCTGCTGGATTAATGCAGGGCTCAACTGAACGAAATCACTGTGGGAAATCATGCCATTGGTCGCAATCTGATGGATCATCATTATTTCACTGGAGCTAAAACATTTCTACAAACAGAATGAAAAGGAATAAAAGAGAGCCCCACTGGCAGACCAATCAATCCACATTCCAAATTGCACTTACAGACTTCCTAAATATATTTTTTTGGGCGAGTTGGCAAAGAATAGCCTTGAGGCAGTATTCTAGATGGGTGGATATATTAGAGCCATAGAACAGTACAGCACAATACAGGCCCTTCGGCCCACAATGTTGTGCCGACCTTTAAACCTCACCTAAGTCTATCTAACCCCTTTTTCCCACATATCCCCCCATTTTAAATTCACCCATATGCTTATCTAACAAACTCCTGAATTTGACCAATGTACCTGCCTCCACCACCACCCCAGGCAGCGCATTCCATGCCCCAACCACTCTCTGGGTAAAAAACCTTCCTCTGATATCCCCCTTGAACTTCCCACCCATTACTTTAAAGACATGCCCTCTTGTATTGAGGATCAGTGCCCTGGGAAAGAGGCGCTGGCTGTCCACTCTATCTATTCCTCTTAATATTTTGTACACCTCTATCATGTCTCCTCTCATCCTCCTTCTCTCCAAAGAGTAAAGCCCTAGCTCCCTTAGTCTCTCCTCATAATGCATACTCTCTAAACCAGGCAGCATCCTGATAAATCTCCTCTGCACCCTTTCCAATGCTTCCACATCCTTCCTATAATGAGGTGACCAGAACTGGACACAGTACTCCAAGTGTGGAGTGAGGATGATAAATGCCATCGGAAGAAAGAAACAGCTCATTCAGCCCCTCATGCCTGTTCTGCTATTCAGATTCTGTATCTCAACTCCACGTACCCACTTCAGATCTGTAACTTAAAAGCTTTACTTGCAATAAACCTACCTGGTTTTGAAAGGTTTGTTGACCCCCAGCCTCTGCACTTTTGGCAGAAGAAAGTTCCAGATTTTTATGACTATTATGGGGTACTATGACCCAAATTGCCCTAGCATTAATTTTGAGATTATGCCCCCTGCTGTGGACCCCTACCAGAAGATGTATTTTCCCTGAATCTACTCAATTAATTAATTTAAATATCTCAGTTAGATTACTCTTATTTTCCGTTTTCAGATTCTGATTGTCCTGCCATTATTTTTAGTGATCTGAACAATGTAAGGGACCCACATTTTTGGCTTTCCAAATGAGATAAAAGTTATATAAAATATAAAAATATCTCTTTCTGAAGTGCTCTTCCTCTTAACTCACAAAACCAAATTATAATACAGCCCTGCCCTCTGGTGGTCAGATATTGGTTATTTGGGTTCTAGATCCTGGCTCAACTTTTCTGACATTCCCAGACAATCAAAATGGTAAACATTCGGTGCAGTGAACACTAGAAATCACAGTAACGTCTCCCACTTGAACCAAGGATGGCAGAAATTACTTACATACGTGTTATTCACATAGTATGGTTTAAATGGGGAATAAATACAGAAAATGCTGGAAGTATTCAACAAGTCAGGCAGCAACCATGAAGAGAGAATTTGTAGGAAGGATTCTGGAGAGGAACGGAGTTGACGACATAATATTGCTTTGTTTCTACTGAGAAATTTTAGTCCAGTCTTTTTTTTTTCTTTTTTTTTGAAATTTTTCTGTTTAGTTTGGTTTGATATATTGTTTATAATTTTTCTTATTGATTTGGGGATTTTTTTTCTTTTATTTTAGATATATAATTAGTCATTTTCTTTCCTTTCTTTTATACTATATTCATTTACTGAGATCATTGGATCTACAGATTTTTTTATATTTTATCGTTCTTTATGATTATCTATGCCATGATTGTTCTCCTGATCTCTTTGTATTACATGCTCAAACATTGATGTTATATATTAATCTGTATTAATTTGAAAACTAATAAAGAGATTGTAAAAGAAAGAAAGGATTCTGGTGAAAGGCCATTGACTTGAAACATTTCTTTCTTCACAGATGCTGCCTGTACCTGCTGAGTATTTTCAGCATTTTCTGTTTTTATTTCAGGATATTCAGCAATTGTAGTTGTTTTTTCACTTTTCCATTTTAAATGGATATGTTTTTCAAAGTGAATAATTTTCTTCTGTGAATGCAGTTTATCCCAATGGACAATTAGAAGGCATTTATACAGATGTAGAAGAAACAGCCTCTCACCATCTACCCTGCCATTCCCTCTCAGAATCTTGTATGTTTCAATTAATTACCTCTTATTCCTCTAAACTGAAATGACCATAGGCTAATGCTAATCTCTCCTCACGGGACAACCCCTCATTCCAGAAATCAATGTAGTGAATCTACACTACTACTTTCAAGGCAATATCCTTCTTTAAGTCAAAGTCAAATTTGAGTTTATTGTCATATGCACAAGTACATGTTTGCACAAGTGCAATGAAAAACTTACTTGCAGCAGCATCACAGGCACAGAGCATCATGTAAATTGGTTTATTATTGTCACATGTACCGAGGTACAGTGAAAAACTTGTCTTACATATCGTTCATACAGATCAATTAATTACACAGTGCATTGAGGTAGTACAAGGTTAAACAATAACAGAATGCAGAATAAAGTGTTACAGTTACAGAGATAGTGCAGTGCAGGTAGACAATAAAGTGCAAGGTCATAACAAGGTAGATTGTGAGGTCAGAGTCCACCTTATCGTCCTAGGGATATAAGCAGCATTCACAAGAAAAACATAAATTAAACATAAATTATACACAATTTTTACAGGAGAAAAAACATTATTAGAACAAAAAAACAAAGTCCATTTTAGTGCAAAGTGACATTTAGTGATATTTAGATATTGATTTAGAAACTTTACGTACACGAATCCAAGCGTGGTCTTACTAAAGCCCTGTAAAGTTGCAGCAAGATGGCATACTTCAATCTCCCTTTCAATAAAAGCCAACTAATTGCCTTTCTAATTGCTTGCTGTATTTATATTCATTAACCAGCAAACCAGGGTCCCTTTGTACATCCACTTTTACTAGCTTTACACTGTTTGAAAAGGGTTCTTTCCCTACCAAAGTAATTTTATTATTCTCCACTTGCCACCGCTTGTGCATTTATTTAAATAGTTCATATCACTTTGCAAGCTCATCTAATGTCTACGTATGGAATTCCAGTAGGAGCTATTGAATTGTGATCTGGGTGGAAATCCTGGCTGAATTTTTTACCCCCTGCACCCAGGGATAGTGAGAACAATTGCAACACCCTTATTGCCTTCGCTCAGATCTCAGGACGCTATCTCAACTGGAACTTGACCGGGTCCACATGGCTCATTGTGAAATCCAGCTTCTCCAGTGGTTACCCTGATAAGTCTGACTTCAACAGAATATGATATCATATCACTGATCCCTGAAGCAGCTGAGGCTGGGTGTCCTGACAGATGGGCAGCAAAGGTTGAGAGAACATAGAACAGTACCGTACAGGAACAGCCCTTCGGCCAACAATGCTTGTACCGAACACAATGCCAAATTAAACTAAATCTCTTCTGCCTGCTCATGTTCCATTACCCTCCATTCTCTGCATATCTCGGCATGCTATGTTGGCGCCGGAAGCATGGCAGTACTTGCGGGCTGCCCCCAGAACACTCTACGCAAAAAGCTGCATTTCACTGTGTGTTTCGATGTACATGACTAATAAAGATATCTTATCTTATCTCTTATCTTATATTCATGTGCCTATCTAAAAGCCTCTTAAACGCCACTATTATATCTGCTTCCACCCCCACCCCTGGCAGCCCGTTCCAGGCACCCACTGCTCTCTGTGAAAAAAAACTTGCCCTGCACATCTCCTTTAAACTTTTCCCCTCTCACCTTAAATGCCTGTCCTCTAGTATTTGACATTTCTACCATGAGAAAATGATTCTGACTGTCTACCCTATCTAAGCTTCTCATAATTTTATAAATTTCTATCAGGTCTCCTTATTTTTCACAAAGGGTGGTGTGTGTGTGGAATGAGCTGCCAGAATAAGTGGTTACAATAACAACTTCTAAAAGTCAGTTGGACAGGGTCATGAATTGGGAAGGTTTAGCGTGATATGGGCCAAACGCTGGCAAGTGGGACTGGCTTGGATGGGGCATCTTGGTCGGCATGGACCAGTTGGGCCGAAGGCTCATACCCTCTAATCCAGGCAGCATCCTGATAAACATCTTCTATACCCTCTCCAAAGCCTCCACATCCTTCCTGTAATGGGGGCGACCAGAATTGAATACAAGGAAGAGAAGAGAGTTGCTGTAAGGTATGTAGCATTTACCATATCCCAGGCACTATCCTCTTCCTCCTGGCCATGACTTGGCAGTTGGTTGGACCGATGGCCATTATTGCTTTCATGCCAGTGATCTTCACTATCACTCTCTTGCCCGTGGTCTTGATCCTCTTGGTTATTATGACCTAAACCGATTTTACCCATCAAGTCTTCAAGTTCTGAAATGAAAGAGAGAAGCCCTTGCATTTATATAATTCCATCCTCCAACACTTAACTGTTCCTCTTAACCCCACCACAACAAGCCCACTCTGCAAAATTTGACCTGCCCACCACAGGAGTATAATATAGGAAAATGTAAACTTGTTCATTTTGAAGGAAGAAGCAGCAACCCATTACTTAAATGGAGAAACACTGCAGAGAGCTGCAGCACAAAGGAATTTGGGACTCATTATGCATAAAACACAAAGGTCTAGCACGCAACTGCATCAGGGAATAGGGAAGGCTAAGGGGATGTTGGAGACTGCAAATGCTGGAATCTGGAGCAAAAGAAAACACAAACCACTAGCGGGTCAGGCAGCATCTGTAGAGGGAAATGGACAGTCAACGTTTTGGGTCGAGACCATCTGGAGGCAATGCTGGCCCATGGTTCAAGGTAGTCATAGACTTGTACAGCATGGAAACAGGCCCTTTGGCCCAACCAGTCCATGTCAACCAAGACACCCATCCCATTTGCCCGTGTTTTCCCCACATCCCTCTAAACCTTTCCTATCCATGTACCTGTCCAAGTGTCCTTTAAATGTTGCTAATGTACCTGCCTCAACCACTTCCTCTGGCAGTTCATTCCATATACTGACCACCCCCTGGGTGGAAAAAGTTGCTCCTCGGGTTCCTATTAAATCTCTCCCCTCTCACCCTAAACCTGTGCAGATTCCCCAAACCTGGGAAACAGACTGTGTGCATCCACCCTATCCATGCCCCTCATGATTTTATACACTTCTATAAAATCATCGTTCATTCTCCTACACTCCAGTGAATGAAGTCCTAGCCTTCTCAACCTCTCTCCATAACTCAGTTCCTCATGTCCCAGCAACATCCTCATGAATCTCCTCTGCACTCTTTCCAACTTAATGACATCTTTCCCATAGCTGGGTGACCACAACGGAACACAATATTCCAAATGGAGCCTCACCAACGTCTTGTACAACTGCAACAGAACATCCCCACACCTATACTCAGTGCCCTGACTGATGAAAGCCAGCGTGCCAAAAGCCCTCTTCACCATTCTGTCTACCTGTGTTGCCACTTTCAGGGAAGTATAGTTGGAGTATAAAAACAGGGAGCTGTACGGGGCACTGGAGTTGAGCACAGTTTTGATCACTCTATTTAAGGAAGGATATTGGTTCTTTGGAGATGGTTTAGATAATGTTCACTAGGGTGATCCCAGGTATGGATATTTATTTTGAGGAATGGTTAAGCAGGTTAGGAGTTTACTCATTAGAATTTAGAAGAATGAGAGGTGATCCTATTGAAACATTGGAATATTGGTTTATTATTGTCACATGTATCAAGATGCAGTGAAAAGCTTTTGTTGTTTGCATGCCATCCAAGTAGATCATGTCATACATAAGTACATCAAGATAGTAAAAAAAACAGGATGCAGAATATAGTGTAGCACCTACAGAGAAAATGCAGTGCAGGTAAACAAAGTGCAAGGTAGATTAGGAAATCAAGAATTCATCTTTAGCACATGAGAGGTCCATTCAAGACTTTGACAACAGCGGGATATAAGGTGTCCTTGAGACTTGTAAGATTGCTAGGGTCTAGACAGAGTGAATGCTGAGAAAATGTTTCCTATCGCGAGGAGTCCTGAGGTAGATTTCTAATCAGTAATGAAATGAAGGAATGAACAGGGAAGAGAACTTAAGAAATGTTGGATTAGCCATGACCTTATTGAACAGTAGAGCTGAAGGACTGAATGACCTACTCCTTTTCCTGCTTCTTATGGCATTGGGACATTGCAGGAATTCATGCTGCAGTGTGAAAGTAAGGCCATCCAGTTTCAATGCTATGAATCCTAGTTACAATGGCAGCACCTGCCTTGGTCTCCCAGGACAATACATCAGTTCGTACCACTAATGAAACAAAAGCTGAACAAAGAATATTTTCCTTACCTGTTCTGGTGAGATTCCTGGATTCATTATGATACATGTGAAATATAAAGTTAAGGAAGTACTCAGGCCCTGGCAATAGATATTGGAGTATGCAATCTCCTTGTAAGACATGGCAAAGGACAATAGCAGAAAAGCGACCAATATTAATTCCCTTCATTCCATTAGACACCAATTCGTATTCTTCTAAGATTTGAGTTGAGTTGACACAAGGCTAGGGATTAAAAGAAATTTGTTATCAAACATAACTTGTAACTAAACATCCTGTAACAACCCATACTTCTTCCTTACCCATCTTTTCTCTCCAGACCTTTCTCAGTGCTACCTAATTTTCCCTTTCTCCATCATCTTTCCCTGATGCAAAGAGGGAATTGGATAGATACATGGTGGAAAAAAAAATTGCAATGGATGGAGAAGGGGCCAGGGGATGGAAGTAGTGAGTTGCTCTGACAGAGTGCTAGCATGGACATGAAGGGCCAAATGGCCTCCTGCGCTGTAGTCATTCTATGATAGATCAAAATGCTTCACATTTTGACAACTGAAAGATCAAGTATGGATATTTAACATGGGATTAAGCATGGTTGTAATGACTTTCTGCACTGCTTTAGACTTGTGGAACACTCCATTAACAATATAGCAATGCAATGGTCATGAAGTAGTTCTATCTACCGTTGTATACCTTTCAGGATAATGCCACCTACATGATCATTAGCACATCCACCTACAAAACATTTGCTTCTTACACCATGATTGCAGTGGACACTCTGGAAGATGCACAGCACGAAAGGTGCTTTTGGCAGCTGCTTGGCCACATCACCACCACCAAGTTTCTCTTTAACTCACAAATAATCTTGACTTGGACATGTTTCACTTTACCTTCTGCATTTTAGGGTAAAATCCTTGAACTCAACACTTAAAATTACCTTCACTGCATGGGGACTGTAATGATAGCAAAAAGGCAGCTCAACACCATCTTTTCAAGGGTAGCTGGGTATGAGCAATAAATGGTGGTCTTACACTCACCACCCATATCCCAAAAAGGAACATTTTAAAACATTGTTTAAATATTGTAAAACAGGCTTACAAAATTATGAGGGGTATAGACAGAGTAAATGCAAACAGGATCTTTCCACCTAGCTTAGGAGAGATAAGTATGAGAGGACATGGCTTTAGGGTGAAAGGGGAAAGGTTTAGGGGGAATATTAGGGGGAACCTTCACTCAGAGAGTGGTGGGAGTGTGGAATGAGCTGCCATCTGACGTGGTAAATGCAGGCTCACTCTTAAGTTTTAAGAATAAATTGGACAGATACATGGATGGGAGAGGTCTGGAGGGTTATGGACTGGGTGCAAGTCAATGGGACTAGCAGAATAAAGTTTCGGTACAGACTAGAAGGACCGAATGGCCTGTTTTCTGTGCTGTAGTATTCTATGGTTCTATGGTTCTTTGTGATGAAAATAATAAGAGAAATGTAGAAATTACTAGACATGATCCACCCAAGTGGTCAGATAATATAACAAAAATTGAATTGGTAATTGCTTTATTATTGTCACACGTACCGAGATACAGTGGAAAAAAATTGTTTTGCATTCCATCAGTACAGACCATTCCAAGCATAAGTACATCAGGTAGTACAAAGGGAAAATCACTAACAGAATCCAGAATATATTGTTATAATTACAGAGAAAGTACAGTGCAGGTAGACAAACAAAGTGCAAGGGCCACGATGAGTCAGGTTGAGAGATCAAGAGTTCAATAAACTATAGGGATTAATTTTAACTTGAAAGCAAAAAAAATGCTGGAAATGCTCAGCAGATCAGGTAGCACCTGAGGAGTAGAGTTTCAGGTCGTTTCAGGTCAATTACCTCTCGTCAGCACTGGAATAAAGGTGGAGATAAGCAAGTTTTACAATGTAGAGAAAAAGGGTGTGGAAGATAAAAGTGAAGGACTGTGATAAGACGAAACATTGAACATTAAGAACATAAGAACATAAGAAGTAGGAGCAGGAGTAGGCAATTTGGCCTGTTGATCCTGCTCCGCCATTCAATAAGATTATGGTTGATCTGGCTGTGGGCTCAGCTCCATCTACCTGCCTTTTCCCCATAACCCTTAATTCCCCTACTATGCAAAAATATATACAGTATAACTGTGCCTTAAATATATTTAATGAGGCAGCCTCCACTGCTTCCCTGGGCAGAGAATTCCGTCGATTCACTACTCTCTGGGAAAAGCCGTTCCTCCTCATCTCCATCCTAAATCTACTCCCCCGAATCTTGAGGCTATGTCTCCAGCACAGGAACAGGCCCTTCGGCCCACAATGTCTGTGCCAATGGTGATGCTAGTCCAAACTAATCCCACCTGCCTGCACGTGGTCTAGATCCGTCCACTTACTGCCTGTTCATCTGGCTATCCAAATGCCTCTTAAACATTACAGAGATGTTAAATGGAAGATAGAAGACATTAAGTGACAAAAAACAAGGATATAGTGCAAGATGAAAGAGGGACAAATAATGGAAGGAAAGAGAAGTCTGGAAGAGGTGTCAATGAGAGAAACTGATAATGTCTGCCAGGTAATGGTGTTCCCATGCTTATGCTGCCCTTGTCCTTCTGGCTGGTAGAGGTGGTGTGTTTGGAAAGAGCTGTCTAAGGAGTCTTGGTGAGTTGCTGCAATGAGTCTTATAGATGATACAAACTGCTGCTACTGTGCGTCAATGGTGCACTGATTGAATGATTGTGGATCAGGTGCCTATAAAGTGGGCTGTTCTGTCCTGTCCTGTATAGCGTTGAGCGTCTTGAGTACTCTGATAGCAGTTTTGCTAATTATTTTAGTGCCGTGCAGAGTTCAGGGTTATGTTGACACATTATTGAATCATGGAAAAAGAAGAAACTGCCAAGTATTTATTCCCACTTACCTGACCTTTGGCCACTGTCAGATAGTTCTTTTGTATTTTCTGCAGCACCTCTTCCACTTGGTCGTAGGTGAGTTCAGGGATTTGGCTGGTATCATTTGCCGTCAATAGATTTTCTGTGAACACTATTGTTTCTTTTTCCCACTTGTTGGCCTGTATGTCATGGCACACTTTCTGTGGGTCGCTCAGAAAGAGCAGCAAACCAGGAGAAATTTGAAAAAAGTCATCAGATGTCAGTGCTTTGATGTCACTGCTGTTCTTCCCAGCAAGTTCAAAAATATCATCGGCTGATAAGCACTAATTAGGAGAAAAGAGATGGAAGAGAGTTGTTAATGAACAAGGAATATTATTTTCTTAAGGCGATACTGTCATCTACAAAACCGTACGCGTGTGTGTGGGTATTTGCATAAAACTCCAATAATCCAGCATTCTGTTGTTTGTAAATGCTGATAGTTTGGCATCTGAATCACTCATTAGTTCAGAGTGTGAGCAGAAGTCCAGGGTAGGAGTGGGGTGTGCAGCCAGAACCAGAGGTCTGGTGTGTGGGCCCGGTGTGTAAATGGAGCTGGAGTCGGGCTTGGGAACACCAAGGGTCAGGAATTGGTATTAGTGTTGGTTTATTATTGTCACAACTCCCAAGGTACAGTGAAAAGCTTTTGTTTGTGTGCCGTCCAAACAGATCATTCAATACATAAGTACATCGAGGTAGTAACAGAATAAAGTGTTACAGTTACAGAGAAAGTGCAGTGCAAGTAGACAAATAAAACACAAGGGCCACAATGAGGTAGATTAGGAGATCAAGAGTCCATTCCCTAGCGTATGAGAGGTCCATTCAAGAGTCTGATAACAGCGGGATAGAAGCTGTCCTTGAGCCTGGTGGTATGAGCTCACAAGCTTTTGTATCTTCTGTCCAAAGGGAGAGGGGAGAAGAGAGAATGACCAGGGTGGGAGGGGTCCTTGATTATGTCGGCTGCTTTTTCAAGGCAGCAGGAAGTGTAGGAGGGGAGATTATTGGTTTGTGTGATGGACTGGGCTGGATTTGCAGTTCTCTGCAATTTTTTATGGTCATCTAGTCCACGGTAGGTTTGTGGCTGGAGCTGAAGTCCAAGGTGCTTGTGTCTGCTCTCTTTAGGTTCACCAGGTTCACAGTAACATTTAAAAAGCAAAATAAAAGTGTGTTGAGGTATTAATGGGAGTAATATCCAATAGTCTGAAAAACCTGCCAGGTGGCACCACCAACGTCCTGACGTTGCCGGATTATCATGTTTCACTGTTCATATAACTTTTGAAGTATCTCACAGGGGCAGAGAGACATAGGGTTCTAAAGAGACAGAGTCAATTCTGTGTAAATACAGGGAATTGAGCATAAGAGTTAGGATGTTACGTTGCAGTTATCCAAGACGTTGGTGAGGCTACACCTGGGGTACTGTGTACAGTTTTGATTACCCTGTTATAGGAAAGGCGTCATTAAACTGGAAAGAGCACAGAGAAGATTTACGAGAATGTTGCCAGAACTCGAGGGCCTGAGTTACAGGGAGAGTTTGAGCAGGCTAGGACTTTATTCCTTGGAGTACAGGGCACTGAGGGGTGACCTTATAGATGTGTATGAAATCATGAGGGGCATAGAAAGAGTGAGTGCACTCAGTCTTTGTCCCAGGGAAAGGGAATCAAAAACTAAGGTTTAAAGTAAGAGGGGAAAGATTTAAAAGGGACCTAAGGGGTAATGTCTTCACACAGAAGGTGGTGCGTATATGGAGCGAGCTGCCAGAGAAAATGATTGAGGCAGGTACAATAATGACGTTTAAAAGACACTTGGACAGTAACATCTAGGAAAGGTTTAGAGGGACATGGGCCAAACGCGGGCAAATGGGACTGGCTTAGATGGGAATCTTCATTGGCATAGATGAGTTGGGGTGAAGGGCCTGTTTCTGTGCTGTATTACTCTATGATTCCATAT
The DNA here is from genome assembly GCF_009764475.1 of Pristis pectinata. NCBI lineage: Eukaryota > Metazoa > Chordata > Chondrichthyes > Rhinopristiformes > Pristidae > Pristis > Pristis pectinata. The sequence goes on along the minus strand of NC_067409.1, from coordinate 3,746,506 downwards.
CTACCTGTGTGTGTGTGTGTGTGTGTGTGTGTGTGTGTGTGTGTGTGTGTGTGTGTGTGTGTGTCTACATCCTGCCATCAACTGCCCCACTGCTGCTGCCACAGGAATATTGACTCCAAGTGTAGCTCCAGTGCCATCTACAAATTCGCCATCGACACCACTGTTGTTGGCAGAATCATGGATGGTGACAAGGAGTGAGATAGGTCAACTAGTTGTGTGGTGACATTACAACAACCTTCTGCTCAATGTCAGTAAAACCGAGGAACTGATTGTTGACTTTAGGAAGGGGAAGTCAGACGAACACACACCAGTCCTCATTGAAGGGTCTGCTGTGGAAAGGGTGAGCAACTTCAAGTTCCTGGATGTCAACATCTTGGAGGATCTATCCTGGGCCCACCACATAGATGCAACCATGAAGAAGGTGCGCCAGCGTCTCTACTTTCTTAGAAGTATAAGGAGATTCGGCATGTCATTGAAGACTCTGATAAACTTGTATGGATGTATGGTGGGGAGCATTCTGACTGGTTGCATCACAGCCTGTTGTGGGAGCTCCAATGCACAGGATCACAAGAGGCTACAGAGAATGGTGGGACTCAGCCAGTCCCATCACGGGTACAGCTCTCCCTACCGTCGAGGACATCAACAAGAGGCGATGTCTTAGGAAGGCGACATCCATCATCCGGGACTCTCACCATCCGGGCCGTGCCCTCTTCTCAATGCTGCCATCAGGCAGGAGGTACAGGAGCCTGAAGACCCACACCTCAAGGTTCAACAACAGCTTCTTCCCCACTGCCGTCAGGTTCTTGAACCCACCTGAGAAACCTTAATGTGACCTTGGACTATATTTCTTCCCCTCTCTTTCTGAACTTGCACTAATGTCATTTGTTTATTTTGTCATGTAAGTTATGTATAATTTATGTTAATTTAAGTTTATGTTACCTTATGTCTGTAATGTACTGTGCTACTGCTGCAAAAAGCAAATCTTCATGTGTTTATCCCCTACGTCTTAATGCCTATGACAAGAACTTGACAGGAAAACTGCAGGCTGGCATGATCATTATTGAATCATACAGCATTGAAGCAAAGCTACTTGGTCAAACAATGCCTGTACCTGTCACGGTTGCCAAGGCAGAGTTCTGTTTAGGACAGCATGTCTTTTTTAACCCACAAAGTGAAACTGATATGAACTGCAAAGTTAGACAGACATTAATTGTTACAGGTGAAGGAAGTTTGCAGATTTCTGCATGCTCATAAATTTCTGGCACCAGTTCAGCAACGAGATATTTTAGTTTATAGATAAGGTTACATAGGGTTCATTTTGCAGGCTACAGAGTTCAACTAATAAATCATATGAACTTGGACATTAGTTTGAACTTGGAACTAAACGGAACTAAAAGGACATGGTATAACTACTCTGGGAACTAAAAGGACATGGTATAACTTTTATCTAGTCTTGAAAATAAATTACAACACTAATGTGCTCATTGCGGAACCATAACGAGTTCCCGAAAGCAGACCTTGCCCCACTAGACACGAATGCAATACCTTTATACTCTGTCCTCACACAGGTGTGTACTGAACAACTGTTTGCAAGATGCAAGATTCTGCTAGCTAGGTTTGCTGTTCTACCTACGTCACAAGATTTTCTCTGATATTAGCCAACAGACTCCCGTGTTAACCAAGTGAGACAATTAATATTTTTACAGCTAAAGCACATGTTTAACGAGAAAATTACTATATGTGTGATGGCAACAGTGAGGAACTTTGATACAGGTCTGTTGCCCTGTGAATTCTTTGCAACAGCCTACTGCGTCATTCACAGAGGAAACAGAACAGATCCTTTCAATCTTATCAACCTTCAGATTTCTCCAGAATCTTGCTTTTAAATGTTTTTTTTACCAATATGTAGATTCATCATTTAATATCAACAATTACTACTGTCTGGTTGAATCACATGAAAAAAAAGCTGTAGCAAAATCAAACTGCTTGAGGAACTCAGTGGGTCAGGCAGCATCTGTGGGGGAGGTGGAATTCAACTTCAAGTTTATTGTCATAGGCACACATACCCAGGGTATAAAAGCCATGAAAATTAGCTTTTTGCAGCATTACAAACATAACAAACATAAATTAACATAAGCTTGGAAGGTAGAGGACAGAGAGGTGATCTTATAGAGGTGTATAAAACAATATGGGGCATAAATGGTAAATCCACGGAGTCTTTTTCCCAAGGTTAGGGAGTCAAGAATGAAGACGTAGGTTTAAGGTGAGAGGGGAAAGATAGGAACTTGAGAGGCAACTTTTTTTACACAAAGGGTGGTATCTATGTGGAACGAGCTGCCAGACAAAGTGATTGAGACAGGTAAATTAACGACATTTAAAAGACAATTGGACAGGTACATGGATAGGAAAGGTTTAGAAGGTTATGGGCCAAATACTGGCAAATGGGACTAGCTTGGATGGGGCGTCTTGGCCTGCTTCTGTGCTGTATAACGCTATGACAAATTAACATAAGTTATACATAACTTGCACAACAAAATAAACATAAGGACATTAGTGCAAGTTGAGGGAGAGAAAAAGGAAAATATAGTCCAAGGTAGCACCAGGGTTTTTCAGTTGACACTTCAGGTCAAGACCCTTCATCTGGAGCTTTCCCTCTACAGATGCTCCCAGACCCACTAAGGTCCTCCAGCAGTTTTTCACTGCACATTCTAGCATCTGCAGTCTTTTGTGTCTCCAGAAAAATTGGTAAATTGGTTTATTATTGTCATGTACTGAGGTATAGTAAAAAACTTTGCATGCTGTCCATACAGATCACTTAATTAACAGTGCATTGAGGTAGCACAGGGGAAAGTGCAGTAGAGGCAGACAGTGAGGTGCAAGGCCATAACAAGATAGATTGTGAGGTCAAGAGTCCATTTTGTCCTACTAGGGGACTGTTTATTAGTCCTATAACACAGAACCATAGAACCATAGAACACTACAGCACAGAAAACAGGCCATTCAGGCCTTCTAGTCTGCACCGAAACTTTATTCCACTTGTCACATTGACCTGCACCTAGTCCATAACCCTCCAGACCTCTCCCATCCATGTATCTATCCGATGTATTCTTAAAACTTAAGAGTGAGCCCGCATTTACCACGTCAGATGGCAGCTCGTTCCACACTCCCACCACTCTCTGAGTGAAGAAGTTCCCCCTAATGTTCCCCCTAAATCTTTCCCCTTTCACCCTAAAGCCATGTCCTCTCGTACTTATCTCTCCTAATCTAGGTGGAAAGAGCCTACTCGCATTTACTCTGTCTATACCCCTCATAATTTTGTAAACCTCTATCAAATCTCCCCTCATTCTTCTACGCTCGGGATAGAAGCTGTAAAAATCTGTAAAGTAAAAAGATGTCTCAATTACATCATCAGAGCCCCTCTGTTTGAGATTATTAAAGCCAAGCAGATTGGATAGTGAGAGTCCTGGTTAACTCTCCATCCTATTTTATCTCTCTTCAGTTTCACCGCACCCTGTCTGCCTAGTTCCTGCTCGACAGAAGGAGTTACAACCTTTAAGTGCCACTTGAAAACCTTTGAGTGCTACTTGAGACTTCTAGTAGCAGATGAATTTCCAATTGTCTCTACCTCATACCTGAGAAAACTGCTCATTTATTCAGTTTGTGGTTTGGCAACATTTAATCTACTTGCTGAATTTTGTAATCGAAACATTAAATGTGATATTGCTAGCAAAGAGAAAGTGGAAAAGGCTTTATCGTTATCACACCCTTTCTCAGCTGACCCTATCACCACTTATGCCATTCAATCTCTCCTAACCTCCACTCTGTTACAGACATTCCCTTTGTTCTCTTCACCCCACCCTCTTCACTGCAATTTAAAACAGATTTGATTTCAGGCTTTGCCCGGTCTGGTGAAAGGTCACTGATCTGAAACATTAACTCTGTTTTCCTATCTCTCTCTCTCTCTCTCTCTCTCTCTCTCTCTCTCACTCTCACTCTCTCTCACTCTCACTCTCTCTCTCTCTCTCCACAGATGCTGTCTGACCTGCTGGGTATTTCAAGCATCTTCTGTTTATATTTCAGATTTTAGCATTGGCAGATTTTAGAACACAAAGCATTGAACAGTACAGCACAGGAACAAGCCCTTCGGCCCACTATGTCTGTGCTGAACATGATGCCAAATCAAATTAATCCCATCTGCCTGCATGTGATCCATATCCCTCCATTCCCTGCATGTTCATCTGCCGATTTAATAGCATCTTAAACACCACTATCATATCTGCTTCCACCAGTCTCTGCAGCAGCCAGTTGCAGGCACCTAGCATTCTCTGTGTGAAAAAACTTACCCTACACATCTTCTTTAAACTTTCCCCATTCTCACCTTAAAGCAATGCCCTCTGGTATATGATTAGCTTTTGGTAAATTTGATGATACGGTGCAGTTGAAAGCAAATTACGATGGCAGTGTCTCTGACTCATGGAGTGCCAGTTTATGCTTGGCATATTGATTCTTAACTTTTTCAAATGAACCAAGAAAAATAAGGCACAAGAAAATTCTGGAGATATACAACAGGTCAGGTAGCATCTGTGGGGAGAGAAACAGTCGATATTTCCAGTCAATGAGTGTTTCCAGCATCTTATGTTTTTTCGTCAGACAGAAGGAGTTGGGTAGTTCCTCTTCCACTTTCATTTCACCACCTTTCTTCTTAGAAATGGAGGCAATTTCTTGAGTAAATTTTTACATCTTTCACAATATTTTTACCTTGACTTTAGACGAAACAGCCTGCTAGTTCACCTGCAAACTGTGTTGCAGGTCTTCTCCTCTCTCCCATCGGACAGGAGGTACAAAAGCTTGGGAACACGTACCACCAGACTGCAGGACAGCTTCTAATCCCACTCAAGACGAAGACTTGATCTCCCAATCTACTTCGTTGTGGCCCTTGCACTTTATTTGTTTACCGGCACTGCACTTTCTCTGAAACTGTAACACTCTATTCTGCATTCTGTTTGCCTTTTTACTACCTCAATGTACTTATGTATGGCTTGATCTGCACGCATGGCACGCAAACAAAAGCTTTTCACTGTATTTTGGTACATGTGTCAATAATAAACCAATACCAAAGTCAAAACTACTACTTTCTCGTCAACCCATTCCTCCCCAAATCTTCCAGTCACCATGTCTTGTAATTTATTGTGCAACCATGTTATGCTATGCATAAAAAGGTTCTTCTAACTTCCTTTATAGCTCTTAAGTTATCTTTTTAAATCTGTCTCTCCATGCCCATGAACATTAATCCGAGTGAGCAATGCACCTGCAGTAACTGGATCTTGAAAATCCAAAGAAAATGAGCCTAATCACTTTGCCAATCACTAGGAATAAATTTTTAGTACCTGCTATCATTTTTAAGATAAGATAAAATAAGATTTCTTTATTAGTCACATGTACATCAAAGCACACAGTGAAATACACCTATTTGCATAGTGTGCTGGGGGCAGCCCACAAGTGTCGCCACGCTTCCGGCACCAACATAGCGTGCCCACAACTTCCTAACCCGTACGTCTTTGGAATGTGGGAGGAAACCGGAGCACCCAGAGGAAACCCATTTTTTTAGCATCTATCCCTGTTGAGCTATTTACAATGACCATTTACATATTGCTTTAATACAGAGAAATATCACAAAATCCTTTACTTAAGAAGTAAAATTTCCGTGCTTAAGGCTAGGACTTTATTCCTTACAGCATTGGAGACTGAAGGTTGACCTTATAAAATCATGAGGGGGCATAGATAGGACGAATGCCCAAAGTCTTTTTTCCAGGGAAAGGGAATCAAAACTAGAGGGCATAGGTTTAAGGTGAGAGGAGAAAGATTTAAAAGGGACCTGAGGGGTCCTTTTAAGCACCATGCAGAGGGTGATGGGAATATGGAATGAGCTGCCAGAGGAAGTGGTTGAGGGAGATACACTAACAACATTTAAAAGACACATGGAACGGTACATGGATGGGAAAGGTTTAGAGGGATATGGGCCAAACGCGAGCAAATGGGACTAGCTTAGATAAGCATTTTAGTCGGCATTGAGGAATTGGGCTGAAGGGCCTGTTTCCGTGCTGCATGACTCTGAGAGAGACACAGGAGACTGCCAATGCTATAATCTGGAGCAAAAAACAAACTGCTGGAGGAACTTAGTGAATCAGGCCGCATCTATGGAGGCAGAGGGATGGTTGACATTTTGGGTCAGACCCATGAAGAGATGAGAACAGAGAATGGGACAGGAGCTGGCAGGCAATCCATCACTTAAAGCTTCATTGAATAAAAACTGTCATCCTGTCAGTCTGAATTTGAAGCCATCAATGTACATTGAATGCTTTGTCAAGGAGTTAGGATTTAAGGAGGGTCTGATAAGAGGGGATAGTAGAGAGGGTTACCGAGACAATTCTAGGACCCAGATAACCCCTGATTAATTGGTGCTGCCTATCCAGAAGAAAGCATTGATAGAAGGAAGCAAAAGTTGTCAACTTCAGATCAAAGGGATGTAAGTACAACCAGTTAAAGGAAATATAACACACAATCTGCTGGAGCAACTCAGCAGGTCGAGCAGCATCTGTGAGGGGAAAGGAATTGTCGACATTTCAGGTCAAAACCATGCATCAGAAAATGCAAATCCAGCCAATATCAAGGATTTAGGCAGGAAAAAGAATGATCTAAGAATCAGGCAAACGAGCCAAAAACACAGAGTCATTCAAGAGCAGGTTTGTTGGAATTGAAAAGATGACTAAATGGCCTCACCCACTTGAATTTACTACTTGTGTTCTTATGTCTATCTATAGGTCCTGGCAATGTATGTGGAAAATAACAAGTCACTTTTGAATCATCAAACACAGTCTGTTTACGTTCACTCTAATGTCTTGTATTTACTCAAATGTCTCTCAAGGTTAACATCACAGTAGAAGAATGATCTCACTGAATAAAATCGTTGCTGCTTAAACAAAGCAGATCATAGCCAACACAATGAAAGGTCGCCACAAAATCATTGGCAAAGGCTTCACTGGCAAAACATTAATGTTTTCCTAACCTTTTATCAACAGGTTTTGGAATTTTGACACACTGAGACACATTAGTTTCCTGACCTGTTATCATGGATGTGAATCAGAAGCCTCTCCAATAGCAACAATGACAACCACATTACTTGATAACTTGAATCGCTTCTCTGCAGGGTTTCTCATTGCTTTCTATCAACTCACTGATCGACTACCAGCATGATTGTCATGATTCACAAGTGAACTAAAGGTATTCTATCCTACTAAATTAAGAAGCAACTTAGATCAATTAAGCCTTTAAGTTTAAGTTGTTCTCAGTGAAAGAAATGTTGCTTCCTGCCATAACTCACCCTCTAGATTTTCTTTTACAGCTTTTGTACCTTCCTTTCAAAGTCAAAGTCGAGTTTATTGTCATAAGCACGTCCATGTGTGCACAGCTGCAATGAAAAACTTACTTCCAGCAGCATCACAGGCACAGAGCATCAATACAAGCAGCATTCACAAGAAAAACATAAATTAAACAAATTATACACTATTTTTACAAGAAAGAACACAACTAGAACAAAAAAAAGTCCATTTTAGTGCAAAGTGATCGAAGTGGGCATAGTGTTGCTAAACTGCAGTGATTAGCATTTTGCCAGTTGGTTCAAGAACCGAATGGTTGAAGGGAAGTAGCTGTTCCTGAACTTGGTGGTGTGGGACTTCAGGCTTCTGTACCTCTTGCCCGATGGTAGTTGCGAAAAGATGGCATGGCCCGGATGGTGGGGATCTTTGATGATGGATGTTGAGATCTTCAGATCTCCCAGAGCTGAGAATTCCTTCCCCATCTGTAACTTCCAGTCTCTCCCTCTCTCCCCGCATCACAGCTATCCTTCTCTCTCGAATAGTGACCAAACCATTTGCCACTGATCCACAATTGCTCCATGCCAAATACTTGTTAATATCGTGGAAAATTCATTTCCTTTGAGTTCTCCAGCTCCTTTTCTGTAATTTGCAACGTAATCATGTTCCTCCTGTGACTCACTGTGCATTTTAATACTTTCTCTTGTGAAGCTGAGGTGCAATGCATTTTTAGTGTAGAATATGTGGAAATAACTTCCTCATTGCAAAGTGCCTGTGTATTTTTAAAGAGCTAATTGATGATTCCATTCCCCACACAGAAACGTAGTGGAAAACACTCGAAGAAATCAAGTAAAGCATTGAGGTACTGCTGCTATCTCACAGGTCTAGTGTTCCAAGTTCAATTCCAACCTCCACAGCTTTTCCAAGCATTTGCGCGCCATCCTCCATGGCCATCTGGAGCTCCCAGTTGTTAGCCATTTTAATTCCTTTCCCCATTCCCACACCAGTCTGTCTGTCCTCATCCTCCTCCACTGCCAGGGTGAGGGCAAACACAAACTAGAGGACCACCTCATATTCCGCCCAGGTACTCTGTAGAGTTCTGGAATGGCATAGAACATAGAACAGTACAGCACCAGACAGGCCATTCAGCCCACAATGTTGTGCTGATCTTGATGCCAATTTATACTAAATGTCCTCCTCCTGTGTACCATCCATATCCCTCCATATTCATGTCTATCTAAAAGCTTCGATCTCCACCAAACTACCCCTCATAACCCATGAACATTGAATTTTCCAATTTCAGATAAACTGAGCCCCCTCTGTACCTTTCTCTCTCCTGATCCACCCAGGTCCTCCGACACACAACCCCCCCAGCTCCCCTCCCCAACCCATCTGCCCATCACCCATACAACTCCTCCCACTGTATCCCCTTCCCCCTGTTCCCACCTGCCTCCCTATTTGGTTCCATGCTCCACCTTTCTTTCCTATTGGATCCCATCATCTGCAGCCCTATGTCGCCTCCACCTATCACCTCCCACCCTCTGTTGCTACTTCCACTCCTCCTCCCCCAGTTGATTCCACCTGTCAATCACCCCTCCTCACCTGGATCCACCTATCGCTTGCCACCTCTTGCTCCATCCCTTCCCCCGTCTCTTTATATTCCCTATCTCCCCTCTACTCTTTCAGTCTAGATGAAGGGTCTCGACCCGAAACGTCGACTGTCCATTTCCCTCCACAGGTGCTCCACGACCTGCGAGGTTCCTCCAGCAGTTTGTTTCTCACTCCAGATTCCAGCATCTGCAGTCTCTTTGCGTCTCCTCAATTGTCTTTGTGGAGTTTGCATGTTCTCCCTATGACTGTGTAGGTTTCTGCTGGGTGCATTGGCTTCCTCCCACACCCCAAAACATACAGGGTTAGTAGGTTAATTGGCTACTGTAAATCGCTCCTGGTGTGTAGGTGAGTGGTAGAATCTGGGGGGAGATTGATGGGAATGTGGGGAGGTAAAATTCATGTAAATGGGTGCAGACTCAGCGGCCGGAGCTGCTCTCTGATCTCACACTTTCAGGCAACATGTCCTCGGCTCGTAGCAGTGGTAAAAAGTCTCCCTCTTGCCCCCTTCTTGTTTTTTTTCCCAATTATTTTAAACTTATGTTCTCTATTTACCAACCCTCTTGCCATTAGAAACAGCATTCCTTATTTACTCTGCGAAACCTCTTCACGATCGTGAATGTCTCTTCCAAATCGCTTAACCTTCCCTGCTCCTGGGAAAATAATTCCATCTTCTCCAGTCTCTCTGCATAACTGAGGTCTCTCATTCCTGATGCCATTCGAGCAGTTCTCCCTCTCACTCTCTCCGGCATTATTGTTAACAACAAATGACGCAACTCATCGGTCACCCCTCCCCACTTGCCCCATTGCTCCATCCGCGCCAGAATTCATTCAATTAGCATCATGTAACAATGAACTTAGCCCAAAATACATTTAGGAAAAGTGAGTACTTTCTAAAATTCATTCCTTAAATACTTGTGTCTTTGTAGTCGGTGAACCTGAACTGTTCCATTTCCAGAATATATTCACATTTATTAATATTAAGAAATATATCAGGAATTAAATTGCAGAATCTTAATCCACACTATTATAGAACACATTTAGTGTGATTATCTTGCTAGTCGCTTTTCAATTTAAAACCAACTAAAAAGCTAGGTTAGTGCTTAAAGCCGCCTTGAGGTGGCACCAGCAGTCTATGTAAAGTTTGTCACCGAAACTCAGCGATCGGAAAGCCTTGCATTTACCTTTTCACACGGCACCTCAGAACACTGCACACGGTTCTCTAAGATACTTATTAAAGAGGTGACTGCTGTCTCACTCAGGATGTCTTCTCCAGACACTAGGAGGTCCACCACTCTTTTGAAGAGCTCTTGCTCAGTGACAAAGAGAGATTCATTTCCTTGTGAGGCTGCTAGCTTCAAGACAGCCAGAAGCACAGGGAGCAGTACGGACAGACAAGTCATAATGCAGCAAACAAAAAAAAAAGAAAAAGGATCTCTCCAGCTCCTTCTCACAAAAACTTCTTGACAAAACCTTGATTACTTGTGTGCAAAGAAGGTCAAATGGCTGCTGGTTAAAGTTGATGAGTTTTATATCTAACCTAGTGGCAAATGCCCCCCCCTCCCTCCCCCTTGCTCTTGATTGGCCAGGGAAAGATTAATGATGTCCAAACCACTCACGGCTGAAAGGAAACTCCCAGGTTTGCAAATCTTGATTTGATTGACACAGAACCAGCTCAATGGGGTTTCCAAGCAAACACACTCACCTTAAACATATACATTTCAATTTAAATCACAGACAGTTCAAGAAAGAAAATATACATTGCTTCCAAAAATATATACCTACCCATAGTGAAGTTACTTCACTGATGTATGTTCCAAGTCACATGCTTCCCTTTAATAAATTACCAGAGACATTTAAAAAATGTCAGGCTGATTTTTAGGAATGTACAAATCAATACTTCATGCAAACATCCCTACCCTGGACTCTGTCCAGTTTTTCTATGTTCTTTCTTTGACTTCATTTGTATTTTTTTGAATAACCTGCCACAATGAAATATTTGACCTTTTTTCCCCATTGTTCCTTGTAGTCTTCCCCCAGTTTACCTTCCATTTGTACTTTGTGCAAGGGTGTTTTGATTTTCAAAAATGTATTGTTTTATTAAACTTGAAATTGTAAATGTTAGGAAGGCAGATCAGCTGTTCTGCCCTCATTCAGCCCTTCCAGACCTGGAGGCACTGGCACTGGAATGGGATTAAACCTGTTCTCTGACCTGAAACACTGAGAGTGTTTGTCAGAAGCAATGGAAAATAAAACTTAGAACAGTACAGCACAGGAACCACAATGTTGTGCCGAACTAATTAAACTAGTAATTAAACACCTATCTAAACTAATCCCTTCTGCCTACACAAGATCCATATCCCTCCATTTTCTGCACATTCATGTTCCTACCTAAGAGCCTCTTAATCACCTCTATCGCAAATGCCTCCACCACCACCCCTAAAAGCATATTCCATTCTCTGTGTAAAAAAACTTTCCCCACACATCTCCTTTGAACTTACCCCCTCTCACCTTTACTGCACACTCACTCCTATTAGACATTTCAACCCTGGGAAAAAGATACCGGCTGTCTATTCTATCTATGCCTCTCATAATCTTATAAACTTCTGTCAGGTCTGCCGTCAGCCTCCGCCACTCCAGAGAAACGAACCCAAGTTTGTCCAACCTCTCCTTATAGCTCATGCCTTCTAATCCAGGCGGCGTCCTGGTGAACCTCTTCTGCACCCTCTCCAAAGCCTCCACATCCTTCCTATATGGGGTGACCAGAATTGAATGCAATGCTCCCAATGCAGCCTAACCAGAGTTTTATAAAGCTGCAACATAACTTCCCGACTCTTGAACTCAATGCTTCGATTAATAAAGGCAAGCATGTCATACCCCTTTTTAACCACCCTATCAACTTGTGCAGCCACTTTCAGGGAGCTCTGGACTTGGACCCAGCTCATTCCATATACAGACCATACTCTGGGTGAAAAAGTTGTCCCTCAGGTTCCTATTAAATCTCTCCCCTCAAACCTATGCCCTCTAGTTCCTGATACCCCTGGCCACGACCTTGTCTATAATTAAGCCTCATGTCTCATCCAGATATTTCCAATGAACTGTAGGCTCCTCGGAGGCCTCCAGAGAAGGGTTTCTGGAATGTAGGATTCCAGCAGGGATGGAATGTATACTGAAAGCACAGCTCAGTGGTCGCATCAGAAAACAAATAAAACTGCAGATGTGGAATCTAAAACAAAAACAGAAATGCTGGAAGAACTCAGCCTGTCAAGCAGCATCTGTGGAAAGAGAAACATTTCGGGCCAGGGAGCCTTTCTCTGAGCTGACTCCCCTACATAATGCTGTGGATTAAGGTCCTGCAACTGAACTAGTTCTGAGGAAGGGCTTCTTACCTGAAATGTCACTTATCACTTTGCCTGCATAGATGCTGCCTGACCTGCTGAGTTCCTCCAGCGGTTTGATTTTTATCTCCAAATATGATTCTGCAGCAAAAGTGGGCAATATTAGCATAAGGTATGGCTTCAGAAATCTAGAGAATATACCGAGGGAGTTCTTTGAGAATCATGGATTCTCAGTGAACACCATTGGAGGTGGGTTTGTCATATGTATATTTCACGACTGATCAGATGAAGAGGGTTTTTCCCAGCAAGGTACCAGGACTATGGTTATTGACTACAGCAGCTGTAAAGGCAGCCATGAGGTTGAGAAAGAGACTAGTGCAGCAAAGTAAGAAACCCAGAGAATTGGACCTGGGTAAACTGTCCCAGAGGGGAAGTTGTTCCAACGCTACTGAGAGGGACTTCATAGTGATCAGCCTGAGTCAAAGGCATCACAGGATGACAATGACACTATTCACAAACCTCAGGGAAAAGCCTCTGAACTGTTTGAGCATTAGGGAGCCAGATCACAGAGGTTTTAGGAAAATATCCAAAGAGTCCACAAACAAAATGGGAAGCAAATACTGGAGGGCATAGGTTTAAGGTGAGAGGGGGAAAGTTTAAAGAAGACTTACAGGGCAAGATTTTTTTAGACAGAGAGTGATAGGTGCCTGGAATGGACTGCCGGAGAGAGTGGTGGAAGCAGATACGATACCAATGTTTGAGAGGCATTTAGACAGACACACGAACAGACTGAGAATGGAGAGATATACACCCTGTGGAGGCAGGTGCTATTCTTTAATTTGACAGCATGGTTGGTACAGACATGGTGGGCCAAAGGGCCTGTTCCTGTGCTGTACTGTTCGATGTTCTAAAGTAGAGATCATTGTGACTGAGTTCATGGTATCCTGTGGTATCACATACAATGTGCAATTAGGACATTTGGAGAGAGATTTGATAAGGTGCTACATAACAGGTTTGTCAACGAGATTAAAGGCCATGGAATAAAGTGGCTGTAGCAGAATGGATACAAAATTAGGGATATAACAGGAAAGATAGAGAAGTAATGAAGGATTGTTTTTCAGACTGGAGAGAAGTGTATAGGGGAGTTCATAGAGCCATACAGCATAGAAACAGGCCCTTCGGCCCAATGAGTCCATGCCAACCAAGATGTCCCATCCAAGCTAGTAGTCCCACTTGCCAGCGCCTGGCCCATATCCCTCTAAACCTTTCCAATCCATATATCTGTCCAACTGTTATTGTACCTGCCTCAACCACTTCCTCTGGCAGCTCGTTCCACATACATACCACCCTTTGTGTAAAAAAAGTTGTCTCTCAAGTTACGATTAAATCTTTCCTCTCTCACCTAAAATTGATGCCCTCTCGTTCTTGATTCCTCAACCCTGGGAAAAAGACTGAGTGCATTCACCCTATCTATGCCCCTCATGGTTTTATATAAGCTCACCTCTCAGTCTTCTAGGCGCCAAGGAATAACGTCCTAGTCTGTCCAACCTCTCCCTATAACTCAGTCCCTCAAGTCCTGGCAATATCCTTGTAAATCTTTTAAGATCATAAGACATTGGAGCAGAATTAGGCCATTCGGCCCATCAAGTCTGCTCTGCCATTTGATCATGGCTGATTTATTTTTCCCTCTCAACCTCATTCTCCTGCCTTCTCCCTGTAACCTTAGATGACCTTACTAATCAAGAACCTATCAATCTCCGCTCTAAATATGCCCAGCGACTTGGCCTCCACAGCCATCTGTGGCAATGAATTCCACAGATTCATCACCCTCTGGCTAAAGAAATTCCTCCTCATCTCTATTCTAAAGGAATGTCCTTCTATTCTGAGGCTGTGCCCTCTGGTCCTAGACTCTCCGACTACTGGAAACATCCTCTCCACGTCCACTCTATCCAGGCCTTTCAATATTCGGTAGGTTTCAATGAGATACCCCCTAATCCTCCTAAACTCCAGTGAGTACAGGCCCAGAGCTATCAAACGCTCCTCATACGTTAACCCTTTCTTTCCTGGGATCATTCTTGTAAACCTCCTCTGGACCCTCTCCAATGCCAGCACATCCTTCCTTAGATGGTTCCCAAAACTGCTCACAATACTCCAAATGTGGTCTGACCAACGCCTTATAAAGCCTCAGCATTACATCCTTGTTTTTATATTTCAATCCTCTCGAAAGGAATGCTAACATTGCATTTGCCTTCCTTACTACCGACTCGACCTGCAAGTTAATCTTTAGGAAATTCTGCACTAGGACTCCCAAGTCTCTTTACACCTCTGATTTCTGAATTCTCTCCCCATTCAGCACGTAGTCTACACCTTTATTCCTTCTACCAAAGTGCATGACCGTACACTTCCCTACGCTGTATTCCATCAGCCTCTTCTTTGCCCATTCTCCCAACCTGTCCAAGTCCTTCTGCAGACTCCCTGCTTCCTCAACACTACCTGCCCCTCCACCTATCTTTGTATCATCTGCAAACCAGGCCACAAAGCCATCAAATCTGTCATCCAGATTGTTCACATATAAAGTGGAAAGTAGCGGACCCAACGCCGACCCCTGCGGAACACCACTAGTCACCGGTAAGATTGCCCAAAATGAATGAAAGAAACAATAAACAGTAACTCCCACAGCCTGGAAAAAGGAATTTTAAGAAAATCAGTTGGCGAGCCACATGTGATTGTAAATGTGGCCATCACGTGGTTCAACAACAGCTTCTTCCCCACTGCCATCAGGTGCTTGAACTGACCTGAAAAACCCTAACACTTCCATGGAACCAAAAAACACTACAGCGCAGAAAACAGGCCATTCGGCCCTCCTAGTCTGTACCGAAACTTTATTGCGCTAATCCCATTGACCTGCACCCAGACCATGACCCGCCAGACCTCTCCTGTCCATGTATCAATCCAATTTATTCTTAAAGCTTAAGAGTGAGCCCGTGCTTACCACCTCAGATAGCAGCTCGTTCCACACTCCCACCACTCTCTGAGTGAAGAGGTTCCCCCTAATGTTCCCCCTAAACCTTTCCCCTTTCACCCTAAAGCCATGTCCTCTTGTACTTATCTCTCCTAATCTAAATGGAAAGAGCCTACTCGCATTTACTCTGTCTATACCCCTCATCATTTTGTAAACCTCTATCAAATCTCCCCTCATTCTTCTACGCTCCAAGGAATAAAGTCCTAACCTGTTCAATCTTTCCCTGTAACTCAACTCCTGAAGACCCGGCAACATTCTAGTAAATCTCCTCTGCACTCTTTCAATCTTACTAATCACCTTCCTATAGTTAGGTGACCAGAACTGCACACAATACTCCAAATTTGGCCTCACCAATGTCTTATACAACCTCACCATAACATCCCAACTCCCATACTCAGTACTTTGATTTATGAATGCCAGGATGCCAAAAGCCTTCTTTACAACCCTGTCTACCTCAGAATATACTTCTTTTTCTCTCTCTCAACTTGCACTCATGTCATTATGTTTACTTTGATATGTAGGTTATGTATAGTTTATGTTAATTTAAGTTTATGGAAAGTTATGTGTATAATGCACTGTGCTGCTGCTGCTGCAAAAAGCTAATTTTCATAGCATTTATTCCCTGGGTATGTATGCCTGTGACAATAAACTTGAACTTGTCACTTCTTGCAAGGTTCTCAGCTAATTATACCTCATCTAGCTCGTTCCTACTTCATCAATGGTAACCAGATCTATGAATGGTTTTGGCATTGTGGGCCAACTAGTGTACTACTTGAGAAAGAAATCCGGCACGCATTTTAGAAATCCTATTCGTTTTCTTTATTTACTCGCTCTATTCCCCAATCACTGAGTAAGTAATTAAAAACTTCCTAAACCAATAATTTGTCATTGATGTTTCCACATAATTACTTGCCGATTTCCTTTCCATAATTGGAAAGTCTCTCGTGTTTTCTTTACAAAGCACTGACAAAGGGAGTTAGAGGAGGGCCGTGCCCTCTTCTCGATGCTGCCATCAGGCAGGAGGTACAGGAGCCTGAAGACCCACACCTCAAGGTTCATTAACAGCTTCTTCCCCATTGCCGTCTGGTTCTTGAACTGACCTGAAAACACTACCTTAGACTACATCTTTTCCTTTCTGTCTCTCAATCTTGCACTGGTGTCATTGTTTATTTTGTTGTGTATAATTTACGTGGCAGGCACGGTAGTGTAGCGGTTAGCGTGACGTTATTACAGCGCCAGCGACCCAGGTTCAATTCCTGGCGCTGTCTGTAAGGAGTTTGTACATTCTGCCCGCGTCTGCGTGGGTTTCCTCCATATGCTCCGGTTTCCTCCCACATTCCAAAGACGTACAGGTTAGGAAGTTGTGGGAATGCTATGTTGGAATCAGAAGCATGGCGACACTTGCGGGCTGTCCCCAGAACACTCTACGCAAAAGATGCATTTCACAGTGTGTTTCCATGTACAGTACATGTGACTAATAAAGATACCTTATCTTATGTTAAGCTTATGTTAATTTATGTTTGTCCTCGCCTTGTACTGTGTTGCTGCAAAGAAACCTAATCTTCATGGCATTTATACCTTGTGTATGTATGCCCATGACAATAAACTTGAACTTGAACTAGTAATTGTGGGGGTTGATTTGGTATTGGTATTGGTTATAGGTTTATTATTGTCACTTGTATCGAGGTACAGTGAAAAACTTCTCTTCCATACCGTTCATACAGATCAATTCATTACACAGTGAATTGAGGTGGTACAGGGTAAAACAATAACAGAATACAGAGTAAAGTGTCACAGCTACAGAGGAAGTGCAGTGCAGGTAGACAAGAAGGTAGATTGTGAGGTCAAGAGTCCATCTTATCGTATAAGGGAACTGTTCAATAGTCTTATAACAGCAGGATAAAAGCTGTCCTTGAGTCTGATGGTATGTGCCCTCAGGCTACCTTCTGCCTGATGGGAGAGGGGAGAAGAGAGAATGACCCGGGTAGGTGGGGTCTTTGATTATGCTGGCTGCTTCATTAAGGCAGCGAGAGGTATATACAGAGTCCATGGAGGGGAGGCTGGTTTCCTTGATGCGCTGGGCTGTGTCCACAACTCTCTGCAGTTTCTTGCGGTCCCAGGCAGAGCAGATGCCGTACCAAGCAGTGATGCATTCAGATAGGACTCTTTCTATGGTGCATTGATAAACGTTGGTGAGTGTCAAAAGGAACATGTGAATTCCTTTAGCCTTCTGAGGTAGTAGAGGCGTTGGTGAGCTTTTTTGGCCATGGCGTCTACGTGGTTGGACCAGGACAGGCTATTGGTGATGTTCACTTCTAGGAACTTGAAGCTCTCAACCCTCTTGACCTCAGCACCATTGATGTAGACAGGTGCATGTACACCACCCCCTTTCTTGAAGTCAATTACCAGCTCTTTTGTTTTGCTGACATTGAGGGAAAGGTTGTTGTCATGACACCATGTCACTAAGTTCTCTATCTCCTTCCTGTACTCCGACATTGTTATTTGAGATACGGCCTACAACGGTGGTATCATCCGCAAACTTGTAGATGGAGTTAGAGCAGAATATGGCCACACAGTCATGAGTGTATAGGGAGTAGAGTAGAGGGCTGAGGACGCAGCCTTGTGGGGCACCAGTGTTGAGAATAATCAGGAATGTCATCCTGAGAGTGTGGGGGGGGGACCAATTCAGTAATACATTTCAAAAATAGTTGCATAGTGCTTAAAATAGGTAGATCTGTGAGGAAATACATGGATATCTGGATACTTCATTCAAAGAGTGAGCACAGGCACAGTGTATGATTCACGGAGCTGTCACAGCACGATGTGAGGATCCTTGATGAGCTTCTTCCTGAGCAGCCGTGTAACAGAGGCCTCTCTGATTCATGAGCTCTTCCCAGGGACGCACTCCAAGACAAACGTCAAGTTCTGCTGGAGCATCACCAGCTCAGTGAAAGACCCACTTTGGTCTGCCCGAAACTTGTTGGCTTCCAGCACAGCAACATGTCCGTCAGGGAATGCTGCTGACTGGCTCATTCCAGGTTGCAGGAGTACGTGCTGAGGGACACTCTGAAGCTTGGTGCAGCCAACGCAAAGACTTTATGGGGAAGGACTGCAGTCTAAAATCCCGCCACCACTGGACACTGAGGGTGTATTGTTCAAAGAGGCCACATGAGTGACACTGGTGCTTTGTACACAGAATGTAATAACTTGATGACACCACAGATATATTGACCAGACAACACTATGAATAAATCGATGATGACATTATGATTGTAAAGAAAGCCATGCACTCTTGTGCTTTTTGTATATTTTTTATGAATAAAAAGTTATTTTTGAAATACAAAATAGAGCTGTTGCAGTACAGAAGTCGAACCACCACTATCGTATCTGCTTCCACCACCAGTCCCAGCAGCGCGCTCCAGGCACCCACCGCTCTGTGTAAAAAAAACAGCCCTGCACACCCCCTTAACCCTTTTGACCCTCAACTTGAACCTACGTCCTCTAGTATTTGACATTCCTACAGTGGGAAAAAGACCCTGATTTTCTATCTTATCTGTGCCTCTCGTAATTTTATAAACTTCTATCAGTTCTCCCCTCCGTCTCCGACGCTCCAAAGAAAACAACCCAAGATTGTCCAGCTCTCCTTTTAGCTAATACTCTCTAATCCAGGCAGCTTCCTGATGAATGTCTTCTGCACCCTGTCCAAAGCCTCCACATCCTTCCTGTAATGGGGTGACCAGAACTGCACACAGTACTCTGAATGCGACCTAACCAGAGTTTTATACAGCTGCAACACCTGCAGTCTGTCCACAACGGCCATCCTGAGCTTCTGCTTGCCTGTCACTTCAACTCCCATTATAGGAAGGATGTAGAGGCTTTGGAAAGGGTGCAGAAGAGGTTCACCAGGATGCTGCCTGGATTAGAGGGTATGAGCTATAAGGAGAGGTTGGACAAACTTGAGTTGTTCTCTCTGGAGCAGCGGAGGCTGAGGGGAGACCTGATAGAGGTTTATAAGATTATGAGAGGCATAGATAGAGTAGACAGCCGGTATCTTTTTCCTCAGGGTCGAAATTTCTAATACTAGAGGGCATGCATTTAAGTCGAGAGGAGGGAGTTCAAAGGATACGTGCGGGGCAAGTTTCTTTTTACACACAGAGTGGTGGGTGCCTGGAATGCACTGATAGAGGTGTTTAAAAGGCTCTTAGATAAGCACATGAATGTACAGAGAATGGAAGGATATGGACATTGTGTAGGCAGAAGGGATTTGTTTAGTTAAGCGTTTGATTACTAGCTTGAGAACTTAATTACTAGCTCTCAAACTAATGGTATGAACTGAACATTGTATTTCCAATTTCGAGTAGCCTCACCAATTTTTATAGATGCTTTTTCTGGAGCGGCAGAGGGTAAGGGGAGATCTGCTAGTGTGGTTCAGGAGGGTTTAAATAGTTTGCAAGGGGGATGGAACTGGAGGGATAGATCAGTGGAAGAAGTGCATGGAATAAAGCCAGATCTAACATACAGAGAGGCTTTGAGGAAGGAGAAGCAGAGTACAGGGTATAAAAGGAGAAAGGTGGATGGGCTAAATGCAAGAAACATCAGGAATAAGGGTGATGAACTGAGAGCTTCGATAAGTACATGCAACTATGATATTGTGGCTCTTGCAGAGACTTGGCTGCCACCACGGCAGGAATGGATACTGAATATTCCCGGATTTCAGTGTTTTAAAAGGAATGGGGGGGGGGGGGGGGGGGAGAAGAGGAGGAGGGGTGGCGTTACTGGTCAGGGATACTATTACAGCTGCAGAAAGGGTGGATAGTGTAGCAGGATCCTCTCTAGAGTCAGTATGGGTTTAAATTAGGAACAAGAAAGGAGCAGTTACTCTACTGGGAGTTTTCCATAGGCCCCCTGGTAGCAGCAAGGATACTGAGGAGTAGATCAGGAGGCAGATTTTGAAAAGGTGTAAAAATGACAGGGTTGTTATCATGGGACACTTCAACTTCCCAAATATTGATTAGCACCTGCTTAGTGCCAAAGGTTTAGATGGGGCAGAGTTTGTTAAGTGTGTCCAGGACGGATTCCTGTCACAGTATGTTGACAGACCGACTAGAGGGAATGCCATATTAGATCTAGTTTTAGGTAATGAACCAGGTCAGGTGACAGATCTATCGGTGGGTGAGCATTTGGGGGACAGTGACCACCGCTCCCTAACCTTTAGCATTGTCATGGCCAAGGATAGGAGCAAAGAGGACAGGAAAATATTTAATTGGGGAAGGGCAAATTATGAGGCTATAAGGCTAGAACTTGCGAGTGTGAATTGGGATGACATTTTTGAAGGGAAATGTACTATGGAGATGTGGTCGATGTTCAGGGATCTTTTGCAGGATGTTAGGGATAAATTTGTCCCGGTGAGGCAGAGAAAGAATGGCAGGGTGAAGGAACCATGGGTGACAAGAGAGGTGGAACAACTAGTTAGGAGGAAGAAGGCAGCATACATAAGATGTAGGCAGCAAGGATCAGAAGGGCTCGTGAGGAATCTAGAGTAGCAAGGAAGGAACTTAAGAAGGGGCTGAGGAGAGCAAGAAGGGGAAATGAAAAGGCCTTGGCGAGTAGGGTTAAGGAGAATCCCAAGGCTTTTTTCACTTATGTGAAAAGCAGAAGGATGACTGGAGTAAAGGTAGGACCAATTAGGGATAAAGGTGGGAGGATGTGCCTGGAAGCTGTGGAAGTGGGTGAGGTTCTCAATGAATACTTCTCTTCAGTATTCACCAAGGAGAGGGGTCTTGATGATGCTGAGGACAGTGTTGGTAAGGTTAATGTTCTAGAGTATGTAGATATCAAGAGAGAGGATGTGTTGGAGCTGTTAGAAAATATTAGGACAGATAAGTCCCTGGGGCCTGATGGAATATTTCCCAGGCTGCTTTGTGAGGCGAGGGAGGAGATTGCTGAACCTTTGGCTAGGATCTTTGAGTCCTCGTTGTCCACGGGAATGGTACCGGAGGATTGGACGGTGGCAAATGTCGTCCCCTTATTCAAAAAAGGTAGTAGGGATAGTCCAGGGAATTATAGACCAGTGAGCCTTACGTCTGTGGTGGGCAAGCTGTTGGAAAGGATTCTCAGAGATAGGATCAATGGCCAGCATGGTTTTGTGAAGGGCAGATCATGTCTCACAAGCCTGATAGTGTTCTTTGAGGACGTGACCAGGAAGATTGATGAGGGTAGTGCAGTAGATGTGGTCTGCGTGGATTTTAATAAGGCATTTGACAAGGTTCCACATGGTAGGCTTCTTCAGAAGGTCAGAGGGCATGGGATCCAGGAAAGCTTGGCCATGTGCATTCAGAATTGGCTTGCCTGTAGAAAGCAGAGAGTTGTGCTGGAGGGAGTGCATTCGGATTGGAGGGCTGTGACTAGCGGTGTCCCACAAGGATCGGTTCTGGGACATCTGCTTTTTGTGATATTTATTAATGACTTGGATGAGGGGGTAGAAGGGTGGGTTGGCAAGTTTGCAGACAACACAGAGGTTGGTGGTGTTGTGGATAATGTGGAGGACTGTCAAAGATTGCAGAGGGACATTGATAGAATGCAGAGCTGGGCTGAGAAGTGGCAGATGGAGTTCAATCTGGAGAAGTGTGAGCGGTACACTTTGGAAGGACAAACTCCAAGGCAAAGTACAAAGTTAATGGCAGGATTCTTGGTAGTGTGGAGGAGCAGAAGGATCTGGGGGTCCATATCCACAGATCCATGTAAGTTGCCTTACAGGTGGATAGGATAGTTAAGAAAGCTTATGGGATGTTAGCTTTCATAAGTCAAGGGATCAAGTTTAAGAGCTGCGAGGTAATGATGCTGCTCTATAAAACTCTGGTTAGACCACACTTGGAGTACTGTGTCCAGTTCTGGTCGCCTCATTATAGGAAGGATGTGGAAGCGTTGGAAAGGGTGCAGAGGAGATTTACCAGGATGCTGCCTGGTTTAGAGTGTCTGCATTATGAGGAGAGACTAAGGGAGCTCGGGCTTTACTCTTTGGAGAGAAGGAGGATGAGAGGAGACATGATAGAAGTGTACAAAATATTAAGAGGAATAGATAGAGTGGACAGCCAGCACCTCTTTTCCAGGGCACCAATGCTCCGTACAAGAGGGCATGCCTTTAAAGTAATTGGTGGGAAGTTCAAGGGAGATATCAGAGGGAGGTTTTTCACCTAGAGAGTGGTTGGGGCATGGAATGCGCTGCCTGGGGTGGTGGTGGAGGCAGGTACATTGGTCAAGTTCAAGAGATTACTAGATAAGCATATGGAGGAGTTTAAAATAGAGGGATATGTGGGAGGAAGTGGTCAGATAGTCTTAGGCGAGGTTTAAAGGTTGACAAAACATTGTGGGCTGAAGGTCCTGTATTGTGCTGCACTGTTCTATGTTCATAGAAAGCATCCTATCCAGATGCATCACGGCTTGGTATCGCAACTGCTCTGCCCGAGACTGCAAGAAACCGCAGAGAATTGTGGACACAGCTCAGCACATCATGGAAACCAACCTCCCCTCCATGGACTCTGTCTACACTTCTCGCTGCCTTGGTAAAGCAGCCGACATAATCAAAGACCCCATCCACCCCGGACATTCTCTCTTCTCCCCCCTCCCATCGGGCAGAAGATACAGAAGCCCGAAGGCACGTACCACCAGGCTCAAGGACAGCTTCTATCTCGCTGTTATAAGACTATTAAACGTTGTGGCCTTGTACCTTATTGTCTGGCTGCACTGCACTTTCTCTCTATTCTACATTCTGTTATTGCTTTTCCCTTGTACTACCTCAATGCACTGTTGTAATGAAACGATCTGTATGGACGGCATGCAAAACAAAGTTTGTCACTGTACCTCGGTACATGTGACAATAATAAACCAATTTACCAATTTACCATCACCTACACACCTACCTACCTGGGTGTCATCTCCAGTGGCCTACCCTCCCCTTACACTCCCCCCACCCATCATCCCTTCGTCATCTGGTTCCACCTATCACCCACCAGTACCTGCCTCACCCCTCCCCCTCACCTCTTTATACTGGCTATCTCCCCCTTATACTCTCAGTCCTGATGCAGGGTCTCAACACAAAACATTGACCATCCCTCTGCCTCCACAGGTGCTGCTCGACCGCTGTGTTCCTCTGGCAGTTTACCTATTGCATCAAGTATCTCTCACTTGTGAATGGTCATCTTCCCATGCACCCAAACACAATACCCCAACATTTTCAGCTGCATTTGGTGTTGCCTACAGAGGTTTTGTTACGGTTGTACATAGTGTTGATGAGACCACAGCTGGAATAATGCACACAGTTATGATCCCATACGGCCATAAGATATAGGAGTAGAACTAAGCCATTCAGCCCATCGAGTTTGATCTGCCATTCAATCGTGGCTGATTTTTTTTAACCCCATTCTCCCACCTTCTCCCCGTAACCCTTAACCCACTTACCAATCAAGAACCTATCATCTCTGCCTTAAATACACCCAGTGACTTGGCCATCACAGCCCTCTATGGCAACGAATTCCACAGATTCACCGCCCTCTGGCTGAAGAAATTCCTCTTCACCTCAGTTCTAAAGGGACGTCCCTTTTTTCTGAGGCTGTGCCCTTGGATCCTAGACTCTCCTACTAAGATAAGATAAGATCCTACTAATGGAAACATCCTCCCCACATCCACTCTATCCAGGCCTTTCAGTGTCTGGTAGGTTTCAATGAGATCCCACCCTCATCCTTTTGAACTCCCAACGTGTACAGGCCCAGAGACATCAAACGCTCCTTATACATGACGTCTTTCATTCCTGGGATCGTTCTTCTAATCCTCCTCTGGACCCTGTCCAGCACCAGCTCATCTTTCCTAAGATACATTGCTCAAAATTGCTCACAGTATTCCAAATGCAGTCTGACCAATGCCTAATAAAGCCTCAGCAGGACAGCTTTGCTTTTATGTTCTAGTCCTCTCAAAATGAAAGCTAACATTGCATTTGCCTTCTTCACTACCGACTCAACCTGCAAGTTAACCTTGAGGGAATCCTGAACTGGGACTCCCAAGTCCCTTTGCACCTCCAATTTCTGAATTCTTTCCCGATTTACAAAATAGTCCACACCTTTATTCTACACCTGAGAAAGGATATAGGCACCATAGAAAGCATCCTATCTGGATGCATCACGGCTTGGTATGGCAACTGCTCTGCCCATGTAAGAAACTGCAGAGAGTTGTGGACACAGCTCAGCACATCACATAAACCAGCCTCCCCTCCATGGCCTCTGTCTACACTTCTTGCTACCTCAGTGAAGCAGCCAACTTAATCAAAGGCCCCATCCACCACAGACATTCTCTCTTCTCCCCCCTCTCATTGGGCAGAAGATATAAAAGCCTGAAAGCAAGTACCACCAGGCTCAAGGACAGCTTCTATCCCATTGTTGTAAGACTAGTGAATGGTTCCCTAGTACAAAAAGATGGACTCTTGAACTCACAGTCTCCCTCGTTATGGCCTTGTACCTTATTGTCTGCCTGCACTGCACTTTCTCTGTAACTGTAACACTTTATTCTGCATTCTGTTATTGTTTAACCTCATACTACCTCTATCAGAATCGGGTTTATTATCACTAACACATATTGTGAAATTTGTTGCTTTGCGGCAGCAGTACACTGCAAGACATAAAGACATAAGTTACAAAAATATATAAATAGTGCAGAAAAACAATAACAAGGTAGTGTTCATGGGTTCATGGACCATTTAAAATATGATGGCAGAGGGGAAGAAGCTGTTCCTGAAACATTGAGTGTGGGTCTTCAGACTCCTGTACCTCCTCCCTGATGGTAGTAACGTGAAGGGGGCATGTCCTGGGTGGTGAGGGTCCTTAATGATGGATGCTGCCTTCTTGAGGCACTGCTTCTTGAAGATGTCCTCGATGGTGGGGAGGGTTGTGCCCATGATCGAGCTGGCTGAGTCTACAACCCTCTGCAGCCTCTTTCGATCCTGCACATTGGAGCTTCCATACCAGGTGGTGATGCAACCAGTCAGAATGCTCTCCACTGTACCTCTGTAGAAATTTGCAAGAGTCTTTGGTGACATACCAAATCTCCTCAAACTCCTAATGAAGTAGGGCTACTGGCGTGCCTTCTTCATGATTGCATCAATGTGTTGGGCCCAGGACAGATCCTCAGATGTTGACACCCAGGAACTTAAGGCTGCTCACCCTTTCCACCACTGACCCCTCAATGAAGACACGTGTGTGTTCTCCAGACTTCCCCTTCCTGAAGTCCACAATCAATTCCTTGGTCTTGCTGATGTTGAGTGCAAGGTTGTTGTTGCAACACCTCTCAACCAGCTGATCTATCTCACTCCTGTACGCCTCCTCATTGCCATCTGAGATTCTGCCAACAACAGTGGTGTCATTGGTGAATTTATAGATGGTGTTTGAGCAGTGCCTGGCCACACAGTCATGAGTGTAGACCGAGTAGAGCAGTGGGCTAAGCACGTATCCTTGAGGTGCACCTGTGTTGATTGTCAGCGAGGAGCAGATGTTACAACCAATCCACACTGACTGTGGTCTCCTGATAAGGAAGTCAAGGATCCAGTTGCAGAGGGAGGTACAGAAGCCTAGGTTTTGAAGCTTGTTGATTAGTACTGAGGGGATGATGGTGTTGAATGCTCAGCTGTAATTGATAAACAGCAGCCTGACATATGTTTTGCTGCTGTCTAGGTGATCCAAAGCTGAGTGGAGAGCCAGTGAGATTGCGTCTGCTGTAGACCTGTTGTGGCCGTAGGCAAATTGCAGCGGGTCCAGGTCCTTGCTCAGACAGGAGTTAGTTCTAGCCATGACCAACCTCTCAAAGGGCTTCATCGTAGGAGATGTGAGTGCTGCCAGGTGAAAGTCATTCAGGCAACTCACCCTGCTCTTCTTGGGCACTGGTATGATTTCTGCCCTTTTGAAGCAGGTGGGAACCTCCGACTGCAGCAGTGAGAGGTTGAAGATGACCTTGAACACTCCAGCCAGTTGGTCGGCACAGGTTTTCAGTACCCTGCCAGGTATACCGTTGGGGCCTGATGCCTTGCAAGGGTTCACCCTCTTGAAGGATGTTCTGGCTTCATCCTCCCAGACAGAGACCACAGAGTTGCCAGATGCTGTGGGGCTTTGCACAGGTGTAATGTTATTCTCCCTTTCAAACGTACATAAAAGGAATTGAGCTCATCAGGGAGTGATGCATCACTGCCATTTATGCTGTTAGCTCTGTTGTAATGAATTAATCTGTATGAATGGTGTGCAAGACAAGTTTTTCACTCTACCTCAGTACATGTGATAATAATAAACCAATTCAAATTCCAATGTCATAACATCAGAGGCTAATTCGTGGGATGACAGGGTTGTCCTACCAAGAGAAGTTAGACAGATTAGATCTGTATTCCTTGGATTTAAGGCGTATAAGATCCTAAGGGGACTTGACAGGTGTTGAGATGTTTCCACTAGTGGGAGATTCACGATCAAGGGGACATAACTACAAAATGTCCCCTGTCATTTAAAACTGAGGTGGTGTCACGAACCAGCAACAAAAGAACCACACACTGAACCTGATTCAGTGTTAAAAACTATTTTATTAATTACTACTTATGATAATACGTAAAATAAACGTAAAAATGTTAGTATGTTAGAATTCAAAAATGTTAAACCTCGAACGTTAACCCGAAAACTAAACTCTTCGTGTGTGTGTGTGACAAAGTCCAAAACTCCCATTTCAGGAATGGTTCTTAAAGTTCAGTTCCGCAAGCCATAAGGTGAAACATGAGCAAGGGCTTCTTCAACAACCACCGTTGTCTGAAGATAAGACGTAGACGTAGAGAAACATAGAGAGAGTAAATACGAAATCCAAATGTTCCACGATGGAACCCAAACGACACTTCAGTGTTTACTCGGTAGTGACTTCCTCACCCCGAAAAGCATCTGAATCGTGGTCGTCCACACACAAATACCTGTTTCCTTCTACAGGTCAGCAACAAAGTGAACTCCACCGGATTACTTCCAACTTCCATACATGGATTTCAGTGGCAGACACAGTTATTGTTTCTCATCCATCGATAGAGAAAACTAGCAGGCTGGTGTCTCTCTCCCTTCTCTCTCTCTCTCTCTCCTTCTTCTTCTTCAACAACGTCATTACGTCCTTTATCTTCTATTAACGTAAGCACGCCCCACACACACATACACACACACTCTCTATCTTAAAGGGACTTTCACTGAGTCCGTAACAGTGGGTAGAAATTTCTTCTCTCCGAGAACGGCGAATCCCTGGAATTCTCTGCCCCCGAGGGAGGTGGAGGCCGGATCATTAGATATATTTAAGGTGGAGGTAGATAAATACATCCATAGAGCTACACAGTACAGAAACAGGCCCAATGCATCCATACTGATCGTTGCCTGCCTGGGCTGATCCTATTTGGTTGCCTCTGGCCCATATCCCCCTCAACCATTTGAAAGATCGGGGAATTGAGGGTCATGGGGAACTGGCACGGAAGAGGAGTTGCAGCCAGATTGATAAGCCACGATCATGTTGAATGGTGGGACAGGCTAGAGGGGCTGAGTGGCCTACTCGTGCTCCTATTCTCTTGTGTCATTGCTTCTCTCCACAGATGCACAGAATAATGCAGAATGCAGAATAGAAGGCAGAGGGTGGTGGCAGATGGAGTGTATTCTGCCTGGAGGTCATGACCAGTGGTTTTCCTCAGAGATCTAGAACATAGAACATAGAACAATTACAGCACAATTCAGGCCCTTCGGCCAACAAAACTGTGCCGAACATGTCCCTACCCTAGAAATTACTAGGCTTATCCATAGCCCTCTACTTCACTCAGCTCTATGTACCGATCTAACAGTCTCTTGAAAGACCCTATCGTATCTGCCTCCACCACCGTCTCCGGCAGCCCATTCCACACACTCACCACTCTCTGAGTGAAAAACTTACCCCTGACATCTCCTCTATATCTACTCCCCAGCACCTTAAACCTATGTCCTCTTGTGGCCACCAATTCAGCCCTGGGGAAAAGACTCTGACTATCTACCCTATCAATACCTCTCATCATCTTATACACCCCTATCAGGTCCCCTCTTATCCTCCATCTCTCCAAGGAGAAAAGGCCGAGTTCCCTCAACCTGCTTTCATAAGGCATGCTCCGCATGCCAGGCAGCATCCTTGTAAATCTCCTCTGCACCCTCTCTATGGCTTCCACATCTTTCCTGTAGTGAGGCGACCAGAACTGAGCACAGTACTCCATGTGGGGTCTGACCAGGGACCTATATAGCTGCAACAATACCTCACGGCTCCTAAATTCAATTCCCTGATTGATGAAGGACAATACACCATATGCCTTCTTAACCACAGAGTCAACCTGCGCCGCCACTTTGAGCATCCTATGGACTCAGACCCCAAGATCCCTCTGATCCTCCACACTGCCAAGAGTCCGCCAACATATTTGACCTACCAAAATGAACCACTTCACACTTATCTGGGTTGAACTGCATCTGCCACTTCTCAGCCCAACTCTGCATCCTATCTATATCCCTCTGTAACCTCTGACAGCCCTCCAAACTATCCACAATACCCCCAACCTTCGTGTCATCTGCAAACTTACTAACCCACCCCTCCACTTCCTCATCCAAGTCATTTATAAATCTGTTCTGGGTTTAAACAGGCAGCAGTTTAAACAGGCATTTAGCCTCTAGGTTTTGTTCTAGCTGATAAGTGTGGGAGAAAGGTGTACCCTAGAAACACAGCTGGCAACCTCAAGGAGATCTCCTGTCCACTTCCCCGGTCTGTTTGTAGTCCACAAAATGGTCATCCATAGGGATTGTTAACCCTCCAAGGTGGGCTAAAAAATCTCATAGACACATAGAACATTGGAACAGTGCAGCACAGGAACAGGCCCTTCGGCCCACCATGTCTGTGCCAAACACGATGATGACTTAAACTTATCCCATCATCCTGCACATGATGCATATCCCTCCATCCCCTGCCTGTTCATGTGTCTGTCTAAATGCCTCTTAAAACACCACTAGCATATCTGCTCCCACCACCTCCCTTGGCAGTGGGTTCCAGGCACCCACCACTCTCTGTGTAAAAACATTGGCTTTGTAAATCTCTTTTAAACTTTCCCCCCTCACCTTAAAACCAGTGCCCCTCCAGTATTTGAACATTTCCACCCTGGGAAATATCCTTTTGTCCCCTCCGTGGACTCTGTCTACACTTCTTGCTGTCTCGGTGAAGCAGCCAGCATAATCAAAGACCCCACCCACCCCGGGCATTCTCTCTTCTCCCATTGGGCAGAAGCACGTACCACCAGGCTCAAGGACAGCTTCTATCCTGCTGTTATAGGACTATTGAATGGACCTCTTGTATGATAAGGTGGACTCTTGACTTCACAATCTACCTCATCATGGCCTTGCACCTGCACTGCACTTTCTCTGTAACTGTAACACAATATTCTGCATTCTGTTATTGTTTTCCCTTATACTACCTCAATGTGATGAAGTGATCTGTATGGATGGCATGGAAAACAAAGTTTTTCACTGTACCTTGGTACATGTGACAATAATAAACCAATTCACCAATTCACCTCTCAATCTGTAAAGATGAACTCTTGATCTCGCAATCCACCATATCGTGGCCCTTGCACCTTATTGTCTGCCTGCACAGCGCTTTCTCTGTAACTGTAACACTTCATTCTGCATTCTGTTTTCCTATTGTACTACCTCGATGTACCTATGTGTGGAATGATCTGTCTGGATGGCACGCAGACAAAAGCTTTTCACTGCATCTCGGTACACGTGACAATAATAAACCAATATTCAATATTCAAATAGATATCACTAAATTAGTGATTTAATTAAGGGAAGAGATTTAATAGGAACTTGAGGGGTGACTTATTTACACAAAAGGTGGTATGTGTGCGGAATGAGCTGCCAGAGGAAGTGGTTGAGGCAGATACAGTAACAACTTTTAGAAGACAGTTGGACGGGTACATGGATGGAAAGGTTAGAAGCTTATGGGCCAAATGCTGGCAAATGGGACTGGCTTGGACGGGGCATTTTGGTCGGTCAGGACTAGTTGGACCAGAGGGCCTGTTTCCGTGCTGTATAACTCCTTGACTCTGACTCTAATTCAAGTGGCTGCAACGCTCTTTGTTAATGCTCTTGTTGAAACACAGGACAACAGTGTAAGCACTTGAAGAGAACTTAGGAGAGTGACGTCAACAACAACTGTAGCCACAGTTTATCTCTCATGTTAAATTTCACATTCCACATTCTGGGCTGCCCCTGAACACTCTACGCAAAGATGCATTTCACTGTGTGTTTCAATGTACATGTGACTAATAAAGATATCTCATCTCACATTGCTTTCTCAATCAAAGGATTCCTCTCTCAGTTACAGGGGCCTCTGGTGTTTACACATGTAAACTGTGAGAGCAGTGTGAACACACTCTTTCAAAAATATTTGTTTAAGGCTGATGAACCGGAGGGAAGAGGTGAAACATTGCAAAATCGGCCTCAGATTATTCCTGCACAACTTGTTGAGCAAGCGGTGCCTTTGAGAAATGACGCTAGGATCTGTTATTTTCCAAGGAATTCAGTGCATTTTGTACTCGGTGACTCAGACTGGGCTCCCTCCCAACATTCAGGCATTCCCTGTGAAGGCTGTCATTGTTCCTCCCCCAGTAACCCCAACACAGCTTCAGGGAGGGGATGTGTCACATGATGCAAGTACCAGGCACTGTACTGTAACACAGGACTTTGAGAGGTTTGAACATGCAGAACCAGTAACAAAGTGGCTCTGTTGCTGCTCCCTCTGGCATGGGTGTAAAAGAAAATGTACCACCTGTCAGATCATCCAGATACGTCTTAAATGCTGTGAGAGTTTCTGTTGCCATCGCCATTCAGCCTGTGCATTCCAGATTCCGACTGCCCACTGCGTGAAAAAAGTTTCCGCATTAGCTCCCCTCATCTTAAACTTATAGGCAGAGAGAGATGAGAGAGAGATATCTTTATTAGTCACATGTACATCGAAACACACAATGAAATGCATCTTTGCGTAGAGTGTTCTGGGGGCAGCCCGCAGGTGTCGCCACGCTTCTGGTGCCAACATAGCATGACCACGACTTCCTAACCTGTGCGTCTTTGGAAGGTGGGAGGAAACCGGAGCACCCGGAGGAAACCCACACAGACACGCGGAGAACGTACAAACTCCTTACAGACAGCGGCGGGAATTGAACCTGGGTCACTGGCGCTGTAATAGTGTTACGCTAACCGCTACACTACTGTGCCTGAGGGCTATGAGGGGCATAGATAGGGTAGACAGAGAGAGTCTTTTTCCCAGGGTGGAAATGTCAAATACTGAAAGGCATG
Organism: Pristis pectinata; assembly: GCF_009764475.1. Taxonomy (NCBI): domain Eukaryota; kingdom Metazoa; phylum Chordata; class Chondrichthyes; order Rhinopristiformes; family Pristidae; genus Pristis; species Pristis pectinata. The sequence goes on along the minus strand of NC_067409.1, from coordinate 3,714,765 downwards.
GGTTTAAGCTGAGAGGGGGAAAGTTTAAAGGGGATGTGCAGGGCAAGTTTTTTTACACAGAGTGGTGGGTGCCTGGAATAGGCTGAGACACAAGAGATGCTGGAGTCTGGAGCAACACAGACAACATACTGAAGGAACTCTTCATCAAAGGCACACAGTCTTTTTCCCAAGGAAAAGGACTCAAAAACTAGTGGACATCGGCTTAAGGTGGGAAGGAAGATTTATAGGGTCGTAGCATCATACAGCACAGAATAAGCCCTTTGGCCCAACTGGTCCATGCCGGCCAAGTTCCCATCTAAGTTATGAGAGACACAAGAGACTGCAGATGCTGGAATGTGGAGCAACACACAATCTATTGGAGGAACTCAGTGGGTCAAGCAGCATCTGTGGAAGGAAAGGAATTGTCGACAATCGGGTTGAGACCCTGCATCAGGCTTGTTGTCTCATCTAAGCTAGTCCTATTTGCTGTCACTTGGCCCATATCCTTCTCAACCTTTCCCATCCATGTACCTGTCCAAGTACCTTTTAAATGTTGTTAATGTACCTGCCCCAACCACTTCCTCTGGCAGCTCTTTCCAATATACTGACAACCCTCTGGGTGAAAAAGTTGCCCCTCAGGTTCCTATTAAATCTCTCCCCTCTCACCTTAAACCTGTGCCATCAAGTTCTTGATTCCCCAACCCTAGGAAAAAGACTGTGTGGATTCACCCTATCTATGCACCTCATGATTTCATACACGGCTATAACATCACCCCTCATTCTCCGAACCTCCAAAGTCCCAGCCTGATCAACCTCTTTCCATAACTCAATCCCTCCAGTCCTGGCAACATCCTGTAAATCTCCTCTGCACTCTTTCCAGCTTAATGGCATCCTTCCTATGGCAGGGCAACCAAAACCGAACACAATATTCCAAGTGCGGCCTCACCAATATCTTGTACAACTGCAAAATAAAACTGAGGGGAAACTTCTTCATGCAGATGGTGTTGGGACAAACTGCCAGAGGAAGTGGTTGAGGCAGGTACAATAACAACATTTAAAAGACATTTGGATAGGTACATGGATAGGAAAGGTTTAGAGGGATATCGGCCAAACGCTGGCAAATGGGACTAGCTTAGGTGGGCACCTTGGTCAGCATGGACGAGTTGGGCTGAAGGGCCTGTTTCCATGCTGGATTACTCTATGACTCTATCCTCCCCTACCACCTCCTCTGGCAGCTCATTCCATAAACCCACTACCCTCTGTGTGAAAAATTTGCCCCTCAGATCTTCTTTAAGTTTCTCCCCTCACCTTAAATCCATGCCTTCTACTTTTAGACTACCCAACCCTGGGAAAAAGACTGTTACTATCTACCCTGTCTACGTACCTCATAATTTTATAAACCTTGATAAGGTCACCCCTCAGCCTCCTATATTGCAAAGAGAATAAACCCAGGCTATCCAATCTCTCCTTTTAAGTAAAGCCCTCCAGGTAACATCCAGAGAATCCCTTCTGCATTCTCTCTGCAACAGGATCGCAAGAGGCTGCAGAGGGTTGTAGACTCAGCCAGCTCCATCACGGGCACAACCCTCCCCACCATCGAGGACGCCTTCAAGAGGCAGTGTCCCAAGAAGGCAACATCCATCACTATGGACCCTCACCATCCAGGACATGCCCTCTTCTCATTACTACCATTAGGGAGGAGGTACAGGAGCCTGAAGACCCACACTCAATGTTTCAGGGACAGCTTCTTCCCCCCACTATCAGATCTCTGAATGATCCATGAACCAATGAACACTACCTCATTTCTCTATCCCCCTGTGTTTCCATTTTCAGGGAGCTATGAACCTCTGAAGAGAGAAAAACTCTGCTTCTCTGTCCACAGACGCTGCCTGACCTACTGTGCGTTACAGCCCTGATTTATTTCAGATTTCCAGAATTTGCAATGTTCCTCCACCGTCTGAGTTCCTCCAGCAGATTGCTTGTTGATCCAGCACTTACGGCTTGTTGATTTTTTCTCTTTCTCTAAGAACACTCCCAAGGCAAATATCAAAAGAGCCTAAGACAGGGAGGTGAAGTAAACTGTTTTCTACAGTGAGTTGGATGATCTGCCATGCGTGGTCTTAAAGGGCTGTAGAGGCAGATTCGATGACAACACCCAAAAGAAAATAAGTTAAATACTTGGATGAAGATAAATACAAAATTAGATAAATGCAAAAGCCTGAAAGCACGTACCACCAGGCTCAAGGACAGCTTCTATCCCGCTGTTATAAGACTATTGAACGGTCCCCTAGTATGATACCATGGACTCTTGACCTCACAATCTACCTCGTTATGACCTTGCACCTTATTGTCTGCCTGCACTGCACTTTCTCTGTAACTGTAACACTGTATTCTGCATTCTGTTATTGTTTTACCCTTGTACTACCTCAGTGGACTGATGTGATGAAATGATCTGTATGGGTGGCATGTAAAACAAAGTTTTTCACTGTACCTCAGTACATGTTACAATAATAAACCAATTTACCAATTTAGGATGGTCGGCCCCTTCCTCACAGTTCCAGAGACCCGAGTTAAATTTAAGTTTATTATTGTCATAAGATAGAGGGGAGATAGCCAGTATAAAGAGGTGAGGGGAAGGGGTGGAGCAAGAGCTGGCAGGTGATAGGTGGATCCAGGTGAGGAGGGAAATAGACAGATGAAGAAGAGGAGAGTGGACCTGACCCGAAACGTTGACCGCCTGCTTTTCTCCATGGATGCTGCCTGGCCTGATGAGTTCCTTCAGCATCGTCATGTTTTTCATCTAGATTCTGGCAGCTGCAGTCCTTTGCTCCTCTGGAATCCGTCTACCTAAGATCGGTGGTGTTGTGGATAGTGTGGAGGGCTGTCGGAGCTTACAGAGGGATATTGATAGGATGCAGAGCTGGGCTGACAAGTGGCAGAAGGAGTTCAATCCGGAGAAGTGTGAGGTGGTACACTTTGGAAGGACAAACTCCAGGGCAGAGTACTGGGTAAATGGCAAGGTACTTGGCAGTGTGGAGGAGCAGAGGGATCTGGGGGTTCATATTCACAGTTCATTGAAAGTTGCCTCACAGGTGGAAAGAGCAGTTAAGAAGGCCAATGGGATGTTGGCTTTCATAAATTGCGGGATTGAGTTTAAGAGCCGCGAGGTGATGATGCAGCTTTACAAAACTCTAGTTAGGCCACACTTGGAGTACTGTGTTCAGTTCTGGTTGCCTCATTATAGGAAGGATGTGGAGGCATTGGAGAGGGTGCAGAGGAGATTTACCAGGATGCTGCCTGGATTAGAGAGTATTGAATATGAGGAGAGGCTTAAGGTGCTAGGGCTTTATTCACTGGAAAGGAGGAGGATGAGAGGGGACTTGATAGAGGTATATAAAATATTAAGAGGAATAGATAGAGTAGACAGCCAGCGCCTCCTTCCCAGGGCACCAATGTTCAAGACGAGAGGGCATGGCTTTAAAGTTATGGGTAGGAGGTTCAGGGGAGATGTCAGAGGGAGGTTTTTCACCCAGAGAGTGGTTGGTGCATGGAATGCACTGCCTGGGGTGGTGGTGGAGGTAGATACATTGGACAGGTTCAAGAGCTTGTTGGATAGGCATATGGAGGAGTGTGGGATGGGGGGATATGCGGGGGGAAGGGGTTAGGTAGTGTGAGGGTGGTTTGATGGACGGCACAACATGGTGGGCCGAAGGGCCTGTTTTGTGCTGTATGGTTCTATGGTTCTATAAATATTCAAAGACCCTGCTTCCACTATGCCTCAAGGAAGAGAGTTCTGAAGACTTTAATTATGGGGAGAGATTGGATAGGTTGAGTTTGTTCTCCCTGAAGCGAAGGAGGCTGAGGGGTGACCTGATAGAGGTATGTAAGATTGTGAGGGGCAAAGAGAGGGCAAATAGAATCTTTTTCCCATGGTTGGGGTACCTACAACAGGAGGGCACAGGTTTAAGGTGAGAGGTAGGAGTTTTAAAGAGGATCAGAGGGTATGACTTCATACTCAGAGAGTAGTTGATATCTGGAACTCGCTGCCAGAGGTACTACATAGAACATAGAACAATAAAAGGCCTTTCGGCCCATGCTGTTGTACTGAAATAATTAAGCTAGTAATTAAACGTCTAACTAAACTAATCCCTTCTGCCTACACAATCTCCATATCCCTCCATTCCCTGCACATCATGGACCTATCTAAGAGCATTTAAATGCCCCTATCGTATCTGCCTCCACCGCCACCCCTGGCAGCACATTCCAGGCACCCACCACTCTCTGTGTAAAAAAACTTGCCCCACACATCTCCTTTGAACTTACCCCCTATTATCTTAAATGCATGCCCTCTGGTATTAGACATTTCAACCGTAGGAAAAAGACACTGACTGTCTACCCTATCTATGCTTCTCATAATCTTAAAAACCTCTATCAGGTCTCCCTCAGCCTCCGTTGTTCTAGAGAACAAACCCAGATGGTGGAATCAGATACATTTACTATATTTAAGATGCATTAGAGAGACATTTAAATAGCCAAGGTATAGAAGGATACAGTCCTAATAGGATCGGTGTAGATGGGCAAAATAGGTCAGCATGGGCATGTTGGGCCAAAGCGCCTGTTTGTGTGTGGTACAACTCTCTGCCTCACCAACCGCTGTGAAAAATAATTTTACTATCCCTTATTTTTAAACAGTGACTCCCCATTTCATTTTAATTGCAAATTCAGTTCAAATAATTATCTTATGAGGAAGATGGTTATCATTTATAGAGGGTAAAGGTTAAAGAAAACACATAAAAGATAAGCCAACAGTTCCTGCAGGAACTAATCATTGACTTCAGAAAGGGGAAGTCGGGAGACCATGCACCAGTTCCCATTGGTGCGTCAGAGGTGGAGAGAATTAGCAGCTTCAAATTCCTGGGCGTTAACAGCTCAGATAACCTGTGATGGGTTCAGCACACAGATGTAATCACGAAGAAGGGTTACAGACTCAGCCAGCTCCATCACGGGCACAACCCTCCCCACCATCGAGGACATCTTCAAGACGCGGTGCCTCAGGAAGGCAGCATCCATCACTAAGGACCCTCACCATTGGGGACATGCCCTTTTCTTGTTACTACCATCAGGGAGGAGGTACAGGAGCCTGAAGACCCACACTCAATGTTTCAGGGACAGCTTCTTCCCCTTCCACCACCAGATTTCTGAACAGTCCATGAACCCCATGAACACTACCTCATTATTCCTTCTTTTTGCACTATTTATTTATTTTTGTAATTTACAGTAATCTTTATGTCTTTGCACTGTGCTGCTGCCGTAGAACAACACCCTTCATGTCATATAAGTCAGTGATAATAAATCTGATTCTGATCCTGAAGAAGGCGTGCCAGTGCCTCTGCTTTCTTAGAAGCTTAACAAGATTTGGCACCAAATACTGCAACAAACTTCTACAGACGCACTGTTGAAAGTATCCTGACTGGTTGCATCATGTCCTGGTACAGTAAATCCAGCACACAGGAATGCAAGAAGCTGCAGTGGGTTGTGGACACAGCTCGGTCTGTCATCAACCCCACAACTGACCCCATCTACAGGAGACACTGCCTCAAGAAGGTGGCATCTACCATCAAGAAGTCCCACCATCCGGACCATGCCATCTTCTTGCTGCTACCGTCAGATAAGAGGCACAGAAGCCTGAAGTCCCACATCACCAGGTTCAGGATCAAAGTCAAGTTTATTGTCATGTGCACAAGTCCATGTGTGCACAGGTGTAATGAAAAACTTACTTGCAGCAGCATCACAGGCACATAGCATCATGTAAGCAGCATTCACAAGAAAAACATAAATTAAACACAAATTATGCACAATTATTGTAAGAAAGAATACAATTAGAACAAAAAATGTCCATTGTAGTGCAAAGTGGTCATATTGTTGCTGAACTGCAGTGATTAGGGTTTTGCTGGTTGGTTCAAGAACTGAATGGTTGAAGGAAAGTGGCTACTTTCCTACAAACCATCAAGTTCTTGAACCGACCTGCACAACTCTAACCCCACCTCAGCAACGGAACACTATGGACCTCCTCTTGCTCTACCATGGATGTATTTTGTTTTGCACTAATATCTTGTTCTGCATAGTCTCTTTCTTCACTGTCTTGTATACTTTATGTACAATTTATGTTCTGTGTGTTGTCTGAATCTACGTGCCTGTGATGCTGCTTCAGGCAAGTTTTTCATTGTACCTGTACCTCACCGCACTCAACAAGTCAAGTCAAGTTAATGACAACTAACTCGACTTGACTCGTCGAGTCCTGATTCAGGGTTTTGACCCTAAATGTCGACAATTCCTTTTCCTCCCACAGATGTTGCTCAACCCACTGAGTTCCTCCAGCAGACTGTTTGTTGCTCCAGATTCCAGCATCTTGTGTCTCCATTGTGTCTCTAATGACTACCCATTAGCAGCTTCAAGTCGAGACAAGTCGAGTTTGTTGTCATATGCACAACAGTAGTGCATGACAATGCTCATCATTCTTGGCCTGTGACTGAAGGAACAGTTTGGGTGTAATATAAACCTGCCCCACCAAACCAAAGCAACATAAACACCATCCCTGATACACCATGCCATATTTACATAACCAGCCAACATGCAGAGTGTACAATCACACCTGAAACAATGCTCCCTCGGGTGAGTCAGCAGGGAGCAGTGACCCAGCAGGAAATACAGACATTTTAATAACATTGATTGATCTCCAAACAGGACATCGATAGCAGAGAGCTCAGAAATGCAGTAAACAATGAGAAGGGAGTGTTTGGGAGCAAAGAGAGAGAGAGACAAAGAGAGTACACTTACTATGGATCATTGGAGACTCGAGAGAACGCAAATGCTGAAAACTGGAGCAACAAAAGATCTGCTGGAGGAACTCAGCGTCTGTGGAGGCAGAGGGATGTTCGACATTTCGGGTGAAGATAGTAGAGGTATATAGAAGTGAGAGAAGTTTGGCATGGTGGCCTTCTTCAGTCAGGGCATTGAATATAGAAATTGGGACGTTTTTGTCGAAGTTGTACAAGACACTGGTGCGGCTGCACTTGGAGTATTGTGTACAGGTGCCCTGTTAGAGGAAAAACATCATTAAATTGGAGAGAGTGCAGAGGAGATTTATGAGGATGCTGCCAGAACTCGAGGGACTGAGTTATAGGGAAATGGAACTGGAATTGGTTTATTATTGTCACTTGTACCAAGATACAGTGAAAAACTTGTCTTGCAAACCATTCCTACACATCAGTTTATTACACAGTGCATTGAGGTAGTACAAGATAAAACAATAACAGAATGCAGAATAAAGTGTAACAGCTACAGAGAAAGTGCAGTGCAGGCAGACAATAAGGTGCAAGGGCATAATGAGGTAGATTGAGAGGTCAAGACCATCTTATCGTACTAGGGGACCGTTCAATCGTCTTATAACAGCGGGATAGAAGCTGTCCTTGAGCCTGGTGGTACGTGCTTTCAGGCTTTTGTATCTTCTGCCTGATGGGAGGGGGGAGAAGAGAGGGGAGGAGAGGTTGGGAAGGCCTTGGAACTTCCTTCGAACATAGGAGACTGAGGGGTGACCTTATAGAGGTGTATAAAACCATCATGAGGGACACAGATAGGGTGAATGTGCAGTCTTTTTCCCCAGGAAGGGGAATTAAAAACTAGAGGGCATAGGTTTAAGGTGAGAGGGGAAAGATTTAAAGGGACCTGAGGGGCAACTGCTTCACACAGAGGGTGATCCATAAATGGAACGAGCTGCCAGAGGGAGTGGTTGAGGCAGGTACAATAACCACATTTAAATGACATTTGGACAGGTACATGGATAGGAAAGGTTTAGAGGGATATAAATTTTAAATTTAAATCTTTAAGTTTTATTTACAGTGTGGTAACAGGCCCTTCCGGCCCAACAAGTCCGCGCCGCCCATTTTAAACCCAAATTAACCTACCCGTACGCCAAATGTGGGCAAATGGGATGAGCATCTTGGTTGGCATGGACCAGTTGGGCTGAAGGGCCTGTTTCCGTTCTGTGTGACTTCTCTGAGAGGGAGAGGGGGAGACAGAGGCTGGCAGGCGATAGGTGGAATCAGCTGACATGGGAGATGAGAGGTAAATGGAACCAGGTGGGGGAGAGGGAGGGACGGAGGCTGGTGGGTGATAGGTGGAGACATATAAGGAAAACAAAGGGCAGAGAGAGCCGTTCAGGGAGGGGAGGGGGAGGGTAGAGTTGGCTGACAGAGGCAGGTGGATGATAGATGGAGGCAGAGGGGCAAAAAGGAGGCAGATGGAGTGAGGTGGGGTGAGGGGAGGGTGAAGCTGGCTCGATCTGTCCATCATCTTTCACTCTTCACCTACTGGCCCCTGTCTCACCACTCCCCCTCTCCTCTTATACTGACCATCTCCCCCCTCCGCTCTCAGTCCTGATGCAGGGTCTCGACCCGAAACGTCAACGATTCCTGATTCCTTTCCCCCCACAGATGCTGCTCGACCCTCTGCGTTCCTCCAGCAGATTGCTTGTTGCTCCAGATTCCAGAATCTGCAGTCTCCTGTGTCTCTTGTCGTCTCTCTTTCCCTGTTCCAACAAACGGTTTTTGACCTGAAACAGTAACTCTGTACACATGCTGTCTGACCTGCTGAATGCTTCCAGCATCTGCAGTTTAATTTTGAGTCTCCGTTGGTTTCACAGGGCCCCCAGTCTTTTATTGATACTGCTCACAAAATCAGGGCATAGCTGTGTGAATAAAGATCACTGTTAATAAGAACATAGAACAGTACAACCTTCGGCCCACGGTGTCTGTGCTGACCATGAAGCCAAGTTAAACTAATCCCGTCTGCCTGCACATGGTTTATATCCTTCCATTCCCTGTGTGTTGGATTTATTACTGTCACATGGGAAAATCTTTTGTTTTCCGTGCCATCCGGACAGATCATGCTTTACATCGAGGCAGTAAAATGAAAAACACAATGGAGAATATAGTGTTACAGTTACAGAGAAGGTGCCGTGCAGGTAGACAAATAAAGAGCATGGGCCACGATGAGGTAGATCAAGAGTTCATGTCTAAATACCTCATAAACATTACTGATGTATCTGCTTCCAAAACATTCCTGGGAGTGAACATCACCAACAGCCTGTCCTGGTCAAATCACGTAGATGCCACGGCCAAGACAGCTCACCAGTGCCTCTACTTCCTCAGGAGGCTAAAGAAATTTGGTTTGTCCCCTTTGACTCTCACCAACTTCTACCGATGCACCATAGAAAGCATCCTATCTGGATGTATCACAGCTTGGTACAGCAACTGCTCTGCCCAGGACTGCAAGAAACTGCAGAGAGTTGTGGACACAGCCCAGCACATCACGGACACCAGCCTCCTCTCTTTGGACTCTGTCTTTACCTCTCGTTGTCTTGGTGAAGCAGCCAGCATAATCAAAGACGCCACCCACCCAGGACATTCTCTCTTCTCTCAGCTAGAAGATACAGGAGCCTGAAGGCACGTACCACCAGACTTAAGGACAGCTTCTACCCCACTGTAATAAAACTATTGAACGGTTCCCTTATACAATAAGATCGACTATGACCTCATGATCTACCTTGTTGTGACCTTGCACCTTATTGCACTGCACTTTCTCTGCAGCTGTGACACCTTACTCTGTACTGTTATTGTTTTTACCTGTACTATATCAATGCACTCTGTACTAACCCAATGTAACTGCACTGTGTAATGAATTGACCTGTACGATCGGTTTGCAAGACAGGTTTTTCACTGTACCTCAGTACAAGTGACAATAATAAACCAATACCAATACCAATACTTCCATTGGTAGCCTATTCCAGGCAGCTACCACTATGTATGTAAAAAAAAATTGCTTCAAAAATCCCCTTTAAGCTTTCCCCTCTCACTTTAAACCTATGCTCTCTATTATTTAACATTTCCACCCTGAGAAAAAAAACTATCTACCCTATCTATGCCTTGCATAATTTTATATAGTTTTATGAGGTTTCCCCTCAGCTTCCGATGCAGAGAAAACAATCCAAGTTTGTCCAAACTCTCCTTAAAGCTAATTCACTCCAATCCAGGCAACATCCTGTGAACCTCTTCTGCGCACACTCTAAAGCCTCCACATCCTTCCTGTAATGGGGTGACCAGAACTGCACTCAGTGCTCCAAATGTGGCCTTATCAAAGTTTAATAAAGCTGCAACATGACTTCCCGACTTTTATACTTAAAACCCCAATCAATGAAAACAAGTATCCCACGCGCCGCCTTTACCACGCAATCTACTTGAATTGCCACTTTCAGAAGTAATGGACTTGGACCCCTAAGAACCCTGCCATTTACTGTACACTTACATTTGACTTCCCAAAGTGCATCACCTCACACTTGTCTGGATTAAACTCTATCTCCCATTTCTCTGCCCACATTTCCAACTGATCCATATCCTGCTGTATCCTTTGACAACCTTCCTCACTATCTGGAATTCCATCAATTTTTGTGTTGTCTGCAAACTTACTAATCAGTCCACCTATATTTTCATCCAAATTATTTAAGTATATATCACAAACAACAAAGATCCCAGCAGAACACCACTGGTCACAGAGCTCCAGTCAGAATAACACCCCCTTGCACTTTATTTGTCTACCCGCACTGCACTTTCTCTGTAACTGTAACACTATATTCTGCATTCTGTTTTCTTTTTACTACCTCAATGGACTTGTGTATGGATGGCATTCAAAACAAAGTTTTTCCACTGTATCTCAGTACATGTGACAATAGTAGACTAATACCAGTACCAATACCATTTACCACGATCCTCTGCCTTCTATGGCCATGCCAATTTCGAATCCAATCTACCAGGTCTCCGTGGATGCCATGCACCTTAATCTTTTGGATCATGAGGGACCTTGTCGAATGCTTTACTAAAGTCCATGTATACAAAGTATGGGTATTGGTTTATTACTGTCACTTGTACCGAGGTACAGTGAAAAACTTGTCTTGCATACCGATCGTACAGGTCAATTCATTACACAGTGCAGTTACATTGAGTCAGTACAGAGTGCATTGATGTAGTACAGGTAAAAACAGTAACAGTACAGAGTAATGTGTCACAGCTACAGAGAAAGTGCAGTGCAATAAGGTGCAAGGTCACAACAAGGTAGATCGTGAGGTCAGAGTCCATCTCATTGTATAAGGGAACCGTTCAATAGTCTTATCACAGTGGGGTAGAAGCTGTCCTTAAGTCTGGTGGTACGTGCCCTCAGGCTCCTGTATCTTCTACCCGATGGAAGAGGAGAGAAGAGAGGATGACCCGGGTGGGTGGTGTCTTTGGTTATGCTGGCTGCTACACCAAGACAGCGAGAGGTAAAGACAGAGTCCAAGGAGGAGAGGCTGGTGTCCGTGACGCGCTGGGCTGTGTCCACAACTCTCTGCAGTTTCTTGCGGTCCTGGGCAAAGCAGTTGCCGTACCAAGCCGTGATACATGTTACGTGATGCTATGTTCACACACTCACAGACATTTGACATAATGGGTTCTCAGAACTAAGCACAGCGTTCATACAAACCCTAATTGCTTATATAGAAGAGCATGAACAGGTATTTAGATCTGGAGCAACACACAAAAAGCTGGAAGAACTCAGTGGGTCAAGCAACATCCATGGAGGGAAATGGACCGTCAACGTTTCAGGTCAAGCCCTTCATCTGGACTGAGCAATGTGCGGATGAGAACAGTGGGGGAAGGGAGTGGGAGGGGTGTGTGGGTGATGGGCAGATGGAGTGGGTGGAGGCAGGGAAAGAAGCAGGGTGATGGGAGACTGGGGTGGGTGATGGGGGAACTGGGTGCATCAGGAGGAGAGAGAAAAGGGACAGAGGGGGAGCAGTTTACCTGAAATTGTGTCTCCATGTTGAATATTCAAATACTGGTGGCTGGTCCAAGGGGTTCCGAGCACAAACTCCAGACATCCGAAATAAACCTCTTCTGTTATGGTGTTGAGGGACGTCTCCATAAATATATAAAGACTAAGTGACAAAATAGACATGTCCTGAACTATGCATTAAGTGGCAGAGATATCCCTTTAATGATGTGTTAATACATAAGATGGCCATTTAGTGGCTTCCCTGATCTCATCATGAAGGTTACAATGAGGGACAATTAACATGAACCTTCATCTATTGTCTTCCCCTGCCTCGTTACAATGGCACGGAATCAGGATGTTCCACACCCGGTGATTGGTTTCAGTGGCCTTCAGTGGAAGTTAAGTTGTGAACAGGTTTCTTTTATTTTGAAGACTGGTTCTCATTTTACTTATTGCCTGCTATATTCACATAATGTCTTAATTCCTGAATCCCTAACAGGGAAGGTTTAAACTAGTCTGGCTGGGAGAGTGCCACCCAAAGTAGTAAGGTGGCAGATGAGAAAGTTGAGGCAAATATGGAAGTTAAAGCAAGTAGCAAGTAGGCAGGACAAGTAGGGGCAGGACAGGGAGCGAGGAATGTCTGATAGACTAAATTGCATGTATTTTAATGTAAGAAGCCTGACAGGTGAAGCCGGTGAACTCAGGGCACTGACTGGCGCATGAAGTATGGTCGAGGGTAAATTGGTAAATTGGTTTATTCTTGTCACATATGCTGAAGTACAGTGAAAAACTTTGTCTTGCATACCATCCATACAGGTCAATTCACTACGTCAGTACATTGAGGTAGTATGAGGGAAAAGCAATAACAGAATGCAGAATATAGTGTTACAGTTACAGAGAAAGTGCAGTGCAGGCAGACAATAAGGTGCAAGGCCATAACGAGGTAGATTGTGAGGTCAAGAGTCCATCTAGTCGTACTGGGGAACCGTTCAGTAGTCTTATAACAGCGGGGTAGAAGCTGTCCTTGAGCCTGGTGGTACGTGCTTTCAGGCTTTTGTACTTTCTGCCCGATGGGAGGGGGGGAGAAGAGAGAATGTCCGGGGTGGGTGGGGTCATTGATTATGTAGGCTACCTTACTGAGGCAGGGAGAAGTGTAGACAGAGTCCATGGAGGGGAGGCTGGTTTTCATGCTGGGCAGCACTGCCAGCTCTGGAGTACAAATGCTACAGGCGTGATAGAGATGCAGGTAAGAGGGGGAGTTATGTTCTCGATTAGGGAGAAGATCATAGTAGTACTTAGACAGGATAGTCCGGGGGGTTGTCCTGTGAGGCTATATGGGTAGAACGTATGGATAACGGGTGCTCACTTTGATAGGATTGTACTATAGGCCCCCCTCCCCCCAATAATTTGCAGGAGTTAGAGGGGCAAATATGTAGGGAGATCACGGGTAGCTGTAAGAATAAGGCTGTAATAGGTGATTTTAACTTCCCTAATATTGACTGGGACTGCGTTAAGGCGGAATTAATTGTGTATCCAGGAAAATTTTCTTAAACAGCTCTGTTCGCCCAGCTGTAGGAAGGAAGTCATGAAGCTGGAAAGGCTGCAGAAAAGATTCACAAGGATCTTATCAGTTCTGGAAGGCTTGAGTCATAAGGAGAGACTGGATAGGGTGGGGCTTTTTTTCCCTAGAGCGAAGGAGGCTGAGGGGTGACCTTAAAGAGGTTTATAAAATCATGAGAGGCGTAGATGAGGTGGATGGTCACTGTCTTTTCCCCAGGGTAGGAGAGACTAAAACTAGGGGGCATAGATTTAAGATGAGAGGGAAAATATTTAAAGGGGACCTGAGGGACAAGTTTTCACAGAGGGTGGTGGGTGTATGGAACGAGCTGCCAGAGGAAGTGGTTGAGGCAGGCCAGGCACAATAACAACATTTAGAAGACACTTGGACAGGTACGTGGACAGGAAAGGTCTAGAGGGTTATGGGCCAAACACTGCAAATGGGACTAGCTCGCTTAGATGGGCAACTTGGTTGGTATGGATGAATTGGGCTGAAGAGCCTGTTTCCGTGCTGTATGACTATGACTAATACACATGGCAATAATAAAGATGACAAGAAATACAGCAACAAGCAGAAAACAAGAGGATGGTGCAAAGACACCAGTGCAAATGGAAGTAATGCAAAAAGAAATGCTGAAGTGAAAATAACCGAGAGAGGTAGAATTAAGAGTCCGAGAAGGTGGCAGCACCACCGGGAGGGGGTGTGAGAGAGGGGACTGGTTCTGGAGTCTGATAGCAGTGGGGAAGAAGCTGTTCTTAAGCCTATATTCTATAATTTCTATAGACGTGCGGTGGAGAGCATTCTGACTGGTTGCGTCACCGCCTGGTATGGAGGCTCCAGTGCACAGGGTCACAAGAGGCTGCAGAGGGTTGTAGATTCACCCAGCTCCATCACGGGCACAACCCTCCCCACCAGCGAGGACATAGAGTCATAGAGCACTACAGCACAGAAACAGGCCCTTCGGCCCATCTAGTCCATGCCAGCCTGGTTTTCTGCCTGGTCCTATCTACCTGCACCCGGACCATAGCTCTCCATGCCTCTCCCATCCATGTACCGATCCAAACTTCTCTTAAATGTTACAGCTGAACCCACATCCACCACTTCCGCTGGCAGCTCGTTCCACACTCGCACCACCCTCTGAGTGAAGAAGCTCCCCCTCAGATTCCCCTTAAATATTTCAACTTTCACCCTAAACCTCTAGTTCTAGTCTCACGCAACCTAAGGGGAAAAAGCCAGCATGCCTTCACCCTATCGATACCCCTCATAATTTTGTATACTATAAGATCTCCTCTCATTCTCCTGTGCTCCAGGGAATAAAGTCCTAACCTATTCAACCTTTCCTGATAACTCAAGTCCTCAAGTCCCTGTAACATCGGTGGTAATGAATGTTTAGAGGAATATGGGCCAAATGCAGACAAATGGGGCTAGTTCAAGTAGACATCTTCATCAGCATAGACGAGTTGGGCTGAAAGGCCTGTTTCCATGCTGTATAACTCTGTGACTCTATGACTCAACCTCCTCTGGTCCAAGAAAAACAAACCCAGCCTAACCAGTATTACCTCATAACTGAAACGCTCCATCCCAGGCAACATCCGGGTGAATTACCTCTGTACCCTTGCCAGTGCAATCACCTCTAATCAGGCATAGTCAATGCGGCTTTATGCGGGGGAGGTCCTGTCTCACAAACCTTTTTGAGGAGGTGACAACGACAATTGGTGAGGATAGGCAGTAGGTGTTGTCTACATGGAATTCATTCAAGCATTCGACAATGTCCTTCAAGGTAGGCTGATTCAGGCACATGGGGTGCATAGTGGCTTGGTAGATTGGATTCAAAATTGGCTCAGCCGTAGAAGACAGAGGGTGGTGGTGGAGGGGTCTTTCTCTGACTGGAAGTCTGTGACCATTAGTGTTCCTCAAGGATCAGTGCTGGGACCTCTGATGTTGCCTGGATTAGAGACTATTAGCTACAAGGAGAGGTTGGACAAACTTGGACTGTCCTCTGGAACATCGGAGGCTGAGGGGAGACCTGATAGAAATTTATAAAATTATGAGAAGCGTAGATAAGGTAGACAGTCAGAGCCTTTTTTCCGGGGTAGAAATGTCAAATAGTAGAGGTGAAGGGGGGGAAGTTTAAGAGAGATTTACAAGGCAATTTTTTTTCTGCAGAGGGAGTGGTGGGCGCATGGAACGTGCGGCCAGGGGAGGTGGCGAAAGCAGATACAATAGCAACGTTTCAGAGGCATTTAGACAGACACATGAAAACACAGGGACTAGAGGGATATGGACCTCATACAAGCAGATGGGATGAGTTTAATTTGGCATCGTGGTTGGCGCAGACATTGTGGGTTAAAGGGGATGTTGCTGTGCTGTACTGTTATGTTCTGTAGTAGGGTGGTGACCAGAACTGTACACAATACTTCAGTTGGCCTAACAAATGTTTTATAAAGTTGTACCATAACTTTCCTGTTCCTTTATTCTACATCCCTGCTAATGAAGGCAAGCATCATGTTTACCTTTTTAGCCAATTTATCTACCTGTGCTGCCACATTTCAGGATGCTTGGACTTAATCACCAAGAGGGATCTTGGGGTCCAAGTTCATAGCTCCCTGAAAGTGGCTGCACAAGTTGATAGGGCGGTAAAGAAGGTGTACGGCATGCTTGCCTTTATTAGTTGAGGTATTGAGTTCAAGAGTCAGCAAATTATGCTGCAGCTTTATAAACCTCTAGTAAGGCAGCATCTGGAGTATTGCATTCAGTTCTGGTTGCCCCATTACAGGGAGGATGTGGAGGCTTTGAAGAGGTTCACCAGGATGCTGCCTGGATTAGAGGTCACGTGCTATAAGGAGAGGTTGGACAAACTCGGGTTGTTCTCTCTGGAGCGGCGGAGGCTGAGGGGAGACCTGATAGAAGTGTGTAAGAATAAGAGAAGCACAGATAGAGTAGACCAATGGCATCTTTTTCCCAGGGTTGAAATGTCTAATACTAGAGGGCATGCATTTAAGGTGAGAGGGGGGTAAGTTCAAAGGAGATGTACGGGGCAAATATTTTACACACAAAGTGGTGGGTGCCTGGAATGCACTGCCAGGGGTGGTGGTGGAGGCAGGTGTGATAAAGGCATTTAAGAGGCTCTTAGATAGGCACATGACGATACAGAGAGTGGAGGGATATGCACCATTTCCAGGCAGAAGTGTTATTAGCTTAATTAGTTCAGCTCAACATGGTGGGCCAAGGGGCCTGTTCCTGTGCTGTACTGTTCTATGTTCTATGCTGGGCCTGTAGACTTCAGTACTACACCATTCTGTGATTTTATAATTCTTGGCATCCCTATTAGCAATCAAAGATGAAGTGGAGTCTTCTGCAGAAGTGGGATTGTAGAGTGGAAGAAAATTTAACCTGAGTGATATTGAGTTGGTGTAATGTGTGTGGAGACACAAGAGACTGCAGATGCTGAAATCTGGAGGAAACTAACAAGATGTTGGAGGAAATAAAGGACGGAAATGGACAGTCAATGCTTTGGGTTGAGAGCCTTCATCTGGATTTCCTCCACCAGTAACGTCGACTGTCCATTTTCCTCCACAGATGCTGCCTGGCCCGCTGAGTTCCTCCAGCAGCTCGGAGAGAGATGTTGGGATTTGATGGTCTGAATCCCCCACTGTTCAGGCTGAGGCTCCATGGTGCCACCACTGACCACAGTATGTAAATGTGCCCTTCTATCAACGCTCGCCAACCTGAAACAATAACCACTCCTCTCTGCACAGGTGCTGCCTGACCTGCTGAGTGTTTCCAGCATTTTCTGATTTTATTACAGATTTCCAGCATCTGCGGTTTTATTTGGTTATCATTTATTATGAATACAGTAGAATGAATTGACTAGCATTTTCTGTTCTAAATCTGTCATTCTCTCTTATCCACTCTCCCATTGGGCAGAAGGTACAAAAGCTTGAGAACACGTACCACCAGGCTCAAGGACAGCTCCTCAGACTCTTGAATAGACCTTTCACACTCTAAAGATGAATACTTGATGTCCTAATCTACCTCGTCGTGGCCCTTGCACTTTATTTCTCTACCTGCACTGCACTTTCTCTGTAGCTGCTACACTCTATTCTGCATTCTGTTTTCTTTTTGCTACCTCAATGTACTTGTGCACGGAATGATCTGCCTGGATGGCACGCAAACAAAAGCTTTTCACTGTATCTCGGTGAATGTGACACTAATAAAATATAATAAACTGGTGCGGAGGCTCCAGTGCACGGGAGAGCAAGAAGCCGCAGAGGGTTGTAGACACAGCCAGCTCCATCACGGGCACAACCTTCCCCACTGTCAAGGAGGCAGCATCCATCACTAAGGACCCTCACCACCCAGGACATGCCCTCTTCTCATTACTACCATCGGGGAGGAGGTACAGGAGCCTGAACACCCACACTCAGCGATCCAGAAACAGCATCTTCCCCTCCGTCATCAGATTCCTGAACGGTCCATGAACCCATGAACACTACCTCATTATTCCTTCTTTTTACACTATTTATTTATTTTTGTAATTTATAGTAATTTTATGTCTTTGCACTGCACTGCTGCCACAGAACAACAAATTTCATGACATTTAAGTTAGTGATAATAATTCTGATTCTGATTCAATACCAAAGATTTAGGAATCTACTCCACTTGACTCTGTAAATCCAGATGAAGGGTCTCGACCCATAACATTGACTGTCTGTTTCCCTCCACAGATGCTACTCAATCTGCTGAGTTCCTCCAGATTCCAGCAACTCCAATCTCTTAATTAAGGAATCTTTAACCAAAGAATTTGACAGATAGTTGATACCAGAAACCGTCCTAGGGTAAGATGGTGAGGAATGGACTACTACTATAACACCACCATACCTCAGGGTTAACACACAGGGTGAGAAGCAATCTCTTTATCATAAACTGGTGTTTTTGAAGTCAGTAAAGTACAAGAACACAGTAAACAAAACGGTGCCCTTCCCAGCACACAGTGTTGCAACTTCGGAGCAATATTCCAGAGAAGTCAAACAAGTAGTCAGGAAGCAATAAACTAAACAGGCTTTTCCGGACAAACCTCACTATCAGCGTTAACTTTAACTGACGACTGAAGAACTTTGGCATCTCATGCCATTCGTGAGCAGATTTCTTTATTACTTCCTGCAGAAACACCTGTCTGTTGTGATGATACGAAAGTCCTCAGGAGTGAAGGTTTAGGGTGAGTCTGTCGAGGGCAGGTCTCATTAACCCCTACCACCTAATCGCAGCCCAGCAGGTAGATGCTCACTTAACTCTGCAGAGTTAAGGAGGGTAAAATATAAACAGGCTGGAGTGTAGCACGGAGCCATACTCCCCTGATATAATCCCTCTCAAAACCCCACCCAAAGCCCCACAGTAGTGTGGAGGGAGTGTTGGACCGACCTGATGAGGGAGAGGGAGCGAGTCCTCCTAGACACTCCGTCCCGAGGCGCATCACAAACAGGAACAGAGGGACCTAGGAGTGCAAGTGCATAGTTCGCTGAAAGCGGCATCACAGGTAGACAGGGTGGTGAAGAAGGTGTTTGGCACGCTGGCCTTCATCAGTCAGGGCAACGAGTATAGGAGTTGGGAAGTTAGGTTGCAGTTGTACAGGATGTTGGTGAGGCCGCACTTGGAGTATTGCATACAGTTTTGGTCACAAAGATGTTATTAAGCTAGAAAGAGTGTAGAAAAGATTTACCAGGATGTTGCCTGGACTTGGGGGCCTGAGTTACAAGGAGAGTTTGTGTAGACTAGGACTTTATTCCCTGGAACATAGGAGATTGAGGGGTGACCTGATAGAGGTGTATAAGATCATGAGGGGCATAGACAGGGTGAAAGCACAGTCTTTTTCCCAGGGAGGGGGTGCTAAAACAAGAGGGCATAGGTTTAAGATCAGAGGCGAGAGGTTTAAAAGGGACATTGGGCAGCTTCTTCACGCAAAGGGTGGTGCGTATTTGGAATGACCTGCCAGAAATAGTGGTTGAAGTGGGCACATTAACAACGTTTAAAAGCCACCTAGATAAGTCCATGGATAGGAGAGGTTTAGAGGGCTATGGGCCAAACGTGGGCAGATGCCACTGGCTCGCTGGGCAACACAGTCGGCATGGACGAGTTGGGCCAAAGGGCCTGCAAAGGGCTGTAAGACCTTATGACAAACCTGTCCCTCATAGGAGGCACATCCAGAAGATTAAGATGCATGGGATCCATGGTGACTTGGCCATTTGGATTCAAAATTAGCTTGCCCATAGAAGACAGAGGGTAATAGTTGACAGGACTTTTCGATCGGGAGCGAGAGACGAGCGAGCGGAATCAGCCGAGGAGTTCCGAACAGATAAGTTTTTTTTCCTAACGGTTCTGGGATAGTGGGGAGTAACTACGCAGGTGCGTGACGCCAGTCGGTAGCGTGCGAACAGTTTAAAAAGACCGCCATAGCCAGCAGCCAGCGTCAGAGCGGGCAGCGGAGTGAGAGAGAGCAGAGTGTTTGGGCTTTGGCTCAACAGTCTTAGGCGTAAAGGGGCGAGGCGGGTGAGTAGCTGGTAGGTAAAGGTAAGGTTTACCTGTTACCTGTTACTGTTGTAAATTTTTAAGTAGGATAAAACTAGGTAGGGAAAGACTTAGTTCAGATGGAGGACATGGTGGTGCACTGCAGTTGCTTGATGTGGGAGATCGTGGACCTTGCTGTGGTGCACGGTGACCACTTCTGCAGTAAGTGCTTGAGGCTGGAGGAACTTCAGCTCAGAATCGATGAGCTGGAGTTACAGCTTCAAACACTGCGAAGCATTAGGGAGGGAGACAGTTATGTAGATACTGTACATCAGGAGACAGTCACCCCCCCCCCCCCCCTTAGAGCAGGGACTTCTGGAGTCCAGGAAGTAGATAGAAGGGTGACTGTCAGGGGAGGGAAAAGGAAAAAGAAAACGAACAGGCAGATGGAGCAGAGGAGCCCGGAGGCTGTTCCCCTCAGTAACAGGTTTTCTGCTTTGGAAGCTGTTGGGGGGGATGACCTGCAGGGGCCCAGCAGCAGTAGCCAGATCTCTGGCACTGGGACCAGTCCTGCTGCTCAGAAGGGAAGGGAGGAGAAGAGGAAGGCAGTAGTGATAGGGGACTCGATAGTCAGCGGAACAGATAGGAGGTTCTGTGGCAGTGAGCATGAATCCCAGATGGTTTGTTGCCTCCCAGGTGCCAGGGTCCGGGATGTCTCTGATCGGGTCCACAGGATTCTTGAACGGGAGGGAGAACAGCCAGAAGTCGTGGTTCATGTTGGTACCAACGACATAGGTAGGAAGAGGGATGAGGTCCTGAAAAGTGAGTTTAGGGAGCTAGGCAGAATGCTTAAGAACAGGACCTCAAGGGTAACAATCTCCGGATTGCTGCCAGTGCCACGCGATAGTGAAGGTAGGAATAGGAGAAGATGGCAAATGAATGCATGGCTGAGAAGTTGGTGCTGGAGGGAGGGTTTTAGGTTTTTGAATCATTGGGATCTCTTCTGGGGAAGGTGGGACCTGTACAGAGAGGACGCATTACACCTGAACCTGAGGGGGGCCAATATCCCTGCTGGCAGGTTTGCTAGGGTGGTTTGGAGGGTTTAAAGTAGTTTGCGAGGGGGATGGGAACCAGAGGGGTAGGTCAGAGGAAGAAGTGGATGTGGAAACTATGTGGAAGGAGAAGCAGAGTACAGAGTATAAAAGGAGAAAGGTGGATGGGCTAAAGTGCATTTACTTAAATGCGAGAAGCATCAGGAATAAGGGAGATGAACTGAGAGCTTGGATAAGTACATGGGACTACAATATTGTAGCTCTTACAGAGACTTGGCTGACATCAGGGCAGGAATGGATTTTGAATATTCCTGGTTTTCAGTGTTTTAAAAGGGATGGGGGGGGGGAGGGAGAAGAGGAGGAGGGGTGGCTATACTGGTCAGGGACACTATTACAGCTGCAGAAAGGGTGGATAATGTAGAAGGATCCTCTCTAGAGTCAGTATGGGTGGAAGTTAGGAACAAGAAAGGAGCAGTTACTCTACTGGGAGTACTCTATGGTCCCCACCACCCCTCTAGCAACAGGGATACTGAGGAGCAGATTGGGAGGCAGATTTTGGAAAGGTGCAAGAATAACAGGGTTGTTATTATGGGAGACTTCAACTTCCCAAATATTGATTGGCACCTGCTTAGTGCCAAAGGTGTAGACAGCACGGAGTTTGTTAAGTGTGTCCAGGATGGATTCCTGTCACAGTATGTTGACAGGCCGACTAGAGGGAATGCCATATTAGATCTAGTTTTAGGTGATGAACCGGGTCAGGTGACAGATCTCTCGGTGGGTGAGCGTTTGGGGGACAGTGACCACTGCTCCATAACCTTTAGCATTGTCATGGACAGGGATAGGAGCAAAGAGGACGAGAAGATATTTAATTGGGGAAGGGCAAATTATGAGGCTATAAGGCTAGAACTTGCGAGTGTGAATTGGGATGACATTTTTGAAGGGAAATGTACTATGGAGATGTTGTCGATGTTCAGGGATCTCTTGCAGGATGTTAGGGATAAATTTGTCCAGGTGAGGCAGAGAAGGAATGGCAGGGTGAAGGAACCGTGGGTGACAAGAGAGGTGGAACAACTGGTTAGGAAGAAGAAGGCAGCATACATAAGATGTAGGCAGCAAAGATCAGACAGGGCTCGTGAGGAATATAGAGTAGCAAGGAAGGAGCTTAAGAAGGGGCTGAGGAGAGCAAGAAGGGGACATGAAAAGGCTTTGGCGAGTAGGATTAAGGATAATCCCAAGGCTTTTTTCTCGTACGTGAAGAGCAGAAGGATGACGAGAGTAAAGGTAGGACCGATTAGAGACAAAGGTAGGAAGATGTGCCTGGAAGCTGTGGAAGTGGGTGAGGTTCTCAATGAATACTTCTCTTCAGTATTCACCAAGGAGAGGGGCCTTGATGACGCTGAGGACAGTGTTGGTAAGGTTAATGTTCTAGAGCACGTAGATATCAAGAGAGAGGATGTGTTGGAGCTGTTAGAAAATATTAGGACAGATAAGTCCCTGGGGCCTGACAGAATATTGCTCAGGCTGCTCCACAAGGTGAGGGAGGAGATTGCTGAACCATTGGCTAGGATCTTTGAGTCCTCGTTGTCCATGGGAATGGTACCGGAGGATTGGACGGTGGCAAATGTTGTCCCCTTATTCAAAAAAGGTAGTAGGGATAGTCCAGGGAATTACAGACCAGTGAGCCTTACGTCTGTGGTGGGCAAGCTGTTGAAAAGGATTCTAAGAGATAGGATCTATGAGCATTTAGAGAATCATGGACTGATTAGGGACAGCCAGCATGGCTTTGTGAAGGGCAGATCATGTCTCACAAGCCTGATAGTGTTCTTTGCGGACAAACTCCAAGGCGGAGTACAAGGTCAATGGCAAGATTCGGAGTAGTGTAGAGGAGCAGAGGGATCTGGGGGTTCATATCCACAGATCACCGAAAGTTGCCTCACAGGTGGATAGGGTAGTTAAGAAAGCTTATGGGATGTTAGCTTTCATAAGTCGTGAGACCAAGTTTAAGAGCCACGAGGTAGTGATGCAGCTTTACAAAACTCTGGTTCGACCACACTTAGAGTACTGTGTCCAGTTCTGGTCGCCTCATTATAGGAAGGATGTGGAAGCGTTGGAAAGGGTGCAGAGGAGATTTACCAGGATGCTGCCTGGATTGGAGAGTATGGATTATGAGGAGAGACTAAGGGAGCTCGGGCTTTACTCTTTGGAGAGGAGGAGGATGAGGGGAGACATGATAGAGGTGTACAAAATATTAAGAGGAATAGATAGAGTGGACAGCCAGCGCCTCTTTCCCAGGGCACCAATGTTCAATACAAGAGGGCATGGCTTTAAATTAATGGGTGGGAAGTTCAAAGGAGATATCAGAGGGAGGTTTTTCACCCAGAGAGTGGTGTATGGAATGCGCTGCCTGGGGTGGTGGTGGAGGCTGATATGTTGGTCAAGTTCAAGAGATTGTTAGATAAGCATATGGGGGAATTTAAAATAGGGGGATATGTGGGAGGAAGGGGTTAGATAGTCTTAGGCGAGGTTTAAAGGTCGGCGCAACATTGTGGGCTGAAGGGCACGTATTGTGCTGTATTGTTCTATGGTTCTATTCTATTCTATGGGACTTATTCTGGCTGGAGGTCTGTGACTATTGGTGTTCTGCAGGGATCTGTACTGGGCCTTTGCTGTTTCTGATATTGATAAATGACTTGGATGAAAATGTGGATGGGTGGGTTAGTAAGTTCATAGATGACAGAAAGATTGGTGGTGTTGTGAATACTGTACAGAAATAATAGTATACTATTTCTGGTCGCCCCAAGGATAATGGTTTAACCAGAATTATACTACTTCTGGTTGGCCCATTACAGGAAGGATGTGGAGGCTTCCGAGAGGCAGCAGAAGAGCTTCACCAGGGTGCTGCCTGGATTAGAGGGTATGAGCTATAAGGAGAGGTTGGACAAACTTGGGTTGTTTTCTCTGGAGGGCCGGAGGCTGAGGGGAGACCTGATAGAAGTTTTATCAGATTATGAGAGGCATGGATAGAGTTAACAGCCAATCAATCTTTTCCCCAGGGTCAAAATGTCTAAGACTAGAGGACATGCATTAAAGGTGAGAGAGAGTAAGTTCAAAGGAGATGTGCGAGGCAAGTTCTTTACACAGAATGCGGTGGGTGCCTGGAATGTGCTGCCAGAGGTGGTGGTGGAGGCAGCTATGATAGGGGCGTTTACGAGGTTCTTAGGTAGGTACATGAATATGCAGAGAATGGAGGGATATGGACCATGTACAGGCAGTAGGAATTAGGGGTCATTAGCTTGATTAGTTCAGCACAACATCATGGGCTGCAGAGTCTATTCCTATACTGTTCTATGTTCTACATACATTGGTATTGGTATTGGTTTATTATTGTCACTTGTACTGAGGTACAGTGAAAAGTTTGTCTTACAAACCGATCGTACAGGTCAATTCATTACACAGTGCAGTTACATTGAGTTAGTACAGAGTGCATTGATGTAGTACAGGTAAAAACAATAACAGTACAGAGTAAAGTGTCACAGCTACAGAAAAAGTGCAGTGCAATAAGGTGCAAGGTCACAAGAAGGTAGATCGTGAGGTCAGAGTCCATCTCATTGTATAAGGGAACTGTTCAGTAGTCTTATCACAGTGGGGTAGAAGCTGTCCTTAAGTCTGGTGGTACGTGCCCTCAGGCACCTGTATCTTCTACCCGATGGAAGAGGAGAGAAGAGAGAATGTCCCGGGTGGGTGGGGTCTTCGATTATGCTGGCTGCTACACCAAAACAATGAGAGGTAAAGACAGAGTCCAAGGAGGGGAGGCTGGTATCCGTGATGCGCTGGGCTGTTTCCAGAACTCTCTGCAGTTTCTTGCGGTCCTGGGCAGAGCAGTTGCCGTACCAAGCCGTGATACATCCAGATAGGATGCTTTCTATGGTGCATCGGTAGAAGTTGGTGAGAGTCAAAGGGGACAAACCAAATTTCTTTAGCCTCCTGAGGAAGTAGAGGCACGGGGTGAGCTTTGTTGGCAGTGGCATCTACGTGATTTGACCAGGACAGGCTGTTGGTGACATTCACTCCCAGGAACTTGAAGCTGTCAACCCTCTCGACCTCAGCACCATTGATGTAGACAGGTGTATGTACACCGCCCCCTTTCCTGAAGTCAATGACCAGCTCTTTTATAATAACACATAAATGTATTAATAATAGCACAAGTGTATTAGTGGTATACAGGAGCTGGGAATTTTGGCTCTATGTCAACCTTGTGCATGCACCGTCTGGGCATTGGAGGAAGTCCTTTGTCCCTCTAGGGCAATTCTAGCTCATGAACATAGAGCTGCACAACACAGGAACAGACCACCATGTCTGCACTGACCATGATGCCGATCTAACTGATCCCATCTGTCCAGTTGTGTAAACTTTTGTTTATCCTGTTGTAGGAAAGGCATCATTATGCTACAAAGAGCACAGAGAAGATTTACAAGAACGTTGCCAAGAATGTTGGGTTATAGGGAAGGGTTGGGCAGAATCCGAATCAAGTTTATTATCACAGTCTTTATGATGTAAAATTTGTTGTTTTGTGGCAGCAGTACAGTGCAAAGACTAAATTACGAAATAAATAAATAGTGCAAGAACAAAAAGAACAATGAGATAGTGTTCATGGACCTTTCAGAAATCTAATGGCGGAGCTGTTCCTGAATTGTTGAGTGTGGGTCTTCAGCCTCCTGTTCCTCCTCCCTGATGGCAGTAATGAGAAGAGGGCATGTCCCGGGTAGTGAGGGTCCTGAGTGATGGATTCTGCCTTCTTGAGGCACCGCCTCTTGAAGATTTCCTCAATGGTGGGGAGGGTTGTGCCCATGATGGAGCTGGCTGTGTCTACAACGCTCCGCAGCCTCTTTATATTGGAGCCTCCATACCAGGCGGTGATGCTCTCAGCAGTCAGACTGCTCTCCACCGTACATCTGTAGAATTTTGCAAGAGTCTTTGGCGACCTACCAAATCTCCTCAAACTCCTGATGAAGTAGAGCCGCTGGCGTGCCTTCTTCGTGATTGCATCAATGTGTTGAGCCCAGGACAGATCCTCAGAGATGTTGACACCCAGGAACTTAAAAGCTGTTCACCTTTTCCACCATTGATCCCTCAATGAGGACTGGTGTGTGTTCTCCCGACTTCCCCTTCCTGAAGTCCACAATCAATTCCTTGGTCTTGCTGATGTTGAGTGTGAGGTTGTTGTTGCAACACCACTCAACCAGGCTGGGACTTTATCCACTGGAGTATAGGACACTGAGGGGTGACCTTAAAGAGGTGTATAAAATCACGAGGGGCAGAGATAGGGTGACTGCACACAGTCTTTTTCCCAGGGAAAGGGAATCAAAAACTAGGTTTAAGGTAAGAGGGAAAAGAGTTAAAGGGAACCAGAGGGTGGTCAGTATATGGAACGAGCTGCCAGAAAGTGGTTGGGGCAGGTACAAGAACAACATTTAAAAGACACTTGGACAGGTGCATGGATAGGAAAGGTTTAGAGGGATCTGGGCCAACCAAACACAGGCAAGTGGGACTGGGCATCTTGGTCGGCAGCTGGGCTTGAAGGGCTGTTTCTATGCTGTATGATTCTACGACTCAATCTGCCTGAACATGGTCTACAGGCCTCCCCAGGTTACAAACACAGGACTTATGGAGACCCCTACACATTCGAACGAGCTCCCATAATATTATTCAATTGAAAAGTCTAACGTAGCTACATAACTTCATTCATATGAACGGCTGAACTGGTTTCCTATCTCTCTCCACTTTTAGTAATAGTTCCTTATCAGTGTGTGTGCTTTTGATGGAATACTGAAGAGGTACGGTTGAGTGATTTTTGTGTAATTTCCAACTTACAAACAAAATCAGCTTACGGATGTCTGTAAAATGGAAACTGTTTGTTACCCTGGGACGGATTCCCTGCTTCTTCATGTGTCTGTCTAAAAGCCTCTTAAAAACCACTGTCACACCTGCTTCTGCCACCGCCCCAGGCAGCCCATTCCAAGCACCCAGCACTCTCTAAAATAAAATTGCCTCGTAAATCTCCTTTAAACATTCCCCCTCTCGCCTTAAACCTGCGCCCTCTAGTGTTTGCCGTTTCCACCCTGGGAAACAAATTCTGATCATCTGCCCCATCTCTGCCTCTCATAATTTTATACACAGTGTTCTCCTGCGTTCCAGCAGTTCAGGTAACAGAAACTTGCCCCTTTTACCCCTTCTCTTTCCCCTCCTCCACCCTCACGACCTGCCCATTACCCACACCCCCCTCTGGTTCCCCACCTTTCTTTAATTCCATGGTCGGCTGTCCTCACATTTGAGATTTCATCCTCGTCAGCCTTTTGCCTCTTCCACCTATCACTCACCAGATCCTAACATTCCCAATCACCCCCTCCCCGACCTACTTACCTTCCCCCCCCCCACCTCACCTGAACTCACCTATCACCTGGCACTCTGTGCTCTACCCCCTTCCCCCGACCTTCTTATTCTGGCTTCTGCCCTCCCCCTTTCCAATCCTGATGAAGACACGGGGAGAACGTACAAACTCCTTATAGACAGCGGCGAGAATTGAACCTGGGTCACTGGCGCTGTAATAACGTCGTGCTAACCACTGCACTACCGTGCCTGCCCAGGAGTTTGTACGTTCTCCCAATATCCGTGTCTGCGTGGGTTTCCTCCGGGTGCTCCAGTTTCCTCCCACATTCCAAAGACGTACGGGTTAGGAAGTTGTGGGCATGCTATGTTGGTGCCGGAAGCGTGGCAACACTTGCGGGCTGCCCCCAGAGCACTCGACGCAAAAGATGCATTTCACTGTGTGTTTCGATGTACATGTGACTAATAAAGATATCTTAAAAATCTTAGAAAATCATTCATAGAGTGTATGCCAGTCTCCTCTGGTCCATCACCAAGAGTGACTCAGTAGCACCACCACAGACTGATCTGGCCAAGTCCTGGGACCTTTAAGTTCGGTGTTAACCACTGTTATTGACCAGATCAACAACAATGATGAGACAGGAAAGAGATCGCAAACCTTGTGTCATGGTGTTGGGACGACAACCTAGCCCTTAATGTCAGCAAGATGAAAGAGTTGGTTGTTGCCCCAAGGAAGGAGGGGTGGGGGGGGGGGGTAGTGAACAAAACCCTGTCCTCATCAACAGAGCTGCTGTAGTGATGGGGAACAGCTTCAAGATCCTAGGCATCCATATCACCAGCAACTTCTCCTGGTCCCTCCACACTAATATGCAGTGATCAAGAAAACGCATCAGCACATGTATTTTCTCAGGTGTCTGAGAAGATTCAGCTTACATAGAACATAGAACATAGAACACTACAGCACAGTACAGGACCTTCGGCCCATAATGTTGTGCCGACATTTTATCCTGCTCTAAGATCTATCTAACCCTTCCCTCCCACATAGCCCCCTATTTTTCTATCGTTCATGTGGCTATCTAAGAGTCTCTTAAATGTGCCTAATTTATCAGCCCCCACAACCTCTGCCGGCAGTGCATTCCACACACCCACCACTCTCTGTGTAAAAAACTTACCCTGACATCCCCCTTATACCTTCCTCCAATCACCTTAAAATTATGCCCCCTCGTGTTAGCCATTGTTACACTGGGAAAAAGTCTCTGACTGTCCACTCAATCTATGCCTCTTATCATCTTGTACACCCCTATGAAGTCACCTCTCATCCTCCTTCTCTCCAAAGAGAAGAGCCCTAGCTCACTCAACCTATCCTCATAAGACATGCTCTCCAATCCAGGCAAAATCCTGGTAAATCTCCTCTACACCCTCTCGAAAGCTTCCTTTCTATAATGAGGCGACCAGAACTGAACACAATACTCCAAGTGTGGTGTGGTCTGACCAGAGTTCTACAGAGCTGCAACATCACCTCACAGCTCTTGAACTCAATACCCCGACTAATGAAGGCCAACACTCCATACGCCTTCTTAACAACCCTACCGACCTGCATGGCAACCTTGAGGGATCTATGGACATGGACCCCAAGATCCCTCTGTTCCTCCACACTGCTAAGTG
The DNA here is from genome assembly GCF_009764475.1 of Pristis pectinata. NCBI lineage: Eukaryota > Metazoa > Chordata > Chondrichthyes > Rhinopristiformes > Pristidae > Pristis > Pristis pectinata. Next base: position 3,685,761 of record NC_067409.1, on the reverse strand, counting down.
TCCTGCCATTAACCTTGTATTCTGCCTTCGAATTCGATCTCCTGAAGTGTATCACTTCATAATTTTCCGGGTTGAACTCCATCTGCCACTTCTCAGCACAGCTCTGCATTCTATCAATATCCTGTTGTAATCTACAGCAACCTTCTACACCATCCACAACACCATCAACCTTTGTATCATCAGCAAACTTACTAACCCACCCTTCCACATCCTCATCCAAGTCATTTCTAAAAATCACAAAGAGCAGGGGTCCCAGAACAGATCCCTGCGGAACACCACTGGTCACCGCCCTCCAGGCAGAATACGCTCCATCTACCACCACCCTCTGTCTTCTATGGGTGAGCCAATTCTGAATCCAAGGATTGTCCACAAGGATTGTCCTTGTGTTGTCCACAAGGATTCTCTTGAACTTCTACAGATGCGCTATAGAAAGTATCCTGATGGGTTACATCCCAGCCTGGTACGGCAACTGCTCTGTTCTGGACCGACAGAACCTGCAGGGAGCGGTAAACACTGCCCAGTCCGTCACGGGCTCGTCACCTCCTTCCATCCACTCCCTCCTTACCGTGCATTGCTTCAGGAAGGCTAACAGTATTGTCACAGATACCTGGTGCCCTGGCCATTCCCTTTTCTCTCTTCTACCTTCTGGGAGAAGATACAGCAGCTTGAAAGCCCAGACAACCAGAATCAAAATCAGGTTTATTATCACTGACTTATATGACATGAAATTTGTTGTTTTATGGCAGCAGTACAGTGTAAAGACATAAAATTACTATAAATTACAAAAATAAATAAATAGTGTAAAAAAAGGAATAACAAGGTAGTGTTTATGGATTCATGGACCGTTCAGAAATCTGATGGCGGAGGGGAAGAAGCCGTTCTGAAATCATTGAGTGTGGGTCTTCAGGCTGCTGTACCTGCTCCCTGATGGTGGTAATGAGAAGAGGGCGTGTCCCGGGTGGTAAGGGTCCTTAGCGACGGATGCTGCCTTCTTGAGGAACCACCTCTTGAAGATGTCCTTGATGGTGGGGAGGGTGAGGGCGAGGAAGGCTGTCAAAGGTTGCAAAGTGATCTGGACCAGCTGGGAAAATGGGCTGAAAAATGGCAGATGGAGTTTAATGCAGACAAGTGTGAGGCGATGCACTTTGGGAGGACAAACCAGGGTAAGACTTACACAGTGAACAGTAGGGCTCTGAGGTGTGCGGTAGAACAAAGGGACCTGGGAATACAGATCCATAATTCCTTGAAAGTGGCATCACAGGTAGATAGGGTTGTAAAGAGAGCTTTCGGCACATTGGTCTTCATAAATCAGGACATTGAGTGCAGGAGTTGGGATGATATGTTGAAGTTGTAGAAGACGTTGGTGAGGCAAAACTTAGAGTATTGTGTGCAGTTCTGATCACCTACCTACAGGAAAGATATCAATAAGCTTGAAAGAGTGCAGAGAAAATTTGCAAAGATTTTGCCGGGACTTGAGGACGAGTTATCGAGAAAGGTTGAATATGTTAGGGCTTATTTCACTGGAGCGCAGGAGAATGAGGGGAGATCTTATAGAAGTAGACTAAATTACGAGGGGTATCAATAGGGTGAATGCATGCAGGCTTTTTCCCCTCAGGTTGCGTGAGAATAGAACTAGAGGTCATAGGTTTGGGGTGAAAGGTGAAATATTTAAGGGGAATCTGAGGGGGAGCTTCTTCACTTCAGAGGGTGGTGCGAGTGTGGAACGAGCTGCCAGCGGAAGTGGTTGATGCGGGTTCAGTTGTAACATTTAAGAGAAGTTTGGATAGGTGCGTGGATGGGAGAGGCATGGAAGCTTATGGTCCGGGTGCAGGTAGATGGGACTAGGCAAGAAACCAGGCCGCCATGGACTAGATGGGCCAAAGGGCCTGTTTCTGTGCTGTTGTACTATGTGACCCTACATCCTCGATAGTGGGGAGGGTTGTGTCCGTGATGGAGCTGGGTGAGTCTACACCCCTCTGCAGCCTTTTGCAACCCTGTGCATTGGAGCCTCCACACCAGGCTGTGGTGCAACCAGTCAGAGTGCTCTCCACCGCACATCTATAGAAATTACAGAATATAGACGTAAGAACAGCTTCTTCCCCACTGCTGTCAGACTCCAGAATCAGTTTCCTCTCTCACACCCCCTCCCAGTGGTGCTGCCACGTTCTCGGACTCTTAATTCTACCTCTCTCGGTTATTTTCACTTCAGCATTTCTTTTTGCATTACTTTCATTTGCACTGGTGTCTTTGCACCATTCTCTTGTTTTCTGCTTGTCACTGTATTTCTTGTTGTCTTTATTATTACCATGTATATTAGTCATAGTCATACAGCACGGAAACAGGCCCTTCAGCCCAATTCATCCATACGGATCAAGTTGCCCATTTAAGCGAGCTAGTCCCATTTGCAGTGTTTGGCCCATAACCCTCTAGACCTTTCCTGTCCACGTACCTGTCCAAGTGTCTTCTACATGGTGTTATTATACCTGCCTCAACCAATTCCTCTGGCAGCTCATTCCATATACCCACCACCCTCTGTGTGAAGAAGTTGCCCTCCAGGTCCCCTTTAAACCTCTCACCATAAACCTTTGACTCTAATTCTTGGTTCCATTTCCCTGGGAAAAAGACTGAGTGCATTCACCCTATCTATGCCCCTCATGATTTTATACACCTCTATGAGATCACCCCTGTCTCCTATGCTCCAAGGAATAAAGTCCCAGCCTGTCCAACTTCTCCCTAAAACTCAGGCCCTCAGGTCCTGGCAACATTCTTGTAAATCTCCTCTGCACTCTTTCCAGTTTAATGACATCTTTCCTGTAACAGGGTGACCAAAACTACTGTTTACTCTGTGAGCTTCATGTGAGAAAGGAATTTCATTGCATCCTGATATACATGACAATAAACTAAACTAAACTAATCTAATCTCTGATCCCCACCCTCACAGGAGCCAGTCTTCAGACAACTGGATTCACTCTATGAGATATCCTGAAAGCACTGAATAAAGGAGAGTCCGTGAGACCAGAAAACTTCCTAGTACTGAAGACCGGTGCTGCACAACTAGCTGCAGCTCTGTTCTGGTACAGTTACAACTCAGACATCTACCCGACAATGTGGAAATTTTCATGGGTGTGTCCTATTGACAAAAAGCAGGACAAATCCAACCTGGCCAATCACCGTCTAATCAGTCTACTCTCAAGCATCGGCAAAGTGGTGGATGGTGTCATCGACAGTAAGATCGGGCAGCACTTAGTCACCAGTATTGATACCGGTTTAAGTTGTCACATATACCGAGGTACAGTGAAAAACTTAGTTTTGCAAGCCATCCATACAGATCATTCTGAAACATAATTACATCGAGGTGCTACAAGGGAAAAGCAATAACAGAACGCAGACTAAAGTGTTACAGTTACAGAGGAAGTGCAGTGCAGGCGGACAATAAGCTGCAAGGCCATAATGAGGTAGATTGTGAGGTCAAGTGTCCATCTTATTATACTAGGGAACCAGTCAATAGTCTAATAACAGCAGGATAGAAGCTGTCCTTGAGCCTGGTGGTGCATGTTTTCAAGCTTTTGTATCTTCTACCCGATGGGAGGGGGGGAGGAGAGAGAATGTCCAGGGTAGGAGGGATCTTTGATTATGTTCGCTGCTTTACCGAGGCAGCAAGAGGTACAGACAGAGTCCATGGAGGGGAGGCTGGTTTCCATGATGTGCTGAGCTTGAGGTCTTGGGCAGAGCAGTTGCCGTACCAAGCCATGAGGCATCAGGATAGGTGCTTCTATAAAAATTGGTGAGGTTCACCAAGGACATGCTGAATTTCCTTAGCCTTCTGAGGAAATTCAGCATGTCCTTGGTGGCACTGGTGCACTTTCTTGGCCGTGGCGTCTACATGGTTGGACCAGGACAAGCTCTTGGTGATGTTTACACTGAGGAACTTGAAGCTCCCAACCATCTCCTGATGCCCGGTTTGGCATTCACCAGGACCACTGCTCCAGACCTCAGAATAATCTTGGTTCATACACAGACCATGGCGCTGAATCCCAGAGATGAGGTGAGAGCGACTGTCTCTGGTATCAAGGCAGCATCGGACCGAAGGCGGCATCAAGGAGCCCTGGTAAACCTGAAGTGAATGGCCACCAAGTGGCTGGAGTTATATCTCATTCAGAGGAAGACAGCTGTCGTGGTTGGAGGTCAATCATCCCAGTCCCAGAACATCACCTCAGGAGCTCCTCAGGGCAGTGTCCTGGGCCCAAATGTCTTCAGCTGCTTCACCAATGACCTTCCTTCGACCATAAGGTCAGAGGTGGGAAAGTCTGCTGATGACGGCACATTGTTCAGTTCTATCCGCAAATGAAGTAACCAGCAAGACCAGGACCAGGTTTTTCTCTGGAGCGGTAGAGGCTGAGGGGAGACCTGATAGAAGTTTATAAGATGATGAAAGGCATAGATAGATGAGACAGCCAGAATCTTTCTCCCGGGGTCGAAACGTTTAATACTAGAGGGCATGCATTTAAGGAGAGAGGGAGAAAGTTCAAAGGAGATGAGTGGGGCAAGTTTTTTTACACAGAGAGTGCTGGGTGCCTGGAATGCACTGCCAGGGGTGGTGGTGGAGGCAAATATGATAGAGGCGTTTAAGAGGCTCTTAGATAGGCACGTGAATGTGCAGGGAATGGAGGGATATGGACCACATGAGTATACTTAGACATCATTAGTTAAATTAGTTTGGCACAACATTGTGGGCCGAAGGGCCAGTTATTGGTTTGTCCCCTTTGACTCTCGCCAACTTTTACAGATGGACCATAGAAGGCATCCTATCTGGATGTATCACGGCTTGGTACAGCAACTGCTCTGCCGAGGACCACAAAAAACTGCAGAGAGCTGTGGACACAGCCCAGCGCATCATGGACACCAGCCTCCCCTCCATGGACTCTGTCTTTACCTCTTGTTGTCTTGGTGAAGCAGCCAGTGTAATCAAAGACGCCACCCACCCAGGACATTCTCTCTTCTCTCCTCTTCCATTGGGTAGAAGATACAGGAGCATGAGGGCTCGTACCACCAGACTTAAGGACAGCTTCTACCCCACTGTGATAAGACTATTGAACGGTTCCCTTATACGATGAGATGGACTGTGACCTCATGATCTACCTTGTTGTGACCTTGCACCTTATTGGACTGCACTTTCTCTGTAGCTGTGACACTTTACTCTGTACTGTTATTGTTTTTACCTGTACTACCTCAATGCACTCTGTACTGACTCAATGTAACTGCACTGTGTAATGAATTGATCTGTACGATCGGTATGCAAGACAAGTTTTTCACTGTACCTCAGTACAAGTGACAATAATAAACCAATACCAATACCAAGTACTCTTCTATGTTCTACTCAGAATTAGACAATGTTGTTCCAGTGTCATGACGTAGTTTGGCCTTTAGCTGACTTATATATTCTAATTTGTTGATATTATAGGCTTCTATATATGGAAGATTAGCCTTTGACGGTCAGAGGTGACGGAATGCTAATGGAGACAAGGTCCCCAGGTTACGTCCATGCCTGTGTGTCCCTGGAGAAGGAGCTACATTGGGGGATTTCTGGGACCGGTGGGTACCACAGGGATTCGAGTGCGTTCTGGATAGAGATGACCGTGTTATAACTTTAAAGATTATAGAACATAGAACATTAAAGCACAGTAGAGGCCCTTCGGCCCACAATGTTGTACCAACATTTTATCCTGCTCTAAGATCTATCTAACCCTACCCTCCCACATAGCCCTCCATTTCTCTATCATTCATGTGTCTATCTAAGAGTCTCTTAAATGTCCCTAATGTATCTGCCCCCACAACCTCTGTCGGCAGTGCGTTCCACTGTAAAAAACTTACCCCTAACATCCCCCTTATACCTTCCTCCAATCACCTTAAAATTATGTCCCCTCGTGTTAGCCATTGTCGCCCTGGGAAAAAGTCTCTGACTGTCCACTCGATCTATGCCTCTTATCATCTTGTACACCTCTATCAAATCACCTCCCATCCTCCTTCTCTCCACAGAGAAAAGCCCGAGCTCGCTCAACCTATCCTCATATGCTCTCCAATCCAGGCAGCATCCTGATAAAGATATTTATTTACTTATTAGTCACATGTACATCAAAACACACAGTGAAATGCGTCTTTTTGCATTTCTGAGAATGTGCTGGGGGCAGCCCGCAAGTGTCACCACTCTTCTGGCGCCAATAAAGCATGCCCACAGTTCCTAACCTGTACGTCTTTGGAATGTGGGAGGAAACCAGAGCACCTGGAGGAAACCCACGCAGACACATGGGGAGAACTTACAAATTCCTTACAGACAGCGGCCGGAATTGAACCCGGGTCGCTGGCACTGTAATAACAATTTGAAACTGTAAATAGTGTGAATCGTGGAATACCGTACTATTGCAGCGGTGTGATGCTGTAATCACCGAATAAACCTTTGGAAAAGGGAATAGAGGATGACAATCTGATTGGAACACAACCTTTCAACTCTGACCATGTTAGGCTTCCAGTTGTGATGTCATATGCGGTGTCTCTGTGACAACATTCAGTCAGCAACACCGTGGGGCCGGATCACTTCGAACCTTTCAATGGTTCTATGGCTAATTGTTTTTACGTTGTGGATTCATTTTTGCTGTCGGGGTAACAATTGCATTTCGAAGTTCTGGAGCAAAAATGGTTCACGGGATGAGTCCCAGGCTCTCAGTGGGAAAGGTTAGGAGCAGCTGAAAAGGCAAAGCACTGAGTGGAATAAATGGATTGTTGCTAGCTGGTTACAAAGGAAGGTGAACCCCCATTCAGTATGCTCTAGTCTTTCAGAGTGAACTTTCAGCATAGCTTGACCATTCTTACACTGCCACTACCTTCTGCAGAGAATGTTAAGCAAGTGGGAGAATATTTGGATCTCATCAGAAGAGTTTTTACACAAAAAGTTGAAGAGCAACCCAACCTATCCATTCACAATTAGGCAGCCTAATGGTGAGTATGTCACGGCCTCAGTGTACAATGAAGCACTTAGCGTTTTTTTAATATTCAGCTTCACGGTCAGATTGTAGCTGGAAGAGCGAGGTAATGAGGCAGCTCTACAAAACTCTGGTTAAACCACACTGAGAGTACTGTGTGCAGTTCTGGTCGCCTCATTATAGGAAGGATGTGGAAGCGTTGGCGCAGAGGAGATTTACCAGGATGCTGCCTGGTTTAGAGAGTATGCATTAAGAGGAGAGACTAAGGGAGCTAGGACTTTACTCTTTGGAGAGAAGGATGATGAGAGGAGACATGATAGAGGTGTAGAGAATATTAAGAGGAATAGATAGAGTGGACAGCCAGCGCCTCTTTCCCAGGGCACCAATGCTCAATACAAGAGGGCGTGGCTTTAAGGTAATGGGGGGGGGAAGTTCAAGGGAGACGTCAGAGGGAGGTTTTTCACCCAGAGAGTTGTTGGTGCATGGAATGTGCTGCCTGGGGTGGTGGTGGAGGCAGGTACATTGGTCAAATTCAAGAGGTTATGAGATAAGCGTATGGAGGAATTTAAAATAGAGGGATATGTGGGAGGAAGGAGTTAGATAGTTTTAAGCGAGGTTTAAAGGACAGTACAACATTGTGGGCCAAAGGGCCTGTGTTGTGCTGTACTGTTCTATGATAAGAGCCAGCATTTATTGCCCATTGCCAATTTTCCTTGAAAAGGTCATGAGCCGCCTTCTTGGATCACTGCAGTCCTTCCCAGCGTTTGTCTTTTTCCCAGGAAAGAAATGTCAAATACTGGAGGACGTGGCCTTAAGGTGAGAGGGGGAAAGTTTAAAGGAGATGTGTGGGGCAAGTTTTTTTTTCACACAGAGAGTGGTGGGAGCCTGGAACAGGTGGCAGAAGCAGAGTTTAAGAGGCGTTTAGGTAGGCACATGAACATGCACAGAATGGACGGACACAGATCAGATGGGAAGTTGGGCGGAACATTGGCAGATGGAACTTAATCCCACAAGTGCAAGATGATGCATTTCGGGAAGTCAGAGAGGGGTAGGACATATACAGTAACTGGTGGGGTACTAAGAAATGTTGATGGATAGAGAGACCTTGGTGTTCATAGAACATAGAACATAGAACAGTACACCACAATACAGGCCCTTTGGCCCACAATGTTGTGCCAACCTTTAAACCTCGCCTAAGACTAACCCCTTCCTCCCACATATCCCTCTATCTTAAATTCCTCCATACGCTTATCTAGCAATATCTTGAATTTGACCAATGTACCTGCCTCCACCACCGCCCCAGGCAGCGCATTCCATGCACCAACCACTCTCTGGGTGAAAAACCTCCCTCTGATATCTCCCTTAGACTTCCCACCCATTACCTTAAAGCCATGCCCTCTTGTATTGAGCATTGGTGCCCTGGGAAAGAGGCGCTGGCTGTCCACTCTATCTATTCCTCTTAATATTCTGTACACCTCTATCATGTCTCCTCTCATCCTCCTTCTCTCCAAAGAGTAAAGCCCTAGCTCCCTTAGTCTCTCCTCATAATGCATACTCTCTAAACCAGGCAGCATCCTGGTAAATCTCCTCTGCATCCTTTCCAAAGCTTCCACATCCTTCTCATAATGAGGTGACCAGAACTGGACACAGTACTCCAAGTGTGGTCTAACCAGAGTTTGGTAGAGCTGCATCATTACCTCACGGCTCTTAAACTCGATCACACGATCGAGTACATAGCTCCCTGAAAGTGGCAACACAGCTGGATAGGGTGGTGAATGAGGCATACACCATGCTTACCTTCATAGGTCAGGGCATAGAATATAAAAGTTAGGATGTCATGTTACGACTTTACAAACCACTGGTTAGACTGCAGTTGGAGTACTGTGTGCAGTTCTGGTAACCATGCTACAGGATGTGGTTGTGCTGGAGAGAGTGCAGAGGAGATCCACCGGGATGTTGTCTGGATTAGAAGACTTTGGTTATGGGGAGAGATTGGAGAGGCTGGGCTTGTTTTCCTTGGAGTGAAGGAGGCTGAGGGGGAGACCTGATAGAGGTTTATAAAATTATGAGAGGCATAGATAGGGTAGACAGTCAAAATCTTTTTCCCATGGTAGGGGTATCAAAAACAAAGAGGGCATAAGGTGAGAAGTAGGAGTTTTAAAGGGGATCTGATGGATAAGGTTTTTTTTTCACAGAGAGTGGATGATAACAGGAACACGCTGCCAGAGGAGGTGGTGAAATCAGGTACAATTACTATTTATAAGAAGCATTTAGACAGACACTTAAATAGGCAAGGCATAGAAGGATACCAGTGACTAGTGGAGTTTCGCAGGGGTGAGTGTGGGACTACAACTTTTCACTTTGTGCATTAATGATCTGGATGAAGGAACTCATGGCTTTGTGGCCAAGTTTGCAGACAATTCAAAGATAGGTGGTGGAACAGGTAGTGTCGCGGAGGCAGGGAGTCTGCAGAAGGACTTGGACAGGTTGGGAGAGTGGGCAAGGAAGTGGCAGATGGAATACAGAGTAGGGAAGTGTATGGTCATACACTTTGGTTGGAAAAATAAAGGTGTCGACTATTTTCTTAATGGGGAGATAATTCAGAAATCAGAGGTGCAAAGGAACTTGGGAGTCCTGGTGCAGGATTCCCTGAAGGTTAACTTGCAGGTTGAGTTGGTGTAAGGAAGGCTAGTGCAATGTTAGCATTCATTTCTAGAGGACTAGAACATTAAAGCAAGAATGTACTGCTGAGGTTTTATAAGGCATTGGTCAGACCACATTTGGAATATTGTGAGCAATTTTGTGCTCCATATCTAAGAGAGGGTCCAGAGGAGGTTCATAAGAATGATCCCAGGAATGAAAGGGTTAACGTATGGGGAGCATTTGACGTTTCTGGGCCCGTACTCAATGGGGTTCAGAAGGATGAGGGGGGATCTCATTGAAACCTACCGGATACTGAAAGGCCAGGATTGAGTGGACATGGGGAGGATGTTTCCATTAGTAGGAGAATCCAAGATCCGAGGGCACAGCCTCGGAATAAAGGGACGTCCCTTTAAAATTGAGATGAGGAGGAATTTCTTCAGCCAGAGGGTGGTGAATCTGTGGAATTCATTGCCCCAGACGGCTGTGGAGGCCAAGTCACTGGGTGTACTTAAGGCGAGAGACTGATGGTTCTTGAATGGTAAGGGGGTTAAGGTCTACGGGGAGAAGGTGGGAGAATGGGGTTGAAAAATTCAACCACGATCGAATGGCGGAGCAGACTCGATGGGCCGAATGGCCTAATTCATGGTCTTATGGATACAGCCCCAATGCAGACAAATGGGATTCGTGTAGATGGGCAAAAAGGTTAGCATGGACGAGTTGGGCCAAAGGGTCTGTTCCTGTATTGTACAACTCTATACCTCTATGACTACAGGACCCGTGGGGTCACAGGGAGAACGTGCAAACTCCTCACAGACAGCGTCGGAGGTCGGGATCGAACCCAGTGACACCGGCGCTGTGAGGAAGCAGCACTACTCGCTCCACCACTGTAACGCCACTGTGAATTGGTCTTTTCTGGATTGATTCTTCATGTGGCTTGTCACCCCTTGTTGTTTGAAGTGATGAGCAATGTCCCTAACTCTCCTTTCCCTCTTCTTCCCACTGCGACGATATGCTGAAATCCAGTCTACGAGCTCAACTACTTGAACGATAACTTATGCCTCGGCATTGTTTTGATAGCAGCTTCTTTCTTCATATTCATACTTTGCCTCTTAAAATCTGTTCCGGTAAGTTGGAACTCCATATAAAACTTTATTATAAAACTTCAGTTAGGTCATACTTGGAGTATTGCGTGCAGTTCTGGTCACCCCATTACAAGAAGGATGTGGAGGCTTTGGAGAGGGTGCAGAAGAGCTTCACCAGGATGCTGCCTGGATTGGAGGGCATGAGCTATAAGGAGAGGTTGGACAAAGTTGTGTTGTTTTCTCTGGAGCTTCGGAGGGGAGACCCGGTAGAAGTTTTTATAAAACTGTGAGAAGCACAGATAGAGTAGACAGCCAGAATCTTTTTCTTAGGGTAGAAATGTCAAATACTAGAGGGCATAGCTTTAAGGTGAGAGGGGGAAAGATTAGAGGAGATGTGCAAGGCCAGTTTTTTACACAGAGTGCTGGGTGCCTGGAATGGGCTGCCAGGGGTGTAAGCAGATACAATAGAGGCATTCCAAAGGCTTTTAGATAGGCAGATGAATATGCAGGGAATTGGAGGGATATGGATCAGGTGCAGGCAGAAAGGATTGGTTTGGATTGGCATCATGCTCGGCACAAACATTGTGGGCTGAAGGGCCTGTTCCTGTGTTGTAGTGTTCAATGTTCTATGTTCAAATCCAATGAAACAGGGGATCTAGCCAGGAGCTGGTGAAATTAGTAAATTGGTAAATTGGTTTATTATTGTCACACATACTGAGGTCCAGTGAAAAACTTGTCTTGCATACCGTCCATACAGATCAATTCATTACAACAGTCCATTGAGGTAGTACAGGGTAAAACAATAACAGAATGCAGAATAAAGTGTTACAGTTACAGAGAAAGTGCAGTGCAGGCAGACAATAAGGTGCAAGGTCATAACGAGGTAGATTGTGAGGTCAAGAGTCCATTTTATCGTACTAGGGAACTGTTCAATAGTCTTATAACAGCAGGATAGATTCTGTCCTTGAGCCTGGTGGTAGGTGCTTTCAGACTTTTGTATCTTCTGCCCAATGGGAGGGGGATGACGAGAGAATGTCCAGGATGGGTGGGATCTTTGATTATCTTGTCTGCTTTACCGAGGCAGCGAGAAATGTCGACAGTCCATGGAGGGGAGGCTGGTTTCCGTGATGTGCTGAGCTGTGTCCACAACTCTCTGCAGTTTCTTGCGGTCCCAGGCAGAGCAGTTGCTGTACCAAGCCGTGATGCATCTGAATAGGATGCTTTCTGTGGTGCATCAATAAAAATTGGTGAGGGTCAAAGGGGACATGCCAAATTTCTTTAGCCTCCTTAGGAAGTAGAGGCACTGGTGAGCTTTCTTGGCTGTGGCATCTGCGTGGTTGGACCAAGACAGGCTATTGGTGATGTTCACTCCTAGGAACTTAAAATTCTCAACCACCTCGACCTCAGCGCCGTTGATGTAAACAGCAGCATGTGCACAGCCCCCTTCCTGAAGTCAATGACCAGCTCTTTAGTCTTGTTGACATTGAAGGAAAGATTGTTGTGATGACACCGTGTCACTAAGCTCGCTATCTCCTTCCTGTACTCCGACTCATCATTATTTGAGAAACGGCCCACTACAGTGGTATCATCTGCAAACTTATAGATGGAGTTAGAGCAGAATCTGGCCACATTGTCATGAGTGTATAGGGAGTAGAGTAGAGGGCTGAGGACACAGCCTTGTGGGGCACCAGTGTTGAGAATAATCGTGCAGGAGGTGTTGCTGCCTATCCTCACTGATTGCGGTCTGTTGGTCAGGAAGTCAAGGATCCAGTTGCAAAAGGAGGTGTTGAGTCCCGGGTCTCGGAATTTGGAGATGAGTTTGCTTGGAATTATAGTATTGAAGGCAGAGCTGTAGTCAAAAAACAATAGTCTAACGTATGTGTCCTTACTGTCCAGATGCTCCAGAGGGTTTAAACATTGGTCTTCAATGTCTAAAGAGATTGATCAGTCGAGGTCAATAAAATGAGAATGGTGGGCATTCCCTGTGGGGAGCTGATGGGTATCCATCTGCCCACTTACATCTTTACTCTGTACTGTTATTGTTTTTACCTGTACTACATCAACGCACTCTGTACTGACCCAATGTAACTGCACTGTGTAATGGATTGACCTGGACGGACAAGTTTTTCACTGTACCTCGGTACAAGTGACAATAATAAACCAATACCAATACCAGTAGCACTAACCATTGTTCCTAAATTGAAAGCATAAAACTCTGGGGATACTCACCAGGTCAGGCAGCATCTGTGGAGAGAGAAGCAGAGTTTAGGTGCAAAAAAACAAGCACCAGGAAGAACTCAGCAGGTCAAGCGGCATTTATGGAGGCAGAGGGATGGTAAGATGTTTCAGGTCGAGACCCTGCATCAGGCCTGAGAGTGGAGAAGGAAGAGAGAGCGTATAAAGAGGTGAGAGGGAGGGGGTGAGGTAGGTGCTGGTGGGTGAGAGGTGGGACCAGGTGGGGGAGGGAGGTGATGGGCAGATGGAGACAGTGGCTGGTGGGTGTTGGGTGGAGATAGATGAGGCGAGAGATAAAAGGGGACAGATGAAACCAGGTGGAGAGAGGCACAGAGCTGGGCGACGGAGGGGTGGTGGGGGGACAGAAGAAGGGGTGGGAGGGTGAACCTAGATGGATCAGAAAGAGCGAGAGGGAAACAGAGGGGCTGTGGATTACCTGAAATTGGAAAATACAATGTTCGTACAGAGTTTAGGTGTAGGTCAGAGGCCTTTCTTCAGAACTAGAGAAATATAAGTTGGAAAACAAAAAATGTTTTAAACGGGTGCTGAGAATGAAGGGGTTGTCAGTGAGAAGGTGGGCATCAAGAGAGAATGAACAGGTGCCACTGGGAGAGGGTGGGAAGGTTTCTTAATTGCAGCCAATCTATCCGAGGAGGGTGTCGATGGGAGATGAGGATTGCAGCAAGTCTGAAGTGAAAGATAATGTTGGAAAAAGCCATTGGGATGGACAAAATCTGTGGAGGGAAAAGCAGATTTAACATTGCAAGTTGATGACCCTTTATCAGAAGACAAACTGGAATGGTTGATTATCTGATGTTAATGAATATCAAGGCAGAAATCTTTCCCTCAAGAGCCGGTCACTGACATCAGGAAGCAGGGCGGAGGACACGCCCCTGTCTTTGTCAATGGTGCTGAGGTGGACATGTTGAGAGCTTCAAGTTCCTAGGTGTAAACATCTCCGATAGGTTATCCTGGTCCAACCACATAGACGCTATTGCCAAGAAAACACACCAGCACCTCCACTTCCTCAGATGGCTAAGGAAATTCGACATTTGCCCATTGACCCTCACCAATTTTTACAGACTCAGTACTGAAAGCATCCCATTCAGATGCCTCATGGCTTGGTACGTCATCTGCTCTGCCTGGGACCACAAGAAACTGCAGAGAGTTGTGGACACAGCTCAGCACATCACAGAAACCAGCCTCCCCTCCATGGACTCTGTCTATACTTCTCACTGCGTCAGTAGAGCAGCCAACATAATCAATGACCCCACCCACTCCGGACATTCTCTCTTCTCCCCCTTCCCATCAGGCAGAAGATACAAAAGCCTGAAAGCACGAACCACCAGGCTCAAGGACAGCTTCTACCCCACTGTTATAAGACTATTGAACGGATCTCTAATGGTGAACTCTTGACCTCACAATCTACCTCGTTATGGCCTTGCACCTTATTGTCTGCCTGCACTGCACTTTCTCTGTAACTGGAACACTTTATTCTGCATTGTGTCATTGCTTTTCCCTTGTACTACCTCGATGTACTTATGTTTTGAAATGATTTGTATCGTTGGCTTGCAAAACAAAGTTTTTCACTGTACCTCGGTACATGTGACAATAATAAACCAATAACCAAATCAGATAACCAACAGGGGTGTAATGTGCTTTGATGGAAGATGAATGGTTGGAACAGTACAGAGGCCAAAGGCAGAGAAGGATATGGGTCAAACGCAGGCACGTGTGACGTTCAGATGGACACCTTGGTCAGTATGGACAGGTTGGGCTGAAGGGCCTATTTCCGTGCTGTATGACTATAACTTCCATAGAGCCATAGAACCATAGGACAACACAGCACAATACAGGCCCTTCGGCCCACCATGTTTTGCCGACCTTCAAACCACACCTAAGACTATCTAACCCCTTCCTGCCACATATCCCTCTAACTTAAATTCCTCCATATGCTTAAGTAACAATCTCTTGAACTTGACCAATGTATCAGCCTCCACCACCACCCCAGGCAGTGCATTCCATGCACCAACCACTCTCTGGGTAAAAAACCTCCCTCTGACATCTCCCTTGAACTTCCCCCCCATTACCTTAAAGCCATGCCCTCTTGTATTGAGCATTGGTGCCCTGGGAAAGAGGTGCTGGCTGTCTACTCTATCTATTCCTCTTAATATTTTGTATACCTCTATCATGTTTCCCCTCATCCTCCTCCTTTCCAGTGATAAAGCCCTAGCACCTTAAGCCTCTCCTCATATTCCATACGCTCTAATCCAGGCAGCATCCTGGTAAATCTCCTCTGCACCCTTTCCAACGCCTCCACATCCTTCCTATAATGAGGTGACCAGAACTGGACACAGTACTCTAAGTGTGGTCTAACCAGAGTTTTGTAAAGCTGCATCATTACTTCGCGGCTCTTAAACTCGATCCCTCGACTTATGAAAGCTGACATCCCATAAACTTTCCTAACTACCCTATCCACCTGTGAGGCAACTTTCAGTGATCTGTGGATATGGACCCCCAGATCCCTCTGCTCCTCCACACTCCCCAGAATCCTGCCATTTACCTTGTACTCCGCCTTGGAGTTTGTCCTTCCAAAGTGTACCACCTCACACTTCTCCGGATTGAACTCCATCTGCCGCTTCTCAGCCCAGCTCTGCACCCTATCAATGTCCCTCTGTAAGCTTCGACAACCCTCCACAGTATCCACAACACCACCAATCTTTGTGTCATCCGCAAACTTGCTAACCCAGCCTTCCACCCCCTCATCTAAATCATTAATATATATCACAAAAACTAGAGGTCCCAGAACCGATCCCTGTGGGACACCACTAGTCACAGTCCTCCAATCCGAATGGACTCCCTCCACCACAACCCTCTGCTTTCTACAAGCAAGCCAATTCTGAATTCACGCGGCCTTACCTCCCTGGATCCCTTGGCCTCTGACCTTCTGAAGAAACCTACCATGCGGAATCTTGCCAATGCCTTACTAAAATCTATGTAGACCACATCTACTGCACTACCCTCATCAATCTTCCTGGTCACCTCCTCAAAGAACCCTATCAGGCTTGTGAGGCAAGATCTTCCCTTCACAAAGCCATGCTGGCTGTCCCTAATCAGTCCATGATTCTCTAAATGCTCATAGATCCTATCTCTTAGAATTCTTTCTAACAGCTTACCCACCACAGACATAAGGCTCACTGGTCTGTAATTCCCTGGACTATCCCTACTATTTGAATAAGGGGACAACATTTGCCACCCTCCAATCCTCCGGTAGCATCCCTGTGGACATCGAGGACTCAAAGATCCTAACCAACGGTTCAGCAATCTCCTCCCTTGCCTCACAAAGCAGCCTGGGGAATACTCCATCAGGCCCTGGGGACTTATCTGTCCTAATATTTTCTAACAGCTCCTCTCTCTTGATATCTACATGCTCTAGAACATTACCCTCACCAACACTGTCCTCAGCGTCATCAAGACCCCTCTCCTTGGTGAATACTGAAGAGAAGTATTCATCGAGAACCTCACCCACTTCCACAGTTTCCAGGCACATCCTCCCACCTTTGTCTCTAATCAGACCTACCTTTCCCTAGTCATCCTTCTGCTCTTCACATATGAGAAAAAAGCCTTGGGATTCTCCTTAACCCTACTCGCCAAAGCCTTTTCATGTCCCCTTCTCGCTCTCCTCAGCCCCTTCTTAAGTTCCTTCCTTGCTACTCTATATTCCTCACGAGCCTTAACTGATCGTTGCTGCTTACACCTTATGTATGCTGCCTTCTTCTTCCTAACTAGATGTTCCACTTCTCTTGTCACCCATGGTTCCTTCACCCTGCCACTCCTTCTCTGCCTCACCGGGACAAATTTATCCCTAACATCCTGCAAGAGATCCCTGAACATCGACCACATCTCCATGGTACATTTCCCTTCAAAAATGTCTTCCCAATTTTCAAGTTCTTGCCTTATAGCCTCATAATTTGCCTTTCCCCAATTAAATATCTTCCTGTCCTCTTTGCTCCTATTCCTGTCCATGACAATGCTAAAGGTTATGGAGCAGTGGTCACTGTCTCCCAAATGCTCACCCAGTGATAGATCTGTCACCTGACTCGGTTCATTACCTAAAACTAGATCTAATATGGCATTCCCTCTAGTCAGCCTGTCAACATACTGTGACAGGAATCCGTCCTGGACACACTTCGTGGGGAACCTGAAGGTGGTGGTGGTGTTCCCCTGCATCCGCTGCTCTCGTCCTCCTTGCTGGTAGGGGTTTGGGAGGTGCTGTCGGTGTAGCCTGGGTGAGTAACCGCAGTGCATTTTGTAGACAGTAGACACTGCAGCCACTGGAAGGAGTGAGTGAATTTTCAGGGTGGTTGATGGGTGCCAGACAAGTGGGCTGCTTTGTCCTGGGTGGTGTCGAGCATCTTGATAGTTGATGGAATTGTATTCATCCAGGCAAGTTAGGAGTGTTCCGTCACATTCCTGGCCTGCACCTCGTAGATCGTGGAAAGGCTTTTTCTATCAGGAAGGAGTCACTTATCAAAGGCCCTACTGGGTCACATTGATAGTTGTACCAGAGAAGGGACAAGTACCAATCTAATCTTAGGTGATGTCAACAGGCAAGATTTAAGGTATATAAAATCGTGAGGGGCATAGATAGCTTGAGCAGTCTCTTTTCCAAGGTTGGAAAAATCTAGAGGACATAGATTTGAGGTTAGAGGTGAAAGGTGTAGTAAGAACCTTGAGGGGCAACTTTCTTACGCAGCGGGTGATAGATATATGGAACTAGCTGCCAGAGGAAGTGGTTGAGGCAGGTACGTTAGATACATGTAAGAAGTATGTGCACAGGTATATGAATGACAGGAATTTAGAAGGATATGGGCCAAGTGCTTGGAAATCGGATTTAAGTTGAATATACATCATGTTGACATAGACAGATATGGGCCAAAGGGTCTTTTTCTGTCCTGCACTGTGTAATGAATTGATCTGTATGATCGGTTTGCAAGACAAGTTTCTCACTGTACCTCGGTACAAGTGACAATAATAAATCAATTCCAATTCCAATCTATGACTCTAAGTAGTTGACATGACAGTGTGGGAGCATTATGTGAATATCAAGGTAGGTATGGAAAGAGTTCAGGATGGTCCAGATTTTAAGGTCCTGCGTGGGGGAAGGCTGATTTCAGTATCAAAGTCGAGTTTATTGGCATCTGCACAAGTCCATGTGTGCACAGGTGCAATGAAAAACATACTTGCAGCAGCATCACAGGCACCTATCATCATTTTAGCAGCATTCACAAGAAAAACAGAAATTAAACATCGATTATACACATTTTTTAAAAGAAAGAACACAATTAGGACAAAAAAACAAAGTCCATTTTAGTGCAAAGTGATCAAAGAGGTCATAGAGTTGATAAACTATAGTGATTAGGGCTGTGCCGGTTGGTTCAAGAACTGAATGGTTGAAGGGAAGTAGCTGTTCCTGAACCTGGTGGTGTGGGACTTCAGGCTTCTGTACCTCCTGCCCGATGGGAGCTGCGAGAAGATGGCACGGCCCGGATGGTGGGGATCTTTGATGGACCTTGCCTTCTTGAGGCAGCGCCTCCTGAAGATGCTCTGTACTACCTCAATGCACTCTGTACTAACCCAATGCAACTGCACTGTGTAATGAATTGACCTGTACGATCGGTATGCAAGACAAGTTTTTCACTGTACCTCGGTACAAGTGACAATAATAAACCAATACTAATACTGACAGTGCAGAAGCATGTGCCCTTAATGTATTGGGCAGAGTCCACTACTCTCTGCAGCTTCTTACATTCAGAACCTGGCAAATGTAGACTGGGAGAGCTACTGGCAGGCAGGTCTATATCCGACAAGTGGGAGTCACTGAAAGATAGTGAGGGTTCTCGGCTAATTTGTGCCCTTGAGGGTAAAAGGAAAGGAAAACTGGAAACAGGAGTATAAGAAACACAGGCAGGTACATAACAATGGAATTAGGAGGAAACAGAGGGGGAAGTCAAGCAATCTAGAACATAGAACAGTCCAGCACAGGAACAGGCCCTTTGGCCCACCATGTTGTGCCCTGTTACTACCATCGGGGAGGAGGTACAGGAGCCTGAAGACCTACACCCAACGATTCAGGAACAGCTTCTTCCCCTCCGCCATTAGATTTCTGAACAATGCATGAACCCATGAACCTTGTTATCCCTTTTTGTACTATTTATTTATTTTCGAAACTTATTGTAATTTTATGTCTTTGCACAAGGACGCTGCCAGGTCTTGAGGGACTGAGTTATAGGGAGAGGTTGGACAGGCTAGGCCTTTAATGCTCAGAGCACAGGAGACTGAGAAGTAATCTTATAGAGGTATACAAAATCACGAGGGGCACAGATAGGGTGAACGCACTCAGTGTTTTCCCAGGGTTGGGGAATCAAGAACTAGGGGGCATAGGTTTAGGGTAAGAGGGGAGAGATTTAGTAGGAACTTGAGGGGCAACTTTTTTACACAAAGGGGTGGTGTATATGTGGAATCAGCTGCCAGAGGAAGTTATTGAGGCAGGTACAACAACAACTTTGAAAAACTTTGTAAAGATCTTTGCGTAAAGAACTTTGGCCACTGCTGAACGTGTTTATACATTTAGTGCAACACACTGAGTTCTGGATTTTCTTCGTCCAACTCGGTTTTGCACTAACCCTGCACTAATTTTGTATTCTGTATATACCGTTTTTTGCACAATGTGTACTTGCACAATTTTTTTGTCTGCATTTATTGTATGTCCTCTGTTCTATGTACGTCCTCTGTTGTGTGAGTCTGGGGGAAACAACATTTCGTTCCGCCATGTGTTTTTATAGCATATGGGTGAACTTGAACTTGAACTTGAAAGGACAGTCGGACAGGGACGTGGATTGGAAAGGTTTCAAAGGCTATGGGCCAGATGGGACTAGCTTGGATGGAGCATCTTGGTCAGCATGAACCAGTTGGGCCGATAGCTCTATCAGCTGTATAACTCCACGTACTGTACCGTTGCCACAAAACAACAAATTTCACATCATTGAAATCAGTGACAATAATTCTGATTCTGACCTTATGCCTTCTCCCTTCTGTTTCTCAAATTGTTGGGTAATGATTATGAATCCTGTAAGGGTGGATTTCCATTACCCAAATGGCTGTAATGAGGGGTTTGCTTGTATAAAGCTTAAACATCAGTGTGGACCCATTGACGAAAGGTAAGATCTCTTTATTAGTCACGTGTACATTGAAACACAGAGTGAAATACATCTATTGCGTAGAGTGTTCTGGGGGCAGCCCGCAAGTGTCGCCACGCTTCCGGCGCCAACATAGCACGCCCACAACTTCCTAACCCGTACGTCTTTTTGGAATGTGGGAGGAAACCGGAGCACCCGGAGGAAACCCAAGCAGGCACGGGGAGAACGTACAAACTCCTTACAGACAGCGGCGGGACTTGAACCCGGGTCGCTGGTGCTGTAAAGCGTTACGCTAACCACTACACTATGGAGGAGGAGAAGGGAAGTATTTCAGGTCGGGGTGTGAGCCAGTTCAGCCTATTCTTTTCCCCACTCTGGTTTACAGGGCAGCACTCACTTGGCCGGCTTCTTCATATTTTTTTTCCTGCTGGGAGTGTGGCTCGTCATCACATCCATAGGCAGGCGGAGTCTCATCATTGACTTGAACGAGAACGAGTATGAGTTCTACATCTATCGCTACCTGATGCACAAGGGCCCCCTGGACGAAATCTACATTCGGCTCAAGTCTCAGAAGACTGGTGGGTGAAGCAAGATCTCCTGGGGTGGTGTTGGTAATTGGTTTATTATTGTTACATGTACTGAGATACAGTGAAAAGCTTTTGATTGCATGCCATCCAGACAGATCATTCCATACATAAGTACATCGAGGTAGTAAAAAGGAAAATACAATGCAGAATATAGTAGAACATAGAACAATTACAGCACAGTTCAGGCCCTTTGGCCCACAAAGCTGTGCTAAACATGTTCCTACCCTAGAAATTACTAGGCTTACCCATAGCCCTCTATTTCACTCAGCTCCATGTACCGATCTAACAGTCTCTTGAAAGACCCTATCGTATCTGCCTCCACCACCGTTGCCGGCAGCCCATTCCACGCACTCACCACTCTCTGAGTAAAAAACTTACCCCTGACATCTCCTCTATATCTACTCCCCAGCACCTTAAACCTATGTCCTCTTGTGGCCACCATTTCAGCCCTGGGGAAAAGCCTCTGACTATCTACCCTATCAATACCTCTCATCATCTTATACACCTCTATCAAGTCCCCCCTCATCCTCCGTCTCTCCAAGGAGAAAAGGCCGAATTCCCTCAACCTGCTTTCATAAGGCATGCTCCGCATCCCAGGCAGCATCCTTGTAAATCTCCTCTGCACCCTCTCTATGGCTTCCACATCTTTCCCGTAGTGAGGCGACCAGAACTGAGCACAGTACTCCAAGTGGGGTCTGACCAGGGTCCTATATAGCTGCAACAATGCCTCCCAGCTCCTAAATTCAATTCCCCGATTGATGAATCGTGTTACAGTTACAGAGAAAGTGCAGTGCAGGTAGACAAATAAAGTGCAAGGGCCACGACGAAGTAGATTGGGAGAGGCTAGAGTTGAAGAATCTGATAACAGCGGGATGGAAGCTGTTCTTGAGCCTGGTGGTACGTGCTCGCAAACGTTTGTACCTTTTGCCCGATTGGGGTGGGGGGAGAAGAGGGAATGTCCAGGGTGGGAGGGGTCCTTGATTATGTTGGCTGCTTTCCCGAGTCAGCGGGAAGTGTAGACAGAGTAAGTGGAGGGGAGGCTGGTTTCTGTGATGCGCTGGGCTGTGTCCACAACTCTCTGCAGTTTCTTGCGGTCCTGGGCAGAGCAGTTGCTGTACCAAGCCGTGATGCATCCAGATAGGATGCTTTCTATGGT
Organism: Pristis pectinata; assembly: GCF_009764475.1. Lineage (NCBI taxonomy): Eukaryota > Metazoa > Chordata > Chondrichthyes > Rhinopristiformes > Pristidae > Pristis > Pristis pectinata. Next base: position 3,663,882 of record NC_067409.1, on the reverse strand, counting down.
GCATCTGTAAAAATTTATCATAAAGGAATCATAAAACCCATGACTCACTGACCAAAAAGAAGCTCATTCAACTCATTGAGGTCATGCTGGCACTTTGTGAAATCAAATCCATTTCCCTGACTCTTCTCCCATAGTCCTATCAACTCTCAAGTAGTTATCTCATCTCCATTTGAAGGCCACCATTGAATCCTCTTCCACCACCCTCTCAGACGGTGTTTTCCAGGACGAGTGTGTCCAGGATGGATCCTTAGACCAGTACATTTAGGAGCCAACTTTAAGAGCATAGACTGTCACGGGGATACAAGAGCCACAGAGAGTCATCGAGTAATACAGCACGGAAGCCAGCCCAACCCGTCCATGCCAACCAAGATACCTATTTAAACGTCCCATAGAATAGGAAAGGTTTGGAAGGTTATGGGCCAAATGCTGGCAAATGGGACTATCTTGGATGGGCATCTTGATCAGCATGGACCAGTTGGGCCGAAGGGCCTGTTTCTGTGCTCTATGACTCTATTTGCCTGCATTTGACCCATAATATCCATGTACCTGTCCAAGTGTTTTTTAAATACTTTTCGCTGTCATGGATTAGCTGCAGTGTGTAGGAGTTAGTTATCAATCTGGCTCTGCAAGGTCCTTCAGGGAAAAGTGACCTTAACACGATAGATTTCTTCATTGAGATGGCAAGTGAAGTCGTTCAATTTGAAACCAGGGTCTTAAACCTAAATGAGAGGAAGTCTGAAGTTTTGAGAGTAATACGCAAAGCACTGGAGGACTCAGCAGGTCAGGCAGCACCTATAGAGGGAAATGGACAGTCGCTGTTTCAGGTTGAGATCCTTGCTGCTGTTATACCCAGCCTTAGTGAGCCCCCATCGGCAGAATTATGAGCAGTTCTGATTTCCTCTTTAACCAAGAAAGGGACCTGAGGGGCGACTTTTTCACACAGAAGGTGGTGGGAAAATGGAATGAGCTGCCAGAGGAAGTGGTTCATTCAGGGACAGTAAGGAGGCCAAAGACATTTGGCGTGTCCCCTTTGACACTCACCAACTTTTATCGATGCACCACAGAAAGCATCCTGTCTGGATGCATCACGGCTTGGCACAGCAACTGCTCTGCCCAGGACCACAAGAAACTGCAGAGAGTTGTGGACACAGCCCAGCAGGTCACAGAAACCAGCCTCCTCTCTGTGGACTCTGTCTTTACCTCTCGTTGTCTTGGTGAAGCAGCCGGCATAATCAAAGTCCCCACCCACCCGGGTCATTCTCTCTTCTCTCCTCTCCCATCAGGTAGAAGATACAGGAGCCTGAGGGCACGTACCACCAGACTTAAGGACAGCTTCTACCCCACTGTGATAAGACTATTGAATGGTTTCCTTATACGATGAGATGGATTCTTGACCTCACAATCTACCTTGTTATGACTTTGCATCTTATTGTCTACCTGCAATGCACTTCCCTGTAGCTGTGACACTTTACTCTGTATTCTGTAATTGTTTTTACCTGTACTACCTCAATGCACCATGTACTAACACAATGTAACTGCACTGTGTAATGAATTGACCTGTACGATTGGTATGCAAGACACGTTTTTCACTGTACCTCGGTACAGGTGACAATAATAAACTAATATCAATAACATTTAAAATATATTTGGACAGGTACACGGATAGGAGGGGTTTAGAGGGGTTTGGCCCAAACACAGGCAAATGGAACTAGTTTGCTGGGCACCTTGGTTGACATGGACAAGTTGGGCTGAAGGGCCTGTTTGATGCTGTATGACTCTATGACCTGAAACATCAACTGTCCATTTCCCTCCATAGATTCTGCCTGACCTGTTGAGTTTGCCCAGCATCTTGTCTGTTGTTACAGATTCCAGCATCTGCGGTCTCTCGTGTTTACGAGATACTAGTCTTCATTAGTGGGTACGGACTCAAGGAGCAGGGAGATTATCATTGCAAGTATTGGCCAGGCCACAGCTGGAGTACTGTGTGCAGTTCTGGTCACCACACTACAGGAAGGACATGATTGCACTGGAGAGGGTGCAGAGGAGATTCACCAGCACATTTGCCTGCGATGGAACATTTCAGTTACCAGGAGAGACTGGACAGTCTGGGTTTGATTTCCTCGGAGCGGAGGAGGCTGAGGGGGACCTGAAGGAGGTGTACAAAAATATGAAGAGTTTTGGGGTGCATAGTCAGAAGCCATTCCCCATAGCAGAGATGTCTAAAATTAGAGGGCATGGGTTTAGGGGAAGGGGTAAGAGGTTTAGAGGAGATCTGAGGAAAAACTGTATTTACCCAGAGGGTGGTTGGAATCTGGAACCCAAGACCTGAGGGGGTAGTGGAGGCAGAGACCCTCACAACATTTAAGTATCTAACTGAGCACTTGGATCACCAAGGCAGAGAAGGGTAGGGACTTAGTGCTGGTACATGGGATCAGCATAGATCGGTACTTGATTTTCAGTATGGACAAGGTGGGCCAAAGGGCCTGCTTCGGTGCTGTATGAGACTATGACTGGATGTGAACTACTTGGAACGTAAATCCAGAAGTAGGCAACAGAGATGTGGATCTCAGCTGCAAATCATGTATCCAAACATGAAATCCAAACGTCACCAGTTACTCCCACGATTATAATGTTAGGAGTGAGGAACTGAATGAATTACAGTCTGCGGTCACCAAACTCATCTCTACGGGTAACACACAAAATGCTGGAGGAACTCAGTGGGTCAAGGCAGCATCTATGGAGGGAAATGGACAGTCAACGTTTCAGGTCAAGACCCTTCATCTGGAGTGTAGGATGAGTATAGGGGTTGGGACATTATGCTGCAGTTGTACAAGGCGTTGGTGAGGCCGCACTTGGGACATTGTGTTGAGTTTTGGTCACCCTGCTATAGGAAAGATCCCGTTAAGCTGGAAAGAGTGCAGAGGAGATTTGCAAAGATGTTGCCAGAACTTGAGGGCCTGAGTTATAGGGAGAGGTTGAGCAAGTTGGGGCTTTATTCCTTGGAGTGTAGGAGACTGAGGGGTGGTCTTATAGAGGTGTATAAAATCATGAGGGGCATAGATAGGGTGAATGCACACAGTCTTTTTCCCAGGGTTGGGGAATCGAGAACTAGAGGGCGTAGGTTTAAGGTGAGAGGGGGGAGATTTAATAGGAACCTGAGGGGCAACCTTTTCACCCAGAGGGTGGTCAGTATATGGAACAAGCTGCCAGAGGAAGTGGTTGAGGCAGGTACAATAACAACATTTTAAAGACACTTGGACAGGTTGAGAGGGATATGGGCCAAACACAGGCAATTGGGACCAGCTTAGATGGCAATCTTGGTTGGCATGGACCAGACGGGCTGAAGAACCAGTTTCCCTACTGTATGCCTGTGACACTATAAGGGAGCAGTGGGTGTAGATATATCTGAACCGGGTGCCTGAGGGGTTTTGGGAGGAAGCAGTCTGTGTGACCAATGACCTTTCCACACTGTGTACTACCTTGACATGGTAACCCTGATCCTTCTCCTTCACTCTCCCCAGGTCAGGGAGTGTTCTACTACAGTCTGATCCTCAATGGTCCTCACATTGAATTACTGAATCTGACTGGGATCAAGTTGTCCCAGAACGCAGAGGTAAGCATTGTACTTGTAGAAACATTGAGAAAGGATGGATGTAATTGAACCTTACAAAATCCTACGGCTCGATAGACTGACGTACAATCATGCCTTATGCTCTCGCCCAGTACCATATTCCCACTCTCACCCCAGGCCCTTTAATAGAATTCTGTCTACCTCCTTCTTCAACATATTCAGCAGCCTGACCTCTGCAGCCCTGTGTGGGAGTGAACTCCACAGGCCTCACACCATCTGCGTGAAGAAATTCCTCCTCATCTCCGTTCTTACCTCCTTCTTCAACATATTCAGCAGCCTGACCTCTGCAGCCCTGTGTGGGAGTGAACTCCACAGGCCTCACACCATCTGCGTGAAGAAATTCCTCCTCATCTCCGTTCTAAGTGTCTTACCCCGTATCCTGAGATGGTGGCACACCCCCAGGTGTCTGACATAGAACATAGAACAGTACAGCACAGGAACAAGCCCTTCAGCCCACGATGTTGTGGCAAATTAATTAAGCTAATGATGCCTAATTACACTAACCCCTTCTGCCTGCACACAGTCCATATCCCTCCATTCCCTGCACATTCTTTTGCCTCTCGTAATTTTATAAACCTCTATCAGGTCTCCCCTCAGCCTCCCCCGCTCCAGAGAAAACAACCCGAGTTTGTCCAACCTCTCCTTATAGCTCATGCCCTCTAATCCGGACAGCATCCTGGTGAACCTCTTCTGCACCCTCTTCAAAGCCTCCACATCCTTCCTATAATGGGGCAACCAGAATTAAATGCAATACTCCAGATGCGGCCTAACCAGAGTTTTATAAAGCTGCAACAAAACTTCCTGACTTTGAGCTCACTGCCTCGACTAATAAAGGCAAGCGTGCCATGTCCTCTTTACCACCTGATCAACGTGCAGCAATTCGGAGAAACCAATTTCTATCTCTCAATCTTCATTGGTTCAGACATTAAGCAAGTTAAACGTCTTGGCGCTGGAGAGCTTTAGGGATCACTGGTGCAAAGCCAGCTGTTTCTCTTGAGGCTGGCACGGTGGCTCAGTGAGTAGTGCCACTGCTTCACAGCCCCAGGGACCCCGCGTTCAATCCTGACCTCCCACACTGTCTGTGTGGAGTTTGCACGTTCTCCCTGTGACCACGTGGGTTTCCCCAAGGTGCTCTAAACCACACACACACACACACACACACACGCACACACACTAGGCTAAGGGAACCTGGCAACTCCCTGCCTCGTTCCATAAGACAAAGGAGCAGGAGTAGGCCATTCGGCCCATCGAGTCTGCTCCGCCATTCTATCATGAGCTGATCCATTCTCCCATTTAGCCCCACTCCCTCGCCTTCTCACCATAACCTTTGATGCCCTGGCTACTCAGATACCTATCAATCTCTGCCTTAAATACACCCAATGACTTTGCCTCCACAGCCGCCCGTGGCAACAAATTCCACAGATTCACCGCTCTCTAGCTGAAGAAATTTCTCCGCATCTCTGTTCTGAATGGGCGCCCTTCAATCCTGAAGTCGTGCCCTCTTGTACTAGCCACTCGCAGGGGTACTGGCTGGTGAGGTTCTCCCATTAATCTCCTGACTGACCAGGAGCTCAGTTAGCCAAGGCGTTCCGGGAATACGTTCCATGATTCCGGGCCTGGTCCCAACAGGAACCAGTGCCCTGAAAAAATAATTAATGATGTACCCAATTTCGCCAAAGTCCAGTCAAACTGTTTTTAAACATCAAGGCTAAACCGGTGATAACTATTTCTTTTTCAGAAGCTTGAAAGGCTGGGATTGCGACTGTCTACAAAGTTAAATCTGAACTACTTTGATTGTTTTGATGTATCGCCCAGACACAGTATTAGACACTGGCCGCATTAAAGGAACGAAGACCAGCGAAAGGAGCTGGCAGTTCGGACTGGACACGCATCAGAATAAAATCGCCTCCATGGCTTGTGTTTCACACCTTGAGTTTCAAACACCATCTCCACTCCGTGTCACCCTCCTATGGTTCCTGGGCCCCTCATCATGGGAATCTGTCCTGTAGTTTGGAGACACTATCACAATTATCCTAATGGGTGGCACATACCTGACACTGGAATAGATGCAGCTAAATTTGTAAAATAAATTGGTAAATTGGTTTATTATTGTCACATGTACTGAGGTACAGTGAGAAACTTTGTTTTTCATGCTTTCTGTACAGATCAATTCATCACATCAGTGCATTGAGGTAGCACAAGGGAAAACAATAGCCGAATGCAGAATAAAGTGTTACGGTTGCAGAGAAAGTCCGGTGCAGGCAGACAATAAGATGCAAGGTCATAACAAGGTGAGGTCAAGACTCCATCTTATCGCACTAGGGGACCATTCAGTAGTCTTATAACAGCGGGATAGAAGCTGTCCTTGAGCCTGGTGGTACGTGCTTTCAGGCTTTTGTGTCTTCTGCCCGATGGGAGGGGGGAGAAGAGAGAATGTCCAGGGTGGGTGGGGTCTTTGATTATGCTGGCTGCTTTACCGAGGCAGCGAGAGGTGTAGACAGGGTCCATGGAGGGGAGGCTGGTTTCTGTGATGCGCTGGGCTGTGTCGACAACTCTCTGCAGTTTCTTGCGGTCCCGGGCAGAGCAGATGCCATACCAAGCTGTGATGCATCCGGATAGGATGCTTTCTATGGTGCATCGATAAGAATTGGTGAGGGTCAACAGGAACGTGCCAAAGTTCTTAAGCCTCCTGAGGAACTAAAAGCGCTGATGCGCTTTCTTGGCCGTGGCGTCTACATGGTTGGACCGGGAATAACAGGAGTTTGAAGATAGAACACAGAACAGTACAACACAGGAACAGGCCCTTCGGCCCACCATGTCTGTGCTGAACACAATGCCAAATTAAACTAAATCCCTTCTGCCTGCACATGATCCATACCCCTCCATTCCCTGCATGTTCGGTCTAAAAGCCTCTTAAACGCCTTAAGCGTTGTATCTGCCTCCACCACCACTGGCAGTGCATTCCAGGCACCCACCACTCCCTGTGTAAAGAACTTGTCCCACACATCCTCTTTAAACATTGCCCCTCCCCATCACCTTAAATGAATGCCCTCTAGTACTTGACATTTATACCCAGGGAAAAAGACTCTATGACTGTCTACCCTATCCATGCCTCTCATAATTTGGGTATTAGTCACTGAAGCAGAGCGAGCTTATTCCTTCCTCATTGTGTGTGTGACTCATAAAAGGAATCTATTTGACCCATCATCCATTTGGGATAAGGAAGGGTTTGCCAGCCCTGGAGCGGGTCCAGAGGAGGTTCACAAGAACGATCACAGGAATGAAAGGGTTAACTTATGAGGAGCATTTGATGGCTCCGGGCCTGTACTCACTGGAGTTCAGAAGGATGAGGGGGGAATCTCATTGAAACCTACCGAATATTGAAAGGCCTGGACAGAGGGGAAGTGGAGAGGATGTTTCCAGCAGTGGGAGAGTCTAGGACCAGAGGGCACAACCTCAGAATAAAGGGACGTCCCTTTTAAATTGAGATAAGGAGGAATTCCTTCAGCCAAAGGGTGGTGAATCTGTGGAATTTGTTGCCACAGGGGGCTGTGGAGGCTGTCATTGGGTGTATTTAAGGCAGAGATCGATAGGATTTCAGAATCAGGTTTATTATCACTGACTGATATGTCGTGAAATTTGTGTTTTGTGGCAACAGTACAGTGCAAGACATAAAATTACTATAAATTACAAAATAAATACATAGTGCAAAAGAGGAATAACGAGGTAGTGTTCATGGGTTCACGGACCGTTCAGAAATCTGATGGTGGAGGGGAAGAAGCTGTTCCTGAATCGTTGAGTGTGGGTCTTCAGGCTCCTGTACCTCCTCCCCGATGGTAGTAACGAGAAGAGGGCATGTCCCAGGTGGTGAAGGTCCTTAGTGATGGATGCCGCCTTCTTGTGGTACCACCTCTTGAAGATGTCCTCGATGGCGGGGAGGGTTGTGCCCGTGATGGAGCTGGCTGAGTCTACAACCCTCTGCAGCCTCTTGTTTGATTGGTAAGGGGGTTAAGGGTGGAAAATGGGGTTGAAAAAAAAATTGGCCATGATTGAATGGCGGAGCAGACTCGATGGGCTGAATGGCCTAATTCTGCTCCTATATCTTTTGGTCTTATGGTGTATCATGTTGGAGCTACCCCACTACTGAGCCACCACATTAGTTTTATTCTGTAGCAGATATTTCAATTGAATGTATTAGTGTATTCTCCATTGAACCTGTCGAGCGTGCTCCACAATGGAACAATTCACCAGCACAAAGAATCAGCTCACCTTACCTGGTTCCTTCTGCCTTTCTACTAATGTCCTCCTGACTTCTGCTCCGAGGAGGATAAATCCCGTAAGTCCACACCCTTGATGTCGTCCCTGAGGTGTGATCCCAGAACTGAACACAACGCCACTGAATACCCAGATGCAGGGTCTCGACCCAAAACATCGATAATTCCTCAACCCTCCCGAGTTCAGGAGGTGGTGTGCAGGGCAAGTTTTTTTACACAGGGAGTAGTGGGTGCCTGGAATACACTGCCAGGGGTTGGGGTGGAGGCAGATGCGATAGAGGCGTTTAAGAGGCTCTCAGATAGGCATATGAATATGGAGGGATATCAACCTTGTGTAGGCAGAAGGGATTAGTTTAGTTCAATGTTTAATTACCAGCTTAATTAGCTCAGCACAACGTTGTGGATGGAACTGTGATATACTGTTTTCTGTTCAATGTTCCTCTAGCAGTTTGCTTTTTGCTCCAAATATCTATAACTTCAACTACAACTGGAAGAAATATAGTTTCGTAGAAATATCCAAAAGGATTGGAAAATTGGGTCAAGGTTGCTGTTAATTGCGATGGTCAGTGGCACTATAGCACAGAGTAAGCTCCGTCAATGGACAGGCATCTACCGTGAGAGACTCTACAGTGATTGACACCACATGACAGATGCCGGGGAGGAGGGAGGGTCAGTTAACATGGCCATCAATGACACATCTTGACATTTAGCGAGAATGAGCTGTGTGCTAACTCCGAGGCTAATACATAACGTGCATAACTCGCGTACGTTTCTCACCTGTGAGTTGGAACTAAACTAGAGGCATTTGACAAGGTCCCACATAATCAGTTAATCAAGAAAGTTTGCATGGGGTCAGTGGAGAATTGGCTGTGTGGACCCAGAACTGGCTTGCCTGTAGAAGACGAAGGGCGGTGGTTGAAGGGACTTATTTGGACTAGATGCCTGTGAGTAGTCGTGTTCCGCAGGGATCTGGGCTGGGACCTCTGCTGTTTGTGATGTACATAAATGACCTGGACGAGTATGTTGATGGATGGGTTAGTAAGTGTGCAGACGATACCAAGATTGGTGGAGTTGTGAATAGTGTAGAAGCCTGGCGACAGATACAGGGTGATATAGATCAGCTGCAGATGTGGGCAGAGAAATGGCAGATGGAGTTTAACCCGGATAAATGTGAGGGGTTGCACCTTGGTAGGACTAATGTCAAGAGGCAGTACACTCTTAAGGGCAAGTCCCTTAACAGTGTTGAAGAGCAGGGAGACCTTGGGGTGCAAGTCCATGACTCATTGAAAGTGGCTACACAGGTACACAGGGTGGTTAAGAAGGCTTATGGAATGATTGCATTTATTAATCAGGGTATTGAGTACAGGAGTCAAGAAGTCATGATGCATCTCTATAGAACTCTGGTTAGGCCGCATTTAGAGTATTGCGTGCAATTCTGGTCACCTCACTATAGGAAGGATGTCGAGGCTTTAGAGAGGGTGCAGAGGAGGTTTACTAGGATGCTGCCTGGATTAGAGGGCATGTGCAATCAGGAGAAGCTGGACAAACTTGGGCTCTTTTCTCTGGAGCAGCAGAGGCTGAGGGGTGATCTGTTGGAAGTGTATAAAATTATGAGGGGCATAGATAGGGTGGACAAGCAATATCTCTTTCCCATTATTGAGTGATCCAATACCAGAGGGCATGCATTTAAGGTGAGAGGGGGCAGGTTCAGAACAGAAGTGAGTAGTACGTTTTTTACTGAGAGAGTGGTGGATGCCTGGAATGCGTTGCCTGATATGGTGATGGAGGCAAACTCATTGGGGGCTTTTAAGAAGGGCTTGGATGCGCACACAAATGAGAGGAAAATGGAGGGATATGGGTATTCTGTAGGTAGGAGGGAATAGCTATGTCAGCACAACATTGTGGGCCGAAGGGCCTGTTCTGTGCTGTACTGTTCTATGTTCTAAAGGGCATACATTTAAACTGAAAGGGGAAGGATTTAAAAGGGACCAGAGGAGCAACTTTTCAAAGTCAAATTGTGAGTTTATTGTCATGTGCACAAGCCCATGTGTGCACAGGTGCAATGAAAAACTTACCTGCAGCAGCATCACAGGCACAGAGCATCAGATAAGCAGCATTCACGAGAAAAACATAAACAAATCATACTCAATTTTTACAAGAAAGGACACAATTAAAAAAAAAGTCCACTTTAGTGCAAAGTGGTCACAGTGTTGCTAAACTGTAGTGATTAGGGATGTGCCGGTTGGTTCAAGAACTGAATGGTCGAAGGGAAGCAGCTGTTCCTGAACCTGGTGGTGTGGGACTTCAGGCTTCTGTACCTCCGGCCCGATGGTAGCTGCGAGAAGATGGCACGGCCCGGATGGTGGGGATCTTTGATGATGGATGTTGCCTTCTTGAGGCAGCACTTCCTGTAGATACTCCCGATGGTGGGGAGAGATGTGCCCGTGATGTATTGGGCAGAGTCCACTACTCTCTGCAGCTTCTTACGTTCCTGCGCATTCGCATTGCTGTCCCAGACCATGATGCAACTGGTCAGGACACTTTCAACAGGACATCTGTAGAAGTTTGTTCAGTGACAAGCTGAACCTCCTTCACCTCTTAAGAAAGTAAAGATGCTGGCGCGCCTTCCTTGTGATTGTATGTATGTGCTGGGGTGGTGTGTATATTGAACGAGCTGCCAGAGGAAGCGGTAGAGGTGGGTACATTGAGGGGCATAGATAGTGTGAATGCACACAGTCTTTTTCCAAGGGTTGGTGAATCAAGAACTAGAGGCCATCAGTTTAAGGTGAGAGGGAAAAGATTTAAAGGGAACCTGAGGGGCAACTTCTTCACACGGAGGGTGGTGGGTATATGGAACGAGCTGCCAGAGGAAGTGGTTGAGGCAGGTACATTAACAACATTTAAAAGACACTTGGACAGGTACGTGGATGGGAAAGGTTTCGAGGGATATGGGGCAAATGTGGGGATATAGGATTAGCTTAGATGGAGAACTTGGTCAGTATGGACGAGTTGGGCCAAAGGGCCTGTTTCTGTGCTGTGAATAACTCCATGAGTCTGAATGGGGAACAGGATACTGAATTTGGATGATCGGAGAGGGGGCAGGTAGTCTGGAAGGGCTGAGTGGTCTCTCCCTGCTCCTGTTTGCTCTGTTCCTGGACTTCTATTAGTGCGGAGCTTGCAGGGCTACAAATGCACCAGCAGGTGTCGACAGTGTCCGTGAAATGAGGCCAAATCTCCCAGCCACGGCGCCTGCACCTCCTGCTGGTGAGACTCAGTGTAGTAGCACAGGGCAGACATGGGGATCTCCCAGAGACGGAGGGGGAGGGAGTGAAGTTTTCTTTTATTGATATTGGTATTGGTTTATTATTGTCACTTGTACCAAGGTAAAGTGAAAAACTTGTCTTGCAAACCGATCGTACAGGTCAATTCATTACACAGTGCAGTTACATTGAGTTAGTACAGAGTGCATTGAGGTAGTACAGGTAAAAACAATAACAGTACAGAGTAAAGTGTCACAGCTACAGAGAAAGTGCAGTGCAATAAGGTGCAAGGTCACAACAAGGTAGATCGTGAGGTCATAGTATAAAGGAACGTCTCATCTCATATAACATCTCATTGTATAAGGGAACCGTTCAATAGTCTTATCACAGTGGGGTAGAAGCTGTCCTTGAGTCTGGTGGTACGTGCCCTCAGGCTCCTGTACCCGATGGAAGAGGAGAGAAGAGAGAATGACCCGGGTGGGTGGGGTCTTTGATTATGCTGGCTGCTACACCGAGACAACAAGAGGTAAAGACTGAGTCCAAGGAGGGGAGACTGGTGTCTGTGATGTGCTGGGCTGTGCCCACAACTCTCTGCAGTTTCTTGCAGTCCTGGGCAGAGCAGTTGCCATGCCAAGCCGTGATACATCCAGATAGGATGCGTTCTATGGTGCATCGATAAAAGTCGGTGAGTGTCAAAGGGGATGAACTGAACTTCTTTAGCCTCTTGAGGAAGTAGAAGCGCTGGTGAGCTTTCTTGGCTTTGGCATCTATGTGATTTGACCAGGACAGGCTGTTGGTGATGTTCACTCCCAGGAACTTGAAGCTCTCAACCCTCTTGACCTCAGCACCATTGATGTAGACAGGTGCATGTACACCGCCCCCTTTCCTGAAGTCAATGACCAGCTCTTTTGTTGACATTGAGGGCAAGGTTGTTGTGATGACACCATTCCACTAAGCTCTCTATCTCCTTCCTGTACTCCGACTCATCGCTGTTAGAGATACGGCCTACAATGGTGGTATCATCTGCAAACTTGTAGATGGAGCTAGAGCAGAATCTGGCCACATAGTCATGAGTGTATAGGGAGTAGAGTAGAGGGCTGAGGATGCAGCCTTGAAGTGCACCAGTGCTGAGAATAATTGTGCCGGAGGTATTGCTGCCTATCCTCACTGATTGCGGTCTGTTGGTTAGAAAGTTAAGGATCCAGTTTTAGAACAACATGCCAATGCAGACTTGTAAACAAAGTAAGCAAACTTTTTTCGAGTCAAAGAGTCATACAGCACGGAAACAGGCCCTTCAGCCCAACTGATCGATGGCGACCAAAATGGTGTTACAGTTGTTTTGCATGCCATCCATACAGATCATTTCATCACATCAGTGCATTGAGGGAGTATAAGGTAAGATTTCTTTATTAGTCACATGTACATTGAAACACACAGTGAAATGCATCTTTTGTGTAGTGTTCTGGGGGCAGCCTGCAAGTGTCGCCACGCTTCTGGCGCCAACGTAACATGCCCACAACTTCCTAACCCGTACGTCTTTGGAATGTGGGAGAAAACCAGAGAACTCAGAGGAAACCCACGCAGACACGGGGAGAACGTACAAACTCCTTACAGACAGTGGTCGGATTTGAACCCTGGTCACTGGCGCTGTAAAGCATAACCGCTAAACTATTGTGCACTGCAGGCAAAACAATAAGATGCAAGGGCCAGATGTTTTCTCTGTACCTGCAGCTCCATATTCCGCATTCTGTTTTCCTTTCACTATGACTCTATTTTAGTTGTTTCTCCCTCCACAGATGGAGCACTTTTAGGTTGGATTGGAGTGGTTTATTATTGTCACATGTTCTGAGATACAGTGAAAAACTATGTTTTGCATGCCATCCATACAGACCATTCCATACATAAGTACATAGAGGTAGTAAAAAGAAAGACAATGTAGAATAAAGTGTGTAACAAAGAAAAGTGCAGTGCAGGCAGACAATAAGGTGCAAGGTAGTTTGGGAAATCAAGAGTTCATCTTTAGCGTACAAGAGATCAATTCAAGAGTCTGATACAGCGAAGTAGAAGCTGTCCTTGAGCCTGGTGGTACATGCTTTATTTGAGGTCACAATCTGCTCAGTCAAATGGCAGAGCAGGTTCTAGGAGCTGAGATGACTCCTCCTGAGATAACCCATACATTCAAGCGCCCCTTCACAGTATTCAATGCAACTAAAGCGAGAGAGGGTGCAGAAAGATTCACGAGGATGTTACCGAGACCGGAGGGAGGAGTTATAAGGAGAGGCTGGACAGGCTGGGACTGTTATCCCTGGAGTGAATGAGGCTGAGAGGTGACCTTATGGAGGTTTATAAAATCATGAGGGGCATAGATAGGGGGAATGGTCACGGTCTTTTTTTCAGGGTTGGGGAGTCCAACAGTGGAGGGAGTTAAGGTGAAAGGGGAAAGATTTAGAGGGGACCTGAGGGGCAGCAGAGGGTGGTGGGTATGTGGAATGAGTTGACAGACGTACATGGATAAGAAAGGTTTAGAGGGATGTGGGCCAAATCCATGTATTGGTAATTGGTTTATTATTGTCACATGTACTGAGATACAGCGCAAAGCTTTTGTCTGTGTGCCATGCAGACAAATCATTCCATACATCAGTACATTGAGGTGGTAAAAAGAAAATAGAATGCAGAATATAGTGTAGCAGCTACAGAGAAAGTGCAGAGCAGGTAGACAAACAAAGTGCAAGGGCCACGACGGGGTAGATTGGGACATCAAGAGGTCATTTTTAGCATATGATAGGTCCGTTCAAGAGTCTGATAATCGTGGGGTAGAAGCTGTCCTTGAAGACACAGGAGACTGCAGACACTGGGATCTGGAGCAACAAACAATCTGCTGGAGGAACTCAGCGGGTCGAGCAGCATCTGTGGGGGGGGGGGGAGGAGAAGGAATTGTCGACGTTTAGGGTGGAGACCCTCCTTGAGCCTGGTGCTACATGCTTTAAACACAGGCAAATGGGACCAGCTTTGGGGGTTCATATCCACAGATCACTGAAAGTTGCCACACAGGTGGATAGGGTAGTTAAGCAAGCTTATGGGATGTCAGCTTTCATAAGTCGTGGGATCAAGTTTAAGATCCACAAAGTAATGATGCAGCTTTACAAAACTCTGGTCAGACCACACTTAGAGTACTGTGTCCAGTTCTGGTCGCCTCATTATAGGAAGGATGTGGGGTCGTTGGAAAGGGTGCAGAGGAGATTTACCAGGATGCTGCCTGGTTTAGAGAGGATGCATTGTGAGTAGAGACTAAGGGAGCTCGGGCTTTACTCTTTGGAGAGAAGGAGGATGAGAGGAGACATGATAGAGGTGTACAGAATATTAAGAGGAATAGACAGAGTGGACAGCCAGCGCCTCTTTCCCAGGGCACCAATGCTCAATACAAGAGGGCATGGCTTTAAGGTAATGGGTGGGAAGTTCAAGGGAGACGTCAGAGGGAGGCTTTTCACTCAGAGAGTGGTTGGGGCATGGAATGCGCTGCCTGGGGTGGTGGTGGAGGCAGGTACATTGGTCAAGTTCAAGAGATTGTTAGATAAGCATATGGAGGAATTTAAAATAGAGGGGTATGTGGGAGGAGGGGGTTAGATAGTCTTAGGTGTGGTTTGAAGGTTGGCACAACATGGTGGGCCGAAGGGCCTGTATTGTGCTGTATTGTTCTATGGTTCTATAGCTGGGCATCTTGGACAGCATGGACAACTCGGGCCGAAGGGCCTGTTTCCATGCTGTACGACTAAAGCTGAGGGTGGGCTGCAGAGCGAGCAGCCACGATGGTGTGTGTGTACCGGGGTACCAAGGTTTTCCATCGCTCCATCAGCATCCGTGTGCCAAGCCTCCGACCAGTTCCGGGGAAGAACAGCTCGGATGTGACGTTGGGAACGGCAGCATTGTGCAGCTTGTCAGCAGCAGAGCGCGTCGACACAATCGGACTGACAGGGCGGCAGCTGGTGTGGACGGGGAGCGAGTGAAGCCCCCGCTCCGCAGACTGACTGGGATCGAGATAATGAGGCACGGGGAGTCAGTCAGTGGCCGATTCAGCCGTGAGAACATCTCAAGGCATTCCTCAGCATGCAGCGTGACAGGCCTCACCTCCTGCAGCAAGCTGACGCAACTGTCCCCACCTGCAGCCTGACACACCTCCCTCAGCCCCCGCCAGCCTCGTCCTCCCCACCAACGACTTACCACGGAAGGTAGCTTTACTTCTTGGACAACGGGGAGGGGGAGCAGAGAGGATTGTGGGGTGTCTAGGACGTGGAGCCCAGTCTCTCAGAAGGAAGGTTAAAGCACACAGGGAAGTCTATTCCGCAAACGGCAATGGATGCAGGGTGAATCATTCATAGAACACAGGACAGTACAGCACAGGAACAGGCCCTTCGGCCCACCATGTCTGTGCCGAACACGATACCAAATTAAACTAAATCTCTTCTGCCTGCACATGATCCATACCCCTCCACTCCCTGCCTGTTCATGTGTCTGCCTAAGTACCTCTTAAACACCCCTCGTATCTGCCTCCACCCCCACCCCTGGCAGCCCGTTCCAGGCACCCACCACTGTGTGTGTGGAAAAATTTGCCCCACACATCTCCTTTAAACTTTCCCCCTCTTGCCTTAAATGCACACCCTCTAGTACTTGGCATTTCTACCCTGGGAGAAAGATTCTGACTGTCTACCCCATCTCTGCCTCTCATCATTTTATAAACTTCATGTGAAGCCTTTCTAACTTGCTCACTATGACACAGATTGTCCATTCTGGACCTCAGCAGAACATCTCCACGTCTCCCTAAAGTGACATGAACTCAGCGACCAGAACTCCACCCTAGGACTACCCCGCATGGAAGGGTCAAATCCTAGGGGGCATAGGTTTAAGGTGAGGGGAGGAAAGTTTAAAGGAGATGTGCGGGGCAAGTTTTTTACACAGAGGGCGGTGGGTGGCTGGAATGTGCTGCCTGGGGCAGTGGTGGAGGCAGGTACGACAGAGGCGTTCAAGAGGCAATTAGACATGAATATGCAGGGTATGGAGGGATGTGGTTCGTGTGAGGCAGAAGGGATGTAGCTTAATTTGGCATCACGGTTGGTCCAGACATTATGGGCTGAAGAGCCTCTTTCTGTGCTGTACTGTTCTGTGTTCTGTGTGTGTGTTTGTGTGTCTGCGAGCATGTGTGTGTGTGTGTCTCTCTCTCTCTCTCTCTCTCTCTCTGTGCATGTGTGCGCGGATGTGTGTGTTTGTGTATGTTTGTATGAATGTGTATGTCTGGTATTTGTGTGTCTGGGTTTGTGTCTCTGTGTGTTTGTGTGTGTGTGTCTATATGTGTGTCTCTCTGTGCATGTGTGTGTGTGTATGGATGTGTGTGTGTCTGTGTTTGTGTCTCTGTTTGTGTGTGTGTATGCACGATATGTGTCTGCATGTGTGTGTATGGATGTGTGTGTCTATGTGTGTCTGTGTGTGTAAGGATGTGTGTGTGGCTGTGTGTGTGGCTGTGTGTGTGTGTGTGTCTGTGTGTCTGTTTGTGTCTGTGAGTGTGTGAGTGTGTCTGTCTGTGTGTGTGTTTGTGTGTGTGAGTGTGTGTGTGTGTGTGTGTGTGTGTGTGTGTGCAGAACTCACTGGGACCCAGCCCACAGTACCCGATGACACCAAGGTCAACAAGTGCCAAGCACAAGCTGGAAGAACTCAACGTTTGGTGACTATGTGATCGGGGTTACCCGTGATCAGAGTTACCCGTGATCGGGGTTACCCGTGATCAGAGTTACCCGTGATCAGGTTACCCGAGGAAGGGTGCTGTTGGCCTGAGGAGGATGCAGCAGACTCCCAGAGACAGCAGACTGGGCCAACAAGCAGAGCTGCAGCAGGCTGGGCCCGAACTCTGGAGAGCTGAGCAGAGGGAGGGGAGATCTCACTGAGTGTGACAAGCAGAAAGGCTGCTTCCCCTGGCTAAGGTGTCGCAGTTGCTGGTGCAGAATCATTTAGGAAGGAGATGAAAAGTGATGGTGAATCTTTGGAATTCTCTCCCCCTGGGAGCCTCTGTTAATGTGTCCATTCAAAGGAGAGATGGATGGATTTCTGTATGGCCCATCATCCTTTCCAACATCATATTCCTGCACACTTCATACTCTGATGCCTCCTGTGCTCCGGTTTGAGCCTGGTGGTATGTGCTCTCAGGTATTTGTGTCTTCTACCAGATGGGAGGAGGGAAAAGAGAGAGTGACCGGGGTGGGTGGGGTCTTTGATTATGTTGGCTGCTTTACCGAGGCAGTGGGAAGTGTAGACAAAATCAATGGCATGGAGCCAAGGAACTGATTGTGGACTTCAGGAAGGGGAAGTCAGGAGAACACACACCAGTCCTCATTGAGGGGTCAGCGGTGGAAAGGGTGAGCAGCTTCAAGTTCCTGGGCGTCAACATCTCGGAGGATCTATGCTGGGCCTAACACATTGATGCAATCACAAAGAAGGCACGCCAATGGCTCTATTAGGAGCCTGAGGAGATTTGGTCTGTCACCAAAGACTCTTGAAACTTTCTACAGGTGTACGGTGGAGAGCATTCTGACTGGTTGCATCACTGCCTGGTATGGAGGCTCCAATGTGCAGGATCGCAAGAGGCTGCAGAGGGTTGCAGACTCAGCTAGCTCCATCACGGGCACAACCCTCCCCACCATCGAGGACATCTTCCAGAGGTGGTGCCTCAAGAAGGCGGCATCCATCGCTAAGAACCTTCACCATCCAGGACATGCCCTCTTCTCATTACTACCATCAGGGAGGAGGTACAGGAGCCTGAAGACCCACACTCAATGATTCAGGAACAGCTTCTTCCCCTCCACCATCAGATTTCTGAATGGTCCATGAATCCATAAACACCGCCTCACTGTTCCTCATTTTTGCACTACTTATTTATTTTTGTAACTTATAGTAATTTTTAATGTCTTGCACTGTACTGCTGCTGCAAGACAACAAATTTCACGACATACGTCAGCGATAATGAACCTGATTCTGATTCTGATAAGGAAGTTTGGAATATTCGGGAACTTCCGCCCAGTTGTACTCCTGACTCTTATACCTGGGCGGCGTGGCTGAAATTTTGTTCAGTGCAGGAGAGAAATGGTTAACCTAGCAGACCGTTGGTGTGGAGATGTGAGTTCAAATGACATCTCGGCTCCTGGGGAACCACATTGAAGTAATTAAATAAATGTGTAATTAGACAGCTGATATCAGAGGTGGTGACCATGGTTGTTTGGAGGAACACATCTGGTTCACTAACATCCTTCAGTGAACTGCATCTGCCTGCTCTGACCTGCTGGTGAATCACAGACTAGTTACAGCACAGATTGAGGCCATTTGGCCCATTTGCACCATACTTACTCTGTGTAAGATCAACCCCTCTGGTCCCACTTCCCCACCCTCTCCCCACAACACTGCAAACTCTACGATCCCTCTCTCTGTTTGCTGCCAGTCTTTTCTCAGTCTCTTTCCTTTAACCTCTCTTATTCCCTTCATTACGTCGCTGGTTGGCAGGTTGTGAGTGGGGTTCTGCAGGGAATGGTGCTGGCTCCCTGGCTATTCACAATCTGCATCATCACTTCGGCTAGAATTAGAATTGGAATTGGAATTGGAATTGGTTTATTATTGTCACATGTACCAAGATACAGCGAAAAACTGAAGTCTTGCAGACCGTCCGTACAGATCATTTCATTACAACAGTGCATTGAGGTAGTACAAGGGAAAACAATAACAGAATGCAGAATAAAGTGTTACAGTTACAGAGAAAGTGCAGTGCAGGCAGACAATAAGGTGCAAGGGCCACGACGAGGTAGATTGTGAGGTCAAGAATTCATCTTTAACGTACAAGAGATCTGGTCAAGAGTCTGATAACAGCGGGGTAGAAGCCTGGTGGTACGTGCTTTCAGGCTTTTGTATCTTCTGCCCGATGGGAGGGGAGAATCCAAATTTCATATTTCCACGTTGGCTGACAATATGGGACTGTGGGCGGTCTGAGAAGGCAACTAGGAGATTCGGCTTGTCCACAAGGATTCTCTCAAACTTCTGCAGAGGCACTACGGGAAGTATCCTGACGGGTTACATCCCAGCCTGGTACGGCAGCTGCTCTGTTCTGGGCCGACAGAACCAGCAGAGACGGTAAACACTTCCCAGTCCGTCACAGGCTCCTTCCATCCACTCCCTCCTCTCCGTGCGTTGCTTCAGGAGGGCTGACGGTATCGTCACAGATACCTGGTGCCCCGGCCATTCCCTTTTCCCTCTTCTACCTTCTGGGAGAAGATCCAGGAGCTTGAAAGCCCGGACGTCTAGACTTAACAACAGCTTCTTCCCCACTGCTGAACCAGTCCCCTCTCTCACACCCCCTCCCGGTGCTGCCTTGTTCTCGGACTCTGAACTGTCCCTCTCTCGGTCATTTCGTCATTGTCATTTCAGCGTTTCTTTTTGCACTGCTTCAGATTGCACTGGCAGCTTTTCACCATTCTGTGGTTTTGTGCTCATTGCTGTACATTGTTGTATTTAATTGGACAAATTTGGGTTGTTTTCTCCGGAGCATCAGAGGTTAAGGGGAGACCTGATAGAGGTTCATAAAATTATGAGAGGCACAGATACAGTAGACAGTTCTTTTCCCAGGGCAGAAATGTCAAATAGTAGAGGACAGGCATTTAAGGTGAGAGGGGGAAAGTTTAAAGGAGATGTGCGGGGCAAGTTTTTTACACAGGGTGCCTGGAACGGGCTGCCAGGGGTGGGGGTGGAAGCAGATACGATAGAGGGGTTCTGGATCTGGATTGGATCTGTGGTTGTAAAGAAGCTGTCCGAGAGTGGGGGAAAGCCTGACAGATGGAAAATTATGTGGCAGAACATTAGGTCATCGACTCTGGAGCACAGAAGAGATCATGACTCTATGCTACATGAAGCCATGGTAGGTGACTGGGCAGTGTTAAAGTTCAAAGGGACCGAGGTCACTACAAACCGACACGCAGGTGTGTTGTAAGTGATTAATTGAGCAGATGGTACGTTAGCCTTTATAATGAGAAGATTTGGCTGCAGGAATCAGGAAGTCTTATTGCAAGTGCGTTGGGCCTTTCTGAGTCCACACCTGGAATAGTGTGGGCGTTCTGGCCTCCATCCCCAGGAACGAATGGACTTCCCACAGAGGGAGTGCGGTGAAGATTCACCAGACCAGTTCCAGGGACGGTCGTACGAGGAAAGATCAAGTCGACTGGGTGAGGAAGGATGAGAGGAGATCTCCTTGAGGCTTATGAAGTACCTGGAATGTGCTGCCAGGGGTGGGGGTGGAGGCAGATACGATAGAGGTGTTTAAGAGGCTCTTAGATAGGAACGTGAATGTGCAGAGAATGGAGGGGTATGGACTATGTGCAGGTAGAAGGGATTAGTTTAATTAGACCACATCCTGCTGTTATAAGACTATTGAACAGTTCCCTAGTACAAAAAGGTGGACTCCTGACCTCACAACCTACCTCATTATGACCTTGCACCTTATTGTCTGCCTGCACTGCACTTTCTCTGTGACTGTAACATTCTGTTATTGTAGCAGTTTGCGTGACGCTATTACAGCGCCAGCAACCCGGGTTCAATTCCCGCCGCTGTCTGTAAGGAGTTTGTACGTTCTCCCCGTGTCTGCGTGGGTTTCCTCTGGGTGCTCCGGTTTCCTCCCACATTCCAAAGACGTACGGGTTAGGAAGTTGTGGGCATGCTATGTTGGCGCCAGAAGCGTGGCGACACTTGCGGGCTGCCCCCCAGAACACTCTATGCAAAAAGATGCATTTCACTGTGTGTTTTGATGTACGTCTGACCAATAAAGAAATCTTAAATAAACCAATTCCCAAAACAAACCTAGCCTATCCAATCTCTCCTCATAACTGAAACACTCCATTCCAGGCAACCTCCTCCGCACCCCCTCCAGTGCACAGCTCCTTCCTGGAGCGTGGCAGCCCAAATGGGACACAACACTCCAGGTGTGGCCTAACCCCCGGCTCTTAACTGCCCCCTGAAGTTGCCCAGTCTTGATCATCAGGGGGCATTTCGCATGAACATTAAATGCCTTCATCCTGTGGAAGGAACAGATAAATGGAGAAGATTCTTCTCCACAGCAATGCAGCACAGAGAGAGAGAAAAAGCAAAGTTGGCTTGTGAGCTTGTGATCTTCATTGAATCTGTCAGCCTGCCAGTCGGAAGCAGCAAAGAGAGTTTGCTACAAACATCTGGCGCATCCGGTAACCAAAAGAACTGGCTGACAGAACAGAGAGACTTCTGGAGGGAAGTGAGCGATCTCAAGGAGCACCTGGCACACACGCTCTCCTCACACGGGGGCCACAGATGTCTCATCATTTCACTCGAAGGTGCTTGTGATTAAAATAATGAGGTACAAGGAATAATTAGGGACGTTGAGGGGAGACGGTGCCTGCCTCCAGGCAAACAAAACATCAGCATGCCCCCTCCTCTGGCTTCTTATACGACAACAACAGCTGGACTCTTGCAAGAACTTGGGGCGTTGACGTTGTCTTTGCAAAGATCTCCTCACAATCCCATTAGGGAAGGTGTTGTGTTTATATAAAGGCTGACCTTTCCAAAATGCATCATCCATTTTCAGCAACTGTATTTTCCTATTTCATTGCAATGTCAAAGGAACCATTCAGCCCATCTAGTATGTTCTGTATGTTCCCATGGGTCCTGGTCTCCCACAGATTTTCCTGCAAGTTATTCCCTCCCAAATTCCCATCAGCTTCACCTCGGCTTCTCCCTCATACGAAGGGGTGTGGCAGGATCTGGGGGGAGTTGGTGGGAATGTGGGGGTGGCAAGTCCTCCTCGGTTTGCGAACACCTGACGTAAGCTGTCGCCCGTACGTACGATGGGGCATGAGGGAGACCGGCAGGATGGAGCTGCCAGCTGCCACAGGACCGCAGGCATCTTCTGCCGGGTGGGAACTCGGTTCGCGGACGCACTTCCGACTGTCCGAGATTCGGAGCAGTTCATGGGAACGGAACCGCCGTAACCTGGGGAGGAGCTGTGGATTCACAGAGTTGTACAGCATGGAAACAGGCCCTTCGGCCCAACTCGTCCATGCTGACCAAGATTCCCATCTAAGTTTGTCCCATTTACCTGCATTTGGCCCATATCCCTCTAAACCTTTCCCACCCATGTTCCTGTCCAAGTGTTTTTTAAATGTTGTTAATGTACCTGCCTCAACCACTTCCTCTGGCAGCTCGTTCCACGTACGGACCACCCTCTGGGTGAAAAAGTTGCCCCTCAGGTCCCCTTTAAATCTTTCCCCTCTCACCTTAAACCTGTCCCCTCTAGTTTTAGACTCCCCTACCCTGGGAAAAAGACTGTGGCTATCTACACCCCTCAGGATTTTACAAACCTGTATAATGTCACCCCTCAGCCTCTGAAACTCCAGGGAAAAAAGTCTCAGCCTATCCAGCCTCTCAGAACCGGTTACAAGAGAGCTTAGTGACACGGCGTCAAGGCAACAACCTTCCCCTCAATGTCAGTAAGACAAAAGAGCTGGTCGTTGACTTCAGGAAGGGAGTTGGAGTACACACACGCAATGTATCAGTGGTGCTGAGGTGGAGACAGTTGAGAGCTTAAGGTTCCTAGGTGTAAGCATTACAACAACTTGTCCTGGTCCAACCACAGAGACGCCACAGCCAAGAAAGCTCACTGGCACCTCTACTTCCTCAGAAGGCTAAAGAAATTCGGCATGTCCCCCTTGACACTCACCAACTTTTATGATGCACCACAGAAAACATCCTATCTGGGTGCATCACGGCTTGGCACGGCAACTGCTCTGCCCGGGACCGCAAGAAACTGCAGAGAGTTGTGGACACAGCCCAGCGCATCACGGAAACCAGCCTCCCCTCCGTGGACTCTGTCTACACTTCTCGCTGCCTCAGTAAAGCAGCCAACGTAATCAAACACCCCACCCACCCCGCAGATTCTGTCTTCTCCCCTCTCCAAGTTACAAAAGCTTGAAAACACATATCACCAGGCTCAAGGTCAGCTTCTATTCCGCTGTTATAAGACTATTGAACTTGCGAAAGATGAACTCTTGATCTCTCAATCTACCTCGTCGTGGCCCTGTCTGCCTGCACTGCACTTTCTCTGTAACTGCAAAGCTATATTCTGCATTCTGTTTTTTTCCCTTTTGTACGCCTTCGATGTACTTATACGGAATGATCTGTCTGGATGGCACACAGAGAAAAGTTTTTCCCTCGGTACACGTGACAATAACAAACCAGTTACCAGTTACCAATAGCGTTGTAAATAAGTCAGCCAGGATTGAATGGCGGAGCAGACTCAATGGGCTGAATGGCCTGATTCTGCTCCTATATCCTATGGTTAATGTCCCACTCGGATTTTCAGCCAGAAGGAACGGCGTTCTGGAGTCAGTTGATGAGAAGGAAGCTGCCACCAGGTTACCAGGAGCAAGGCAATGATGGCAGCTGTGAGCTGTCCGAAATCCAAGGGTCTGATAGGCCGGGGGTGGGAGGGGGCAGTGGGGGGAGGAGGGAGGTGGTGAAGTGGGGAAGGATGTCTGCCTCTGCGGCTGCTAACAGGAGCTGGGTCGGAGAGGTGACACTGCACCGTTGGAGCTGGGAAGGAAAGCTGTGCCCCGGACCCCTCTCCCCAACATCAACCAACCGGACAAGGGACTGAGCCCCCCCTCCCACACCCCCAGTGAAGAAAAGGATAGTCCGTCCTGTCCACTGGCTGAACGAACATTATGATCACTTGAATTAGGAGCAGAAACAGAGACACCAGAGACTGCAGACGCTGGAATCTGGAGCAACACACGATCTGCTGGAGGACCTCAGCAGGTCGAGCAGCGTTTGTGGAGGGAAGTGGACCATCGACGTTTCAAGGCAAGCAGAAATAGGCCATTTAAGCCCTTACACCTCTTCTGCCGTTCTGTTAGATCACAGCCTCAGCACATTCCTGTTAACCATCAGCACCTTCCTTATCAAAGCCCCCACCCACCCCAGACATTCTCTCTTCTCCCCCCTCCCATCAGGCAGAAGATACAAAAGCCTGAAAGCACGTACCACCAGGCTCAAGGACAGCTTCTATCCCACTGTTATCAGACTGTTGAATGGACCTTCTATACATATAAATGACTTCTCGATCTCCCAGTCTACCTCATCGTGGCCCTTGCATTTTATTTGTCTACCTGTACTGCACTTTCTCTGTAAATGTACATAGATGTCATGGCCAAGAAAGTGCCTTTACTTCCTCAGGAGGCTAAAGAAATTTGGCATGTCCCCTTTGACCCTCACCAACTTTTATCGATGCATCATAGAAAGCATCCTATCTAGATGTATCTCGGTTTGGTACGGCAACTGCTCTGCCCAGGACCGCAAGAAACTGCAGAGAGTTGTGGACACAGCTCAGCACATCACGGAAACCAGCCTCCCCTCCATGGACTCTGTCTACACTTCTCGCTGTCTCGGTAAAGCAGCCAACATAATCAAAGACCCCACCCACCCCGGACATTCTCTCTTCTCCCATCAGGCAGAAGGTACAAAAGCCTGAAAGCACGTACCACCAGGCTCAAGGACAGCTTCTATCCCACTGTTATAGGACTATTGAACAGTTCCCTAGTATGATAAGATGGACTCTTGACCTCACAATCTACTTCATTATGACCTTGTCTGCCTGCACTGCACTTTCTCTGTAACTGCAACACTATATTCTGCATTCTGTTATTGTTTTTGCCCTGTACTACCTCAATGCACTGATGTGATGAACTGACCTGTACAATCAGCATGCAAGACAAGTTTTTTGCTGTACCTTGGTACATGTGACAATAATAAACCAATTCCAATTCCAAATATTCTGCATTCTGTTTTGTATTTATATATGGAATGATCTGTCTGGATTACACACTCCTGGGTCCCCCAGTTCTGCAACACTCCCCAGGGCCCTACTGTTCACTGTGAAGGTCTTACCTTGATTTGACTTCCCAAAATGCAACACCTGAGGCGTCCAACTCTGTCCCTCTCTCTGACTGTACTCTGTGTTCAGCGTTCCCACAGAAAGGTTCTGCTGGCTGCTTCTCTGTCCATCCAGCGGCTGTCCTGGAGCAGGTCAACACACCCGCTCTCACCCCACAGTGCTTCGATTGGAATGATCACCCTGATGATGCTCGATGCTCACAGCCTGCGACATGTGTGGGATCTCTGAGGACCCCTGTGGAGAGCTCTCCCAGTACTGACACAGAGCTGGGGGTTACACACACCCTCAGCAAGGACTCTGCCTCAGCTTTTCGCTTTAAACAGTTCACTCCAGACTAAAGATCCATCCAGAGATCTGGCGGGAGCAACAACCGACCTGCTGCAGGAACTCAGCGGTCGAGCAGCATCTGCGGGGGGAAAGGGATTGTCGATGTTTGAGGTCGAGACCCTGCATCAGGACTACAAGTCAGGAGTCAGCAATACATGGTTCCCTGAAAGTGGCATCACAGATGGACACGGTGGTGAAGAAGGCGTTTGGCACGCTGGCCTTCATCGGTCGGGGCACTGAGTGTAGAAGTTGGGATGTTATGTTGCAGTTCTACAAGACGTTGGTGAAGCCGTATTTGGAATGTTTTGTTCAGTTTTGGTCAGCCTGCTATGGGAAAGATTCCATTAAGCTAAAAAGAATGCAGAGGGGATTTACGAGGATGTTGTCAGGACTCGCGGGACTGAGTTATGGAGAGAGGTTGAGCAGGCTGGGACCTTACTCACTGGAGAATGAGGGGTGATCTTATAGAGGTGTATAAAATCATGAGGGGCATAGATAGGGTGAATGTGCTTATTCTTTTTCCCAGGGCTGGGGAATCAAGAACTAGAGGGCATAGGTTTAAGGTGCGAGGGGAGAGATTTAATAGGAACCTGAGGGGCAACTTTTTCACCCAGAGGGTGGTCAGTATATGGAACGAGCTGCCAGAGGAAGTGGGTGAGGCAGGTACATTAACAACATTTAAAAGGTACTTGGACAGGTCCATGGATAGGAAAGGTTTAGAGGGATATGGGCCAAACACGGGCAAATAAGGTATTTATAAGATATCTTTATTAGTCACATGTACATTGAAACACATAGTGAAATGCATCTTTTCCGTAGAGTGTTCTGGGGGCAGCCCACAGGTGCGTCATGTGTGTGTGTGAGAGAGTGTGTGTGTTGTGTGTGTGTGTGTGTGTGAGAGTGTGTGTCGTGTGTGTGGGAGTGTGTGTGTGTTGTGTATGTGAGAGAGTGTGTGAAGTGTGTGAGAATGTGTGTTGTGTATGTGAGAGAGTATATGTCATGTGTGTGAGTGTGTGTGAGAGAGTATATATGAGAGTGTGTGTGTGAGAGTGCGTGTGTCATTGTGTGTGAGAGTGTTTGTGAGAGTGTGTATTGTGTGTGTGAGAGAGTGTGTTGTGTGTGTGAGAGAGTGCGTGTTGTGTGTGAGTGTGTGTGTTCTGTGTGTGTGAGAGTGAGTGTTGTGAGAGTGCGTGTGTCGTGTGTGAGAGAGTATGTGTGTGTGTGAGTGTGTTGTGTGTGTGAGAGAGAGTGTTGTGTGTGTGAGAGAGTGTGTATGTGTGTGTGAGAGAGAGTGTTGTGTGTGAGAGAGTGTGTGTGTGTGAGAGAGTGTGTTGTGTGTGAGAGAGTGTTGTGTGTGAGAGAGAGTGTGTATGTGTGTGTGAGAGAGTGTTGTGTGTGTGAGAGTGTGTTGTGTGTGAGAGAGTGTGTTGTGTGTGAGAGAGTGTTGTGTGTGAGAGAGTGTTGTGTGTGTGTGAGAGAGTGTGTTGTGTGTGAGAGAGTGTTGTGTGTGTGAGAGAGTGTGTTGTGTGTGAGAGAGTGTGTTGTGTGTGAGAGAGTGTTGTGTGTGAGAGAGAGTGTTGTGTGTGTGTGAGAGAGTGTGTTGTGTGTGAGAGTGTTGTGTGTGTGTGAGAGAGTGTGTTGTGTGTGAGAGTGTGTTGTGTGTGTGAGAGAGTGTGTTGTGTGTGAGAGAGAGTGTGTATGTGTGTGTGAGAGAGAGTGTGTTGTGTGTGTGTCGGACGCCCCCCTCACTACCTGCTGACACTGTTTAACAGAAACCTTCATGGGTGAAGTTTGCGGTTGTTTCTGCAACAGCCCCAGCCCCACGAGGGAGCAGGGCAGGGATCGTATGGTTGGGGGGGGGGGACAGGGGAAGGGGGAGAGAAGGGGTTGTGGGGAGACCAGAGAGGACAGGGGGAGATGAGGGAGTGCAGAGAGGTAGAGAAGGGGGAGTGGGGGTGTAGGGGATGGTCAGAAGGGGGGATAGGACGGGAGAGGGAAGGAGACGGAAGGTGGGAGGGGAGGGTGGAAATGCTGAGAGGGAGAGGAGGAGGGGAGAGGGGGCATGAGGGAGGAGGTGGGAGGGAAGCTGGAGGATGGGGGGAGGAGAGGGGAGGGAGGGAGAAGAGAAGTGAGGACTGAGGCAGGGAGGAGGGGGAGGAGAGGGGAGGGGGAGGGAGGAGGAGGGGGGAGAATATGGAAATCCTTGTATGCAGGTGTCTGCACACACGCACGCACGCACACACGCACGCACGCACGCACACACGCACGCACACACACACACACACGCACACACACACTGTAGTGTCAGGCACAAACTAGGTGGTGTGTGTGTGTAGAGTTGGCTGGGAGGGAGGATGGGATGAGGGAGGTGGTGGGAGAGAGACTGCTGGCTGCTGTGTTAGTCTCCCAGTGTCCCTCCCTCCCCACCTCCCCTCCCCCACCCCTCGTCTCCCCCCTCCTCTCCTCTCCTCCCTCCCTCCCCTCACCGCGACTCTGGGCTCTCCCTGCCGATGACACAGACAAGAGGCCAGTCAGACTGACCCCACCGCCGCCCCTCCCGTTCACTGCTGTGTCAGAGGGAAATCCCACCCCCCGCCTCTCCCCCTCCCCTCCCCCTCCCCTCCCCCTCCCCCTCACCCACCCCTCCCCCAACCCTGAGCTGGGAACAGGCCTTATCTGTGTGCACAGCCCTCCCCGCTCCCCCTCTGTTTGCTCCTGATAGGAACACTCCGCAAACCAAATTAAATCTAAATTCAAAACAAAAAGGAGTCTCCCCTCATTCCTCGCGCTGGTGAAAGGGAGAGTAATTACTTCACAGGAGCCTTCCAGGCCTTGATGTATGAAACAGCAGCCCAGCGCGTTAATTCACCGAGAAACTCATCCACCCTCAATCAATAAGTGACAAATGTTCAATAAAAGTCTCTTTGTCAATCATTGTTTATCTATAACCAGCCCATAATATGCTTCTATTAACCCTCCTGAAGACCTCTGAGTTCATAAATTCCCCCTCTGTCTCTCCCTCACCATCGGTCTGCCTCTGTCTCTCGCTCTCTCCACCTCGCACGCACGACCTCACTGCATCCATCTCCTTCCTCCTGGCTGCGACTCATTCCCGTGTAACTCCCTCACCCTCTCTGTACATCTCTCTCTCTCTCTCTCTCTCTCTGTACATCTCCCTCTATGTAAATCCCTCTCTCTCTGCACATCTCTCTCTCTGTACATCTCTCTCTGTACATCTCTCTCTGTACATCTCTCTCTCTCTGTACATCTCTCTCTGTACATCTCCCTCTGTACATCTCTCTCTGTACATCTCTCTCTCTGTACATCTCTGTCTGTACATCTCTCTCTCTGTACATCTCTCTCTGTACATCTCTCTCTGTACATCTCTCTCTCTCTGTACATCTCTCTCTGTACATCTCCCTCTTTGTACATCTCTCTCTGTACATCTCTCTCTCTGTACATCTCTGTCTGTACATCTCTCTCTCTGTACATCTCTCTCTGTACATCTCTCTCTCTGTACATCTCTGTCTGTACATCTCTCTCTCTCTGTACATCTCTCTCTCTCTCTGTACATCTCTCTCTGCACCTCTTTACATCTCTCTCTCTCTGTACATCCCTCTCTCTGTACATCTGTCTGTACATCTCTCTCTGTCCATCTCTCTCTGTACATCTCTCTCTCTCTCTGTCCATCTCTCTCTGTACATCTCTCTCTCTCTCTGTCCATCTCTCTCTGTACATCTCTCTCTCTCTCTGTACATCTCTCTCTGCACCTCTTTACGTCTCTCTCTCTCTGTACATCCCTCTCTCTGTCCATCTCTCTCTGTCCATCTCTCTCTGTACATCTCTCTCTCTCTCTGTACATCTCCCTCTCTGTACCTCTCTATATTCTCCCTCTCTCTCTGCCCCGCCAACCTCTCTTTTTCTCCCTCTCCCTCTCGGTCTTTCAGTTCATTCCCTCGTTCTCTCTATCCCCCCTCAATCCCACGTACCTCACATTCTTTTTCTCTTCTAGTCATTCCTCCCTCTCTGCCCCTCATTGTCCCCTTCTCCCCGCCCCGCCCCGCCTCACTCAGACCCTCTGACAAACACTTTTTGTTTCACCTCTGCCACTGTTTCTTTATCTGAACATGGAGTCACACAGCCCGGAATCAGGCCCTTCCGCCCAACTGCTCCATGCCGACCGAGCTGCCCATCCAAGCCATTCCCAGTTGCCTGCGTTTGGCCCATATCCCTCTAAACCCTTCCTACGCCTGTCCATAAGTCTTTTAAATGTCTTCATGAACCTGCCTCACCCACTTCCTCTGGCAGCTCGTTCCACATACTGACCACCGTCTGGGTGAAAAAGTTGCCCCTCAGATAAGAGGACACAGACCAGTACAGCACAGGAACAGACCCTTCGGCTCACCGTGTTGTTCCAAACTAATTAAACTGGTAATCAAACGCCTAACTAAACTAATCCCTTCTGCTCACACATAGTCCATATCCTCCCATTCTCTGCACATTCACGTGCCTATCTAAGAGCCTCTTAAACATCACTAGCGGCCTCCACCCCCACCCCTGGCAGCCCATTCCAGGCACCCACCGCTCTCTGTGTAAAAAAAACTTGCCCCACACATCTTTGAACTTAACCCCTCTCACCTTAAATGCATGTATTAGATATTTCGATCCTGGGAAAAAGATACCAGCAGTCTGCTCTATCTATGCCTCTCATAACTTGTAAGTTTTGATCAGGTCGCCCCCTCAGTCTCCAGAGAAAACAACCCAAGTTTGTTCAACCTCTCCTTATAGCTCATACTCTCTAATCCAGGCAGCATCCTGGTGAACCTCTTCTGCACCCTCTCCAAACCCTACACATCCCTCCTGTAATGGGGCAACCAGAACTGAATGCAATACTCCAGATTCTTATTAAATCTCTCCCTTTTCACCTTAAACCTATGCCTTCTAGATCTCAATTCCACAACCCTGGGAAACAGACTGTGTGCATTCACCCTATCTATGCCCCTCATGATTTTATACACCTCTATAAGATCACCCCTCATTCTCCTGCGCTGCAGTGAATAAAGTCCCAGCCTGCTCAACTTCTCTCCATAAGTCAGTCCTTTGAGTCCCGGAAACATCCTCGTAAATCCCCTCTGCACTCTTTCCAGCTTAATGGCATCTATCCCACAGCAGGGTGACCAAAACTGACCACGGTAAAGGTGCGGCCTCGCCAACGTCTTGTACAGTTCATCGAGCCTGGAGTCGTTCACTGACAGTTCTTCAAATTCCCCAGTGCAACACAATTTGTGCTGAGAATTCTCCAGCTGTGAGACAGGCCATTCTCAAATGGGACACTGATCGAAATCCCCCCTTAGACGTACAGAGTTAGAAAGCAGAGGCTGACACTCTGCTGAGAAACACCTCACCTGAGCAAGTGAAAGAAGTTGATGAAAAAGTTAAAGGAATTGAAGCTACACAAATTCGGCACATCCCAGTCGACCCTCACCAGCTTTTACCGACGCACCATAGAAAGCATCCTATCCAGGTGCATCACGGCTTGGTACGGCAACTGCTCTGCCCAGGACCGCAAGAAACTGCAGAGAGTTGTGGACACAGCCCAGCGCATCACGGACACCAGCCTCCCCTCCTTGGACTCTGTCTTTACCTCTTGCTGCCTCGGTAAAGCAGCCAACATAATCAAAGACCCCACCCACCCCTGACATTCTCTCTTCTTCCCCTTCCCATCAGGCAGAAGATACAAAAGCCTGAAACCATATACCACGAGGCTCAAGGTCAGCTTCTATCCTGCTGTTATAAGACTATTGAATGGTCCCCTAGTACGATAAGGTGGACTCTTGACCTCACAATCTACCTCGTTCTGACCTTGCACCATATTGTCTACCTGCACTGCACTTTCTCTATAACTGTAACACTTTATTCTGCATCCCGTTATTGTTTTACCCTGTACTACATCAATGCACTGTGTAATGAATTGACCTGTACGATCGGTGTGCCAGACATATTTTTCACTGTACCTCGATACGTACCAATAATAAATCAATTCCTCCAGCTCGATTAAACCTGAGCTTCAGAAAGGAGGAGAAACTCAGGCCAAGAGTCATGGAAACTACAGAGAGACAGCACAAAAACAGGCCCTTCAGCCTATTTTGATGCACAGAGGGATCTTGGGGTGCAATCCATAGCTCCGTGAAAGTGGCTGCCCAGGTTGATAGGGCGGCAAAGAAGGCGTACGGCATGCTTGCCTTTATTGGTTGATGCACTGTGTTCAGGAGTCAGGGAGTTATGTTGCAGCTTTATAAAACTCTGGTTAGGCTGCACTTTTAAGATATTAATTTACTAGTCACATGTACATCGAAACACACAGTGAAATGCATCTTTTGCGTAGAGTCTTCTGGGGGCAGCCAACATAGCATGCCCACAGCTCCTAACCCGTACATCTTTGGAATGTGGGAGGAAACCAGAGCATCCGGAGGAAACCCACGCAGACACAGCGAGAACGTACAAACTCCTTACAGACAGCGGCCAGAATTGAACTGGGTCGCTGGTGCTGTAATAGCGTCACGCTAACTGCTAACCTGTCCAACCTCTCCCTGTAACTCAGTCCCTCAAGTCTTGGCAACTTCCTTGTAAATCTTTTCTGCACCCCTTCCAGTTTAATGATGTTTTTCCTCTAGCAGGGCGGCCAAAACTGAACACGAAACTCCTACAATATCTCTGCAGCTTTTGGACAGGTACATGGATAGGAAAGGTTTAGAGGGATATGGCCCAAACATGGGCAAATGGGACTGGCTCAGGTGGGCACCTTGGTCAGCATGGACCAGTTGGGCTGAATGGCCTGTCTCTGTGCTGTATAAATCTGTGAGATGGGGCATGGAGCTGCAGTGAACACACGTCATTGATCAGTGCAGTGCAGGAGGCCCTTGGTGGGTTAGGAAAGGCTAGACGGTCTGAATAGTTTTATGTCTAGCACGGCGCCAATGGACCCGGAGGAAACCCATGCAGACACGGGGAGAACGTACAAACTCCTCACAGACAGTGGCCAGAATTGAACCAGGGTCTCTGGTGCTGTGGAATGTTGCATTCATTTCTGGTCGCCCCATTACGGGAAGGGTGTGGAGGCTTTGGAGAGGGTGCAGAAGAGGTTCACCAGGATGCTGCCTGGATTAGAGGGCATGAGCTATAAGGAGAGGTCAGACAAACTTGGGTTGTTTTCTCTGGAGCGGTGGAGGCTGAGGGGAGACCTGATAGAGGTTTATAAAATGAGGAGAGGCTTTACCTCGAGATGTGGTAATAAAACACACTCCACCCTGGAGTCAGCAGCTGACAGGATATCTAATGGGGCAGGAGCCGGTGGATATGGCAACAGCCCAGCTCAGAGTTCCATCTGGGCCGGTTTGGGGAGAGTTCACTCAGCTAGCTGGCCCCTCCCTTCAATGCTCTCCCTCCCTCCCCCTTCCGCTCAGTGTTGCCAAGTCGGAGACAGACACCCCCACCCCACCCCATCTCCCAGAAGGAGAACGGTTGGAGCAGCCTCCCACTCCTGGGAATGTCTTCCCCGCCAACCAGCGGGAGACTGCCATCTCTGCCGACACCAGTCAAGCCTCCAGAAACCTAGTAAAGTCACCTCACCGGGGAGAGCTGGGAAGGACGGGAGCAGGGAATTGGTGAGGGGAGGGCAGTGTAAGACCTGGGGTCTGACCCCGGGAGTGTGTGATGGGACGGTGCGGAGGGAGCTTCACCGTGTCTGACCCCAGGTGTGCATGATGGGACAGTGTGGAGGGAGCTTCACTCTGTCCCTGACCCTAGGAGTGTGTGGTGGGACGGTGTGGAGGGAGCTTCACCCTGTGTCTGACCCCGGGAGTGTGTGACGGGACAGTGTGGAGGGAGCTTCACCCTGTGTCTGACCCCAGGAGTGTGTGATGGGACGGTGTGGAGGGAGCTTCACCCTGTGTCTGACCCCAGGAGTGTGTGATGGGACGGTGCAGAGGGAGCTTCACCCTGTGTCTGACCCCGGGAGTGTGTGATGGGACGGTGTGGAGGGAGCTTCACTCTGTCCCTGACCCTGGGAGTATGTGACGGGACAGTGTGGAGGGAGCTTCACCCTGTGTCTGACCCCGGGAGTGTGTGATGGGACGGTGTGGAGGGAGCTTCACTCTGTCCCTGACCCTGGGAGTATGTGACGGGACAGTGTGGAGGGAGCTTCACCCTGTGTCTGACCCCAGGAGTGTGTGATGGGACGGTGCAGAGGGAGCTTCACTCTGTGGTTGACCCGTACTGCCCTTTCCTTGGGACTATATTGGTGTCCAATGATAGAAATGTTTCAGAGCTGGAAACTCTGGGTTTTCTCCGGAGCTTCTGAGCAGCGGGAAGTGGGAGCAGCGGCTGAGGGACAGTCTGCAGGTCCAGCAGAAATCCCAGCAGCTTCCTGACGATTGTCTGGGTGACCCGGAACTGTGATGTGACAGCGACTGGAATGAATTGGCACATTTACCGAGCCGAGGTCAATGAGAAGAACCCATGGCTCTGCCCCACCCCTCTCGTGCCTGGTCATCTTGGTCTGTGGGTCGCTCTGGGCATCTGTGTCTTCAGCTGTCCTCTCACCTCTCTGTCCCTGCTGGTGTCTGTGAACCTCTGCTGGTGTCTGTGTGTCCCTGATGGTGTGTGAGAACCTCTGCTGGTGTCTGGGTGTCCCTGCTGGTGTGTGTGAACCTCTGCTGGTATCTGTGTATCTCTACTGGTATCTGTGTGTCTCTGCTGGTGTCTTTGTATCTCTGCTGGTGTCTGTGTGTCTCTGCTGGTGCTCTCCTCCATTAGACGACCCTCACTACCAGAACACGACTGCAGACAGAGGGAGCTCTCAGTTTAACCCTTGATGTCCCGCATCATTCCAACAATCTGACAATGGATGGTCTGTGAAACTCCTGATTACTGGCCTCATCGTTATTGTGTCTGGACATGTGTACACACACACAGACACACACACCCACCCCACACCCCCACAAACACACACCCCACACACACATCCCGCACAGACACACACACACCACACACAAACACACATACACACACCCCTGTACAGACACACACACACCACACACACACCCACACCCACACATACCCCCACACACACACACACCACATACACATACAAACAACCCCCTGCACAGACACACACACCACACACACACACCCCGCACAGACACACACACACCCCATACACATACAGACACAGACACACATCCCACACCACCCCCCCACATACACAGACAAACCCACACACAAACCCCACACCCACACACACCCCCATACACACACCCCACACACACATACACACACCCCCCACATAGACACACACACACCCCACACAAACACACACACCCACACCCACACACCCCACATACACATACAGACAACCCCACACAGACACACACACACCACACACACACACCCCACACCACCACCCCCCCACACACACACACAACCCACACCCCCCCCACACACACACATCCCACACACACACACACCACACCACACGCACCCACCTCACACCCCACCCCCCACACACACACCCCACTCCCTGCACAGACACACACACACCCCACTCCCTGCACAGACACACACACACCACACACATACACACACCCCCGTACAGACACACACACACCGCACACAAACACACACACCCACACCCCATGCACACATACACACGCCCCCCGCACAGACACACACACACACCACACACATACAGACGCAGACACACATACACACACACACAGACACACACATACACAGACACAAACACCGACACGAAACACACACACATTACACACTCACACAGACACACACACACTACACACACACACACACACAATCACACACAGACACACACACACACACACAATCACACACACATTCACCCACGCACACACACAATCACACACAGACAGACACACACACACAATCACACACACACACACGCAATCACACACACATGCACCCACGCACACACACAATCACACACAGACAGACACACACACACAGACAGACAGACACACACACACAATCACACACACACACAAGACACACACACACACACACACACGCAATCACACACACACTACAGACACACACACTCATCTGCACCCTATTAAGGGGAGATTCTACCACCTTCCCTCTAGGGGTCCCATCTAGATTCCCTCCCCCTTCCCTCTCCGTGCCTGGACTGACAGGTACACCACCCCCCCCCCCCCCACTCCACCACCACATTCACCCCTGACACCCAACTCCCCACAATAAAAATTCCACCCCCTGTCGGCTAAATTACTGAGCAACATGTCCCACCCCAGCTGATTCCCCTCAGCCGGCTCCCGGCTTGTTAAAAAGCCTGGAGGGAGGTTGTGGGGGGGGGGAGGGGGGCGGGCAGGGGGTCTTTGTGTCAGGAGCTGTGTGAAAGGCAGGGAGCGTTCCGCCCCTTTCCTCTCCCCCGGCCCTGGGCGTCCACAGGAACTCCAGTTACAAGTGGCTCTAATTCCCCGTAATCCTCTCATTAGAAGCTCTCAGTCGCAATTGTGCGTTGAAAGGGATACACATCCAGGGTTGTCCTCGAGTGCAGCTGGAGAGTTGCTGTGAATGAGGGAAGTGCAGCGAACAACGTCTCAAATGGGAAACCACTCGTTGCAAATCACTGCTCCTTGTTCTAAGGCTTTTGTTTGGTTTTTTTTGGTTTTTGCTTTTTGCTTTTGGTTTATTATTGTCACTTGTACAGAGGTACAGTGAAAAACTTGTCTTGCAAACCGATCGTACAGGTCAATTCATTACACAGTGCAGTTACATTGGGTTAGTACAGAGTGCATTGATGTAGTACAGGTAAAAACAATAACAGTACAGAGTAAAGTGTCACAGCTACAGAGAAAGTGCAGTGCAGTAAGGTGCAAGGTCACAACGACGGGCAGCGTTACATCACTTCCAAGTGCCCAGAGTTCGTGCAGAGCCGAGGGCCGCGACGTCTACCCGGCACTCACTGCTCTCCCACCGCTCCCCCTCCCGCCCCGCAGCGGGGGAGGGACTGGGGGAGGGTTGCTGGCGTTCCCAAAGCCCGACACCCGCCGCACACCCGAGGGAATAACGACAACACCGCGGATGCTGCAAATCGGGAGACTAAAGCAGAACTTGTCCCAAACACTCAGCTGGTCAGGCAGCGCCTGTGAAGGGGAGAGACAAGAGTCAGAGAGCGCGATGCAGCGCGCAAACAGGCCCTTCGGCCCCTTGAGTCTGTGCCCACCATTTACACATCAACCTCGTTTTTTTTGCTCTTCCCCACGTTCCCATCAACTCCCCCCAGATTCTACCCCTCACTCACGCACTGGGGGTAACTTACAGCGGCCAATTAACCCACCGACCCCGCATGTCTTTGGGATGTGGGAGGGAACTGGGAGCGCACGGGGGAAACCCACGGTCACAGGGAGAAAGTGCAAACTCCACACAGACAGCGCTGGAGGTCGGGATCGAACCCGGGTCCCTGGAGCTGTGAGGCAGCGGCTCTGCCCGCTGTGTGGGACCCAAAATGACATTACAGCTTCAAGACCCCTCATCACTATGTGCTGTACGGAGCAGTGACTCTCCAACGGGGGAAGGACCAAGACTGTAAGAAACCGCAGAGAGTTGTGGACACAGCCCAGCCCATCACGCAAACCAGCCTCCCCTCCATTGACCCCGTCCACACTTCTTGCTGCCTCGGGAAAGCAGCCAACATAATCAGGGAGCCCTCCCACCCCGGTCTCTCTCTCCTCCCCCTCCCATCGGACAGAAGATACAAAAGCTTGAGAACACGTACCACCAGGCTCAAGAACAGCTCCTATCCCGCCAATATCAGACTCTTGAACAGATCTCATAGAACATAGAACATAGAACATTACAGCACAGTACAGGCCCTTCGGCCCACAATGTTGTGCCGACATTTTATCCTGCTCTAAGATCTATCTAACCCTTCCCTCCCACATAGCCCTCCATTTCTCTATCATTCATGTGTCTATCTAAGAGTCTCCTAAATGTCCCTAATGTATCTGCCCCCACAACCTCTGCCGGCAGTGCGTTCCACGCACCCACCACTCCCTGTGTAAAAAAACTTACCCCTGTCATCCCCCTTATACCTTCCCCCAATCACCTTAAAATTATGTCCCCTCGTGTTAGCCATTGTCACCCTGGGAAAAAGTCTCTGACTGTCCACTTGATCTATGCCTCTTATCATCTTGTACACCTCTATGAAGTCACCTCTCATCCTCCTCCTCTCCAAAGAGAAAAGCCCGAGCTCACTCAACCTATCCTCATAAGACATGCTCTCCAATCCAGGCAGCATCCTGGTAAATCTCCTCTGCACCCTCTCTAAAGCTTCCACATCCTTCCTATAATGAGGCAACCAGAACTGACCAATACTCTAAGTGTGGTCTAACCAGAGTTCTACAGAGCTGCAACATCACCTCGTGGCTCTTGAACACAATCCCCTGCCAACACACCATACACCTTCTTAACAGCCCTGTCAACCTGCACGGCAACCTTGAGGGATCTATGGACGTGGACCCCAAGATCCCTCCGTCCCTCCACACTGCTAAGAGTCCTGCCATTAACCTTGTTTTCTGCCTTCGAATTCGATCTCCCGAAGTGTATCACTTCACACTTATCCGGGTTGAACTCCATCTGCCACTTCTCAGCCCAGCTCTGCATCCTATCAATGTCCTGTTGTAATCTACAACAACCTTCTACACCATCCACAACACCACCAACCTTTGTATCATCAGCAAACTTACTAACCCACCCTTCCACATCCTCATCCAAGTCATTTATAAAAATCACAAAGACCAGGGGTCCCAGAACAGATCCCTGCGAAACACCACTGGTCACCGACCACCAGGCAGAATATGCTCCATCTACAACCACCCTCTGTCTTCTATGGGTGAGCAAATTCTAAATCCACACAGCCAACTTCCCCTGGATCCCATGCCTCCCGACTTTCTGAATGAGCCATGAGGAACCTTATCGAATGCCTTACTAAAATCCATGTACACCACACCCACCGCTCTCCCTTCATCAATGTGCTTTGTCACATCCTCAAAGAATTCAATCAGGCTCATGAGGCACAACCTGCCGCTCACAAAGCCATGCTGACTGTCCCTAATCAGCCTATGCTTCTCCAAATGCCCATAAATCCTGTCTCTAAGAATCTTCTCCAGTAATTTGCCCACCACTGAAGTAAGACTCACTGGTCTGTAATTCCCAGGGTTATCCCTACTCCCTTTCTTAAAGGAACAACATTTACCACCCTCCAATCATCTGGCACTACTCCTGTGGCCAGTGAGGACGGAAAGACCATCACCAAAGGCGCAGCAATCTCTTCCCTAGCTTCCTTGTATCAACCTTGGATATATCCCATCCGGCCTTGGGACTTATCTATCCTAATGTTTTATCTTGTACAATAAAGATGAACTCTGGATCTCCCAATCCACCTCATAGTGGCCCTTGCACCTTACTGTCTGCCTGCACTACACTTTACCTGTAACTGTAACACTTTATTCTGCATTCTGTTTTCCTTTTGTACTACATCAATGTACTTACGTATGGAATGATCTGTCTGGATGGCATGCAGACAAAAGCTTCTCGCTGTATCTCGGTACACCTGACAATAATAAAGCAATACCAATCCATTGCCAGTTAATGGACCTGATCTTGGGCGATGTAGCTGGGCAGGTGGAGGAGGGTTCAGTGTGGGATCATTTTGGAGATAGTGAACATAACTCCCTGCATCTTGAGGTGGTCATGGAAAAGGATAGGGACGGACCAGTAATAATGGTCCTTAAAATGGTGGCAAGCCAACTTCATTAACGTAAGGGGGGATCTTGCAAAGGTAGATTGGTGGCACCTCCACATCTGCACGGTGGGAAGCACTCAATGGAGAAGTGGCAAGAATTCAGGGCCAACATGTTGCTGTCAGCGTAAAACACAGGGGAAGCAGGTACAAGAATCCTGGATGGCAAGGGATATCGAGGATGAGGATTACGAGAACATTGCCAGGACCTGAGGGCCTGAGTTATAGGAGTCTTTCAAAGACGTACGGGTTAGGAAGTTGTGGGCATGCTATGTTGGCGCCAGAAGCGTGGCAACACTTGCGGGCTGCCCCCAGAACACTTGACGCAGAAGATGCATTTCACTGTGTGTTTCGATGTACATGTAACTAATAAAGATGTCTTTGTCTTGTCTTGAGAGGATGGGCCGGTTGGGACTTTATTCCCAGGAGCGTAGGAGGCTGAGGGGCGACCTTACAGAGGTGTGTAATATTGTGACAGATGTCGATAGGGTGAATGCACTCAGTCTTTTTTCCAGGCAAA
Organism: Pristis pectinata; assembly: GCF_009764475.1. Classification (NCBI taxonomy): domain Eukaryota; kingdom Metazoa; phylum Chordata; class Chondrichthyes; order Rhinopristiformes; family Pristidae; genus Pristis; species Pristis pectinata. The sequence continues at coordinate 3,624,016 of NC_067409.1, read as the reverse complement.
GGAACCAAGATCAGAATCAGAACCAGGTTTATTATCATTGACATATGTCGTGAAATTTGTTTTGCAGCAGCAGTACAGTGCAAGACATAAAAATTACTGTAAGTTACAAAAATAGGTAAATAGTGCAAAAGAGGAACAACGAGGCAGTGTTCATGGGTTCATGGACCATTCAGAAATCTGATGGCGGAGGGGAAGAAGCTTTTCCTGAATCATTGAGTGTGGGTCTTCAGGCTCCTGTACCTCCTCCCCGATGGTAGTAATGAGAAGTGGGCATGTCCCGGGTGGTGAGGGTCCTTAGTGATGGATGCCACCTTCTTGAGGCACCGCCTCTTGAAGATGTCCTCAATGGTGGGGAGGGTTGTGCCTGTGATGGAGCCGGCTGAGTCTACAACCCTCTGCAGCCTCTTGTGATCCTGTTCATTGGAGCCTCCATACCAGGCGGTGATGCAACCAGTCAGAATGTTCTCCACTGTACATCTGTAGAAATTTGTAAATTTTTGGTGACGTACCAAATCTCCTCAAACTCCTAATGAAGTAGAGCCACTGGTGTGCCTTCTTCCTGATTGCATCAATGTGTTGGGCCCAGGATAGATCCTCTGAGACGTTGGCACCCAGGAACATGAAGCTGCTCACCCCTTCCACCGCTGACCCCTCAATGAGGACTGGTGTGTGTTCTCCAGACTTCCCCTTCCTGAAGTCCACAATCAGTTCCTCGGTCAACCAGTTCCTTGGTTGAGTGTGAGGTTGTTGTTGCGACCCCGCTCATTAGAGGGCACGGGTTTAAGGTGAGAGGGGAGAGATTTAATAGGAACCCGAGGGGCAACTTTTTCACCCAGTGGGTGGTCAGTATATGGAACGAGCTACCAGAGGAAGTGGGTAAGGCAGGTACATTGACAACATTTAAAAGGCACTTGGACAGGTACACAGGATGGGAAAGGTTTAGAGGGATACGGGCCAAACGTGGGCAAATGGGACTAGTTTGGATGGGGCATCTTGGTCTGCATGGACCAGTTGGGCCGAAGGGCCTGTTTCCATGTTGTATGATGACTCTATGATTGTTTATGTGACAATAATAGCTAATTCCGATTCTAAGCAACTCTGTATTTACCCTGTCAAACCATGTAAAATTTCAATGAGGTCTCCTCTTGTTCATTTAGACACCAGAGAGCCTGTTTCATCTCTCCTCAAAGTTCAAAGCCACCAGTCCCAGAATCAGTTCTCGGAACCTTCTCTGCACCCCCTCTGTCTCAGATATCCCTGCTGACGGAGACCACACCTGTACACAATGCCCCGGTGCAGAATCACCAGGAGCCTATAGCACTGGAGTAAGGTGAACCTGCTCTTGCACACAAATCCTTTGCAGTAAAGGCCAACGTATCCCCACTGCTTGCTGAACCTGCGCAGTTTTATACCGTTCATTCAAGGGCTTCACAGGCTGAACTACTTGCCAAAGCATCACACGCACATTAGAACATAGAACACTACAGCACAGTACAGGCCCTTTGGCCCACAATGTTGTGCCGACATTTTATCCTGCTCTAAGATCTACCTAACCCTTCCCTCCCATATAGCCCCCTATTTTTCTGTCATTCATGTCCCTAATGTATCTGCCCCCACAACCTCTGCCGGCAGTGCGTTCCACACACCCACCACTCTCTGTGTAAAAAACTTACCCCTGACATCCCCCTTATACCTTCCTCCAATCACCTTAAAATCATGTCCCCTCGTGTTAGCCATTGTCGCCCTGGAAAAAAGTCTCTGACTGTCCACTCGACCTATGCCTCTTATGCATCTTAGAGACACAACATTCAGAAGAAAAATATAAATTAAACATAAATTATACCAGAAAGAACACAATTAGAACAAAAAAAAAGTCCATTATAATGCAAAGTGGTCACAGTGTTGCTAAACTGTAGTGATTAGGGTTGTGCCGGTTGGTTCAAGAACTGAATGGTTGAAGGGAAGTAGCTGTTCCTGAACCTGGTGGTGTGGGGACTTCAGGCTTCTGTACCTCCTACCCGATGGGAGCTGTGAGAAGATGGCACGGCCCGGATGGTGGGGATCTTTGATGGTGTATGTTGCCTTCCTGAGGCAGCGCCTCCTGTAGATACTCCCGATGGTGGGGAGGGATGTGCCCGTGATGTATTGGGCAGAGTCCACTGCTCTCTGCAGCTTTTTACATTCCTGCGCATTCGAATTACCGTCCCAGACCGTGATGCAACCAGTCAGGACACTTTCAATAGTACATCTGTAGAAGTTTGTTAGTGTTCGGTGACAAGCCGAACCTCCTTAACCTCCTAAGAAAGTAAAGACACTGGCGTGCCTTCCTTGTGACTGCATCGATGTGACAGGTCATTTGATACATTACTGCCCAAGAATTTAAAGCTGTTGACCCTCTCCAACTCCCAGGGGGTGGCGTTCCCTGTGGTTTTGCTGCCCTTGTGCTTCCAGCCAGTAGAGGGGGTGGGTTTGGAAGGTGCTGTCTGGGAAGTCTCGGGGAGTTGCTGCAGTGCATCCTGTAGATGGGACAGACTGCTGCTGCTGTGTGTTGGTCGTGGAGTGAGTGAATGGTTGTGGATGGGGTGCCTTTCAATGTTTCAAGTTCACCAGTGCCTCAGGAGGCTAAAGAAATTCGGTTTGTCCCCTGTGGCGCTCACTAATTTTTATCGATGCACCGTAGAAAGCATCCTATCTGGATGTATCACAGCTTGGTACGGCAACTGCTCTGCCCAGGACCACAAGAAACTGCAGAGAGTTGTGGACACAGCCCAGCGCATCACGGATACCAGCCTCCCCTCCTCGGACTCTTGTCTTTACCTCTTGCTGCCTTGGTGAAGCAGCCAGCATAATCAAAGACCCCACCCACCCGGGTCATTCTCTCTTCTCTCCTCTTCCATCGGGTAGAAGGTACAGGAGCCTGAGGGCACGTACCACCAGACGCAAGGACAGCTTCTACCCCACTGTGATAAGACTATTGAACAGTTTCCTTATACAATGAGATGGACTCTGACCTCACGGTCTACCTTGTTGTGACCTTGCACCTTATTGCACTGCACTTTCTCTGTAGCTGTGACACTTTACTCTGTACTGTTATTGTTTTTACCTGTACTACATCAATGCATTCTGTACTAACCCAATGTAACTGCACTGTGTAATGAATTGACCTGTACGATTGGTATGCAAGACAAGTTTTTCACCGTACCTCAGTACCATAGAACCATAGAACAGTACAGCACAATACAGGCCCTTCGGCCCACAATGTTGTGCCGACCTTCAAACCACTCCTAAGACCATCTAACCCCTTCCTCCCATATATCCCTCTATTTTAAATTCCTCCATATGCTTATCTAATAATCTCTTGAACTTGACCAATGTATCAGCCTCCACCACCACCCCAGGCAGCGCATTCCATGCACCAACCACTCTCTGGGTGAAAAGCCTCCCTCTGACATCTCCCCTGAACTTCCCACCCATTACCTTAAAGCCATGCCCTCTTGTATTGTGCATAGGTGGCCTGGGAAAGAGGCGCTGGCTGTCCACTCTATCTATTCCTCTTAATATTTTGTACACCTCTATCACGTCTCCTCTCATCCTTCTCCTCTCCAATCAGTAAAGCCCTAGCTCCCTTAGTCTCTCCTCATAATGCATACTCTCTAAACCAGGCAGCATCCTGGTAAATCTCCTCTGCACCCTTTCCAATGCTTCCACATCCTTCCTATAATGAGGTGACCAGAACTGGACACAGTACTCCAAGTGTGGTCTAACCAGAGTTTTGTAGAGCTGCATAATTACCTCGCGGCTCTTAAACTCGATCCCTCGACTTATGAAAGCTAACATCCCATAAGCTTTCTTAGCTACCCTATCCACCTGCGAGGCAACTTTCAGGGATCTGTGGATATGAACCCCCAGATCCCTCTGCTCCTCTACACTCCCCAGAATCCTGCCATTAACCTTGTACTCCATCTTGGACTAAGTCCTTCCAAAGTGTATAAAGAGTATAAAGTTAGTCCTTCCAAAGGGTACAAGTGACAATAGTAAATCAATACCAATACCAAAAAACACTTGTTTGTCTAACTTGTTACTGTGGGAGCAAACGAGAAAGACAACACGGAGCTGGTGTCTGAACCAACAGGTAATTTATTGAAACTGGTGCCCACCAGAACGGCCAAAGCTGAGCTGCCCACACACGATGATGGTACAATTTATACACTTCTCTGCAGACATGATTGCACAGAAAACTTAATTAACAGCAAACTAAATTCTGATTACAGAATAAAACACTTAATTATCAGTAAATCTAACTTAGTTAACGGTAAATCCAAGTTTTGGTTACAACAGTTGCATGATGTAACACAGTTATAGTTGACAAGTGTCTGTACCTTGGCTGCAGTTACAACTGCTGTTACCTGTCCCTCCACTGGCAATCTTCCCTGTCACCACATCAGCGCAAACTACATCCTATTTCACTGGTCTTAACCGACTCTAATCCTTCCGGTACAATTACCCCGACCCTAAGATGATCTCATATTTTTTCACATTAACCTTACTAGGATGTTGCCTGGACTGGGGGGCCTGAGTTACAAGGAGAGGTTGTGTAGACGAGGACTTTATTCCCTGGAATGTAGGAGATTGAGGGGTGACCTGATAAAAGATCATGAGGGGCATAGACAGGGTGAAAGCACAGAGACTTTTACACAGGGAGGGGATGCTAAAAACGAGAGGACATAGGTTTAAGATCAGAGGGGAGAGATTTAAAAGGGACATCAGGGGCAGCTTCTTCACACAGAGGGTGGTGCGTATTTGGAATGAGATGCCAGAAATAGTGGTTGAGGCGGGCGCATTCACAACGTTTAAAAGCCATCTAGATAAGCATGTAGATGAGAGGATGAGAGGTTTAGAGGGCTATGGGCCAAACGTGGGCAGATGGGAGCAGCTCACTGGGCAACACTGACTGGTTGTAAAACCACCTGGTGTGGAGGCTCCAATGCATAGGATCGAAAGAGGCTGCAGAGGGTTGTAGACTCAACCAGCTCCATCACGGGCACAACCCTCCCCGCCATCAAGGACATCTTCAAGTGGCGACGCCTCAAGAAGGTGGCATCCATCACTAACGACCCTCATCACCCGGGACATGCCCTCTTCATGTTACTACCATCAGGGAGGAGGTACAGGAGCCTGAAGACCCAAACTCAATGATTCAGGAACAGCTTCTTCCCCTCCGCCATCAGATTTCTGAATGGTCCATGAACACTACTTCATTATTCCTCTTTTGCACTATTTATTTTTGTAACTTATAGTAATTTTTATGCCTTGCACTGTACTGCTGCCACAAAACAACACATTTCACGACATACGTCAGTGATAATAAACCTGATTCTGATTCTGAAGTATCCCTGATCACATTTCTCTCCAGCTTTGTATCCTCTGTAAACCTGGATATATTACACTTTATTCCCTCATCAGAGTCATTAATTGTGAGCATCTGGGGCTCTGGAAGCAATCTCTGTGGCACCCACTGGTCAGAGTGTCCTACGATCTGTCCTACAACGCATCAGTCAATCATCCATCCACATGAAAAATTATCCCCAATACCATGCACCCTCATTTTGTTGAACAAACTCTTGAGTGGTACTTTACCTTCTGGAAGTCTAAGTATATCACATCAACTGATGTGCCCTTATTGATACTGCTGGCTACAACTTCTTGGTCTCCACTAGACCACAACAAAAATGTTTTTGAACTCCTGCCCTTCTCCTCTTCTTTGCAACTTCTCCTGGTCCTGATGAGAGGCCGTCGACATGAAATGTAGACTGCTTCTCTCTCCACAGATGTTGACTGACCTGCTGAGTGTTTCCAGCACTTTCTATTTCATGTCAAAGTTCCAGCATCTGCATTTTGCTTTTGTTGCTTCTTGACGAGTAGGCGCCCAGCTCCGAGGTATAGATCGGATCGCAAGGATTGGTAGTTGTTGGGCTGAATGGACTTTACAGTTGTATTGTGGCAACAGGTTGCGTGAGGTCAAGGCGCCATCTCTGGCGCAGATGAGAATTGCGGAAACCCCAGCAATGCCGCCACCCTCTGGAGGACGTTAGAAAAGCAGGCGTTGCCTGGACAAACCTTCCGTCCACAAGGGTGAATCAAAGAATCACAGAGAGATACTCCACGGAAATAAACCTTTTGGCCCATCAATTCCGTGCTGACCCATTTTACGCTAATCCTATTTTAATTCCATTTTTTATTCTTCCCATAATCTCATCAGCTCCCCCCAGATCCTACTAATCCGGATGCATCATGGCTTGGCACGGCAACTGCTCTGCCCAGGACCGCAAGAAACTGCAGAGAGTTGTGGACACAGCTCAGCACGTCACAGAAACCAGCCTCCCCTCCACGGACTCTGTCTACACTTCCCGCTGCCTCAGTAAAGCAGCCAGCATAATCAAAGGCCCCACCTACCCCTGACACTCTCTCTTCGTCCCCCTCCCACCGGGCAGAAGATACAAAAGCCTAATGGCGTGTAATCAAAAGCTTTTCACTGTGTCTCGGTACACGTGACAATAATTAATCTAACACCAATACATGCTTATATCTGTAATGTTGGATGCTTACAATATCTTGTCCACTTGAAAGTTTTCTACTTGAAACATGGTTTGAATACAGTGGACACACAAGATATAAGGTAAATAGAGGGTTTATGCTTTACAAACATGTGACAGCACTGGAGAGGGTGCAGAGGAGATTCACCAGGGTGTTGCCTGGGACGGAGTGGTTCAGTTATGAGGAGAGACTGGAGAGGCCGGGTATGTTCTCCCTGGTGTGGAAGTGGTCTAGAGGGGATGTAAAATTACAAGGGGTATAGGGTATAGACCTTATAGAGTCTAAATCTTACAGAATAAATTGGTAAATTTGGTAAATTGGTTTATTATTGTCACATGTACCGAGGTACAGTGGAAAACTTTGTTTCGCATGCCATCCATACAGATCATTTCATTACAACAGTACATTGAGGTAGTACAAGGGAAAACAATAACAGAATGCAGAATTAAAGTGTTGCAGTTACAGAGAAAGTGCAGTGCAGGCAGACAATAAGGTGCAAGGTCACGACGAAGTAGAGTGTGATGTCAAGAGTCCATCTTATCATACTAGGGGACCATTCAATAGTCTTATAACAGTGGGATAGAAGCTGTCCCTGAGCCTGGTGGTACGTGCTTTCAGGCTTTTGTATCTTCTGCCTGACAGGAGGGGGGAGAAGAGAGAATGTCCCAGGTGGGTGGGGTCTTTGATTATGTTGGCTGCTTTACTGAGGCAGCGAGAAGTGTAGACAGTCCACAGAGGGGAGGCTGGTTTCCGTGATGTACTGAGCTGTGTCCAGAACTTTCTGCAGTTTCTTGCAGTCTCGGGCAGAGCAGTTGCCGTACCAAGCCGTGATGCATCCAGATAGGATGCTTTCTATGGTGCATCAATAAAGGTTGGTGAGGGTCAAAGGGGGACATTCCAAATTACTTTAGCCTCCTGAGGAAGTAGAGGCGCTGGTGAGCTTTCTTGGCCATGGCGTCTATGTGGTTGGACCAGGACAGGCTGTTGGTAATGTTCACACCAAGGAACTTCATGGCAGGTCTTGCCTCCGTGCCATGTCTCTCCATGACTATATGAGCAAGACTGTGGGAAAAGCTTCCCTGTTTCCATAACGGTGATATAGAGTCATACAGCACAGAAAATGGCCCTTCAGCCCACCTGGTCTATGCTGACCATGATCCTTGTCTATGCTAATCCCATTTGCCTGCTTTAGGCCAATATCCCTCGAGCCCTTTCCTAAAGTACTGATCCAAATGCCTTTTAAACATTGTAATTTTATCTGCTTCTACCACTTCCTGGTAAATCTGTTTATTATTGTCACATGTTGCAGTTATGTAAGACGTCAGTGAGGCCGCACTTGGAGCACTGTGTTCAGTTTTGGTCACCCTGTTATAGGAAAGATGTGGTTAAGCTGGAAAGAGCACAGAGAAGATTTACGAGGATGTTGCCAGGACTCGAGGGCCGGAGTTATAGGGAGAGGTTGGCCAGGCTGGGTCTTCGTCCCTTGGAACGTAGGAGAATGAGGGGCGACCTTATAGAGGTGTTTAAAATTATGAGAGGCATAGATGAGCTGGATAGTAACAATCATTTCCCCCGGGTAGGGGAGTCCAAAACCAGGGGGCATAGGTTTAGGGTGAGAGGGGAAAGATTTAAAGGGGACTTGAGGGCAACGTTTTCACGCAGAGTATATGGAACGAGCTGCCAGAGGAAATGGGTGAGGCAGGTACAACAGGATCATTTAAGAAGCACTTGGATAGGTACATGGAGGGGTGGGGCTTGGAGGGATATGGGCCGAACGCAGGAAATTGGGACTAGATAGATGGTCACTGTGGTCGGCATATGGACTGGTTGGGCTGAAGGGCCTGTATCCGTGCTGTATTGTACCGAGGTACAGTGAAAAAACTTTGCTTTGCATGCCAGGCACACAGGTCATTTCATCGCACATCCTCTGGCAGCTCGTTCCAGATAACGACCATCGTCTGTGTGGAAAACTCACCCCTCAGATATCCTTAAATGTCTCCCCTCTCACTTAAAGCCCTGCCCTCCAGTTCTAGACTCACCACCCTGGGACAAAGAATCAGAATCAGGTTTATTAACACCGACATGTGTCGTGAAATTCGTGGTTTTGCGGCAGCAGTGCAGTGCAAGGGATAAAGACATAAAAATTACTGTAAGTCACAAAAATAAATAAATAATGCAAAAGAGGAATAACGAGGTAGTGTTCATGGGTTCATGGACTGTTCAGAAATCTGATGGAGGAGGGGAAGAAGCTGTTCCTAAATCATTGAGTGTGGGTCTTCAGGCTCCTGTACCTCCTCCCCATTGGTAGTAACGAGAAGAGGGCATGTCCCGGGTGGTGAGGGTCCTTAATGATGGATGCCGTCTTCACTGTAACACTGACATATCCAGCGCCCCTCACTGTAACACTCATACACCCCACACCCCTCACTGTAACACCGACACACCCCACACCCCTCACTGTAACACTGACACACCCTGCACCCCTCACTGTAACACTGATACACCCCTCACTGTGATACACCCCACACCCTCACTGTAACACTGACACACACCTCACTGTAACAGATACACCCTGCACCCCTCACTGTAACAGTGATACACCCCACACCCCTCACTGTAACACTGATACACACCACACCCCTCACTGTAACACTGATACACACCACACCCCTCATTGTAATACCGACACACCCCACACCCCTCACTGTAACACTGATACACCCCACACCCCTCACTGTAAAACTGATACACCCCACACTCTCACTGTAACACTGACACACCCCGCGCCCCTCACTGTAACACTGATACACCCCGCACCCCTCACTGTAACACTGACACACCCCTCACTGTAACACTGATACATCCCACACTCTCACTGTAACACTGACACACCCCGCACCCCTCACTGTAACACTGACACACCCCGCGCCCCTCACTGTAACACTGACACACCCCTCACTGTAACACTGATACATCCCACACTCTCACTGTAACACTGACACACCCCGCACCCCTCACTGTAACACTGACACACCCCGCGCCCCTCACTGTAACACTGATACACCCCACACTCTCACTGTAACACTGACACACCCCACACCCCTCACTGTAACACTGACACACCCCTCACTGTAACACTGATACACCCCACACTCTCACTGTAACACTGACACACCCCACACCCCTCACTTTAACACTGACACACTCCTGCTTGTAACTTCCTTTTAACGAATCTGCCAAGTTCCCCCATACACTGTCTCACACTGAGCCAATTCCCACTTCCCTGAGTCTGAGTGACTGGGAAATTCTCCAACCTCGGGAGCAGTTATAGCTATCACCCCCCACCCCCCGAGCCCCTGAGTTCAGCAGTGCGAGGCAGGCGCCCCTGTGCAGGGAGGGGTCTGGTCTGATGCTTGGAGACAGCTCCTGTTATCAATACTGTTAATGCAATGCTGTATTGGTAGTTGTGGTGTCACAGGAGAGCTTACACAGCTGCCACACAGCAGATGCGTGCAGACCCGCGTGTCAGGGAAGCGCTGGCCTGTGTTTGGGCTCAGGGCTAATTATGGGGAGGGGGCGGATGAAGTGGGGGGTACACATGGGTCTCGGCATATTGATGACATCTCCGCAACAGCATTTGCCAAGTGCCAGCGCTACACAGAGGAACAAACTGCCGGCTGAGGATGGGTTAGTGCTGCTGGGTTGTGTCCATGGAGAGGGATCTATCCCGACTGGAAAATGGGCGGAGGCAGGGAGTCTGCAGAAGGACAGGCTGGGAGAATGGGCAAAGAAGTGGCTGATGGAATACAGCGTAGGGAAGTGTACGGTCACACTTTGGTAGAAGGAATAAAGACGTAGACTATTTTCTAAACAGGGAGCGAATTCAGAAATAGGTGGTGCAAAAGGGACGAGGGAGTCCTAGTGCAGGATTCCCTGAAGGTTAACCTGCAGGTTGAGTCGGCAGTAAGGAACGCAAATGCAATGTTAGCGTTTATTTTGAGAGGACTAGAACATTAAAACAAGGATGTAATGCTGAGGCTTTATAAGACGTTGTTCAGACCACATTTGGAGTATTGTGAGCAGTTTTGGGCCCCATATCTAAGGAAGGATGTGCTGGCATTGGAGAGGGTCCAGACGAGGTTTACGAGAATGATCGAAGGAATGAAAGGGTTAACCTATGAGGAGTGTTTGATGTCTCTGGGCCTGTACTCGCTGGGGGTCAGAAGGATGAGGGGGAGGATCTCATTGACACCTACCGGATTCTGAAAGGCCTGGACAGAGTGGACGTGGAGAGGATGTTTCCATCAGTGGGAGAGTCTAGGACCAGAGGGCACAGCCTCAGAATAGAAGGACGTCCTGTTAGAACTGAGATGAGGAGGAATTTCTTCAGCCAGAAGGTGGTGAATCTGTAGAATTCGTTGCCACAGACGGCTGTGGAGGCCAAGTCATTGGGTGTGTTTCAGGCAGAGATTGATGGTTCTTGATTGGTGAGGGGGTGGGGTTAAGGGTTACGGGGAGAAGGGGGGAGAATGGGGTTGAAAAAAATCAGCCATGATCGAATGGCGGAGCAGACTCGATGGGCTGAATGGCCTAATTCTGCCCCTATATCTTATTGTCTTATGGTCTTATGATCCTGGGCACACCTGGAGCCAGTGGGAAGCACAGGACACTGGCGACACCAGGGACAGAGGGGGAAGGTAAAGCCTGTAACACAGCCATCAGGAGGAAGGAAGTGTGCAGAGATGGGCAGGAAGATACGGTGGGCCGAAGGTCCTGTTCCTGCGTTGTACTGTTCTGTGGGAATGTGACTGACTGCTCCGCTCCTGAAGGATGCAGACACAGGAGCCTCCTGTGCAGTCAGATCATTTGTAAATCATTCTGTATGTAAATTAAATTAAAATTGGTGAATTGGTTTATTATTGTCACCTGTACTGAGGTACAGTGAAAAACTTTGTTCTGCATGCCGTCCATACAGATCAATTCATCGCATCAGTGCATCGAGGTAGTACAAGGGAAAACAGTAACAGAATGCAGAATAAGGCGTCACAGCTACAGAGAGAGTGCAGTGCAGGCAGACAATAAGGTGCAAGGTCATAACAAGGTAGATTGTGAGGTCAAGAGTCCATCTTATGCTAGGGAACCATACAATAGTCTTACAGCAGGATAGAAGCTGTCCTTGAGCCTGGTGGTACATGCTTTCAGGCTTTTGTATCTTCTACCCGACGGGGGCAGTGGTCGGGGGGGGGGGGGGGGAAGAAGAAGAGAGGATGTCCGGGGTCGGAATGGGGAGGGGGGAAACAGAACAGGTAGCAGACGATTGTGAGCTTGCTCCCATCCACAGAGCAGGCTGAGCTTCTAATTAATATGCTAATAGGCTGTGTTCCCCCAGCACGGCCACATGTGTGTCTGTGAGAGACTCACAGTCACAGCTCCCCCCCCACTCCACCTGTGCACCCATCCTTCAGCAGGCAAGAGCCTGCTCGGTCGTAATCTGTTAAATCCTGCCCACAGTGCTTTACGGTGCCCCCGTCAGAGGCTGAAGCAACAAACCAGACCCTCTGGGCTAGTCAGGCCTGGGGTACCCAGCCCTGCACTGCAGGTAACAGGAACACAAGGAGCGTTACAATGCCAAGAGTAGTTGTGAGTGAGGCCAGACGGGAATGTAGGGCAAACGTATGGCTCAGCTTGTCTCAGGTCTGTCAGTGTTGGGCAAGAGATGTGGCAGGGAACAGCAGTCTCAATGTCTGTAGGGCTGGGTCAGACACGGAGTGAAGCTCCCTCTACACTGTCCCATCACACACTCCCGGGGTCAGACACAGTGAAGCTCCCTCTACACTGTCCCATCACACACTCCCGGGGTCAGACACAGGATGAAGCTCCCTCCACACCGTCCCATCACACACTCCTGGGGTCAGACACAGAGTGAAGCTCCCTCTACACCGTCCCATCACACACTCCCGGGGTCAGACACAGTGAAGCTCCCTCTACACCGTCCCATCACACACTCCCGGGGTCAGACACAGTGAAGCTCCCTCTACACCGTCCCATCACACACTCCCGGGGTCAGACACAGAGTGAAGCTCCCTCTACACCGTCCCATCACACACTCCCGGGGTCAGACACAGTGAAGCTCCCTCTACACCGTCCCATCACACACTCCCGGGGTCAGACACAGTGAAGCTCCCTCTACACCGTCCCATCACACACTCCCGGGGTCAGACACAGGGTGAAGCTCCCTCCGCACCATCCCATCACACACTCCTGGGGTCAGACACGGAGTGAAGCTCCCTCTACACCGTCCCATCACACACTCCCGGGGTCAGACACAGAGTGAAGCTCCCTCTACACCATCCCATCACACACTCCCGGGGTCAGACACAGAGTGAAGCTCCCTCTACACCGTCCCATCACACACTCCCGGGGTCAGACACAGGGTGAAGCTCCCTCTACAGTGTCCCATCACACACTCCCGGGGTCAGACACAGAGTGAAGCTCCCTCTACACCGTCCCATCACACTCTCCCGGGGTCAGACACGGAGTGAAGCTCCCTCTACACTATGGGAGTGTGGAACACCTCCTCAGAAAGGACAGTTTTGCGCTCATCGCAGGATTGATTGCTGGATTGATTATTACCCTGTACACTGCTCGCTCTGTGGGCTTCATGCAAGCAAGGAATTTCAGTGCACCCTGGTGTTTATGACAATAAACTACACTAAGCTAGGTATTGGCTCCAAATGTTGAAACCCTCGGTGCCAAGATTTGTTGTTGGATTATCGGAGCGAGGTGGATGGATGAAATCAGGACCTCTAGCAATAAATACAGCAGGAGGTAGATATGTGAATGTCCTCCCCCTCGGCTGTTACAGGACGCACGGTACATTGAAGAAGAGAATGCAGAGCAGGACTCCGCGGCTCAGGGGTGTGCTCTGGTGCTGGGGGGGCCTTGCAACCTGGACATTTAATTTTTTACCTGTGTCCCCACCGTAATCTGCCCTTCCTGAGCATCCCTGCCACTGAAACGCTCACCCACACTGTTGTACCTCCAGCCCTGACACTTGCAGTCTCCTCCTGCCCCCTCACTACCTCCATTAACCCCTCCCTGTACAACCCATTGGGAACCCTGGCTGCCTTCCTGCCTCTCTCTCTCTCCTCACTCCCAACGTGTTTGCTGGAATGTCGGAAATTCCCACCTCTGCTTTAATTCCCTCACTCCGCCAGGATTTACCAGGACGCTGCTTGGATTAGAGAGTATGCATTATGAGGACAGACTAAGGGAGCTCGGGCTTTACTCTTTGGAGAGAAGGAGGATGAGAGGAGACATAATAGAGGTGTACAAAATATTAAGAGGAATAGATAGAGTGGACAGCCAGCGCCTCTTTCCCAGGGCACCAATGCTCAATACAAGAGGGCATGGCTTTAAAGTAATGGGTGGGAAGTTCAAGGGAGATATCAGAGGGAGGTTTTTTACCCAGAGAGTGGTTGGGGCATGGAATGCGCCGCCTGGGGCGGTGCTGGAGGCAGGCACATTGGACAAGTTCAAGAGATTACTGGATAAGCATATGGGGGAATTTAAAATAGAGGGATATGTGGGAGGAAGGGGTTAGATAGTCTTAGGCGAGGTTTAAAGGTCGGCACAACATTGTGGGCCGAAGGGCCTGTATTGTGCTGTACTGTTCTATGTTCTATGTTCCGCCTTGTTTCCTTTCCGGAGTCTTACGATCCTTACTGTACGGGAGGAGGGTCCTGTGTCCGCACCCTTCAAGAGCAGAGCAGTCAGTCCCATTCCTATAGAACAGAACAGCAAAGGAACAGGCCCTTCGGCCCACCACGTCTGTGCTGACCATGATGCCAGTCCAAGCTAATCCCGTCTGCCTGCACATGATCCATATCCCTCCATCCCCTGCATGCTCAGGGCTTTCAGAAGGGAACTGGAAGGATAATGTGGATAAGTCACAGAGCCACAGAGGAAGAGGTAGCTGGCACGGTGGGGCAGCGGGTAGAGCCGCTGCCTCACAGCGCCGGAGACCCGGGTTCGATCCTGACCTCCGGCGCTGTCGATGTGGAGTCCGCACCTTCTCCGTGTGTCCGCGTGGGATCCCCCCACCATCAGGTCCCCCGGTTTCCTCCCACATGCCAAAGACGTGCGGGTCGGTGGGTTAATTGGCCGCTATGAATTGCCCCCAGTGAGTGGGTGAGGGGTAGAATCTGGGAGGAGTTATAGAGCTATGCAGCAGGGAAAACAGGTCCTTCGGCCCAACTTGTCTGTGCTGACCAAACTGCCTAACTGAGCCAGTCCCATTTGCCTGCGTTTGGCCCATATCCCTCTAAACCTTTCCTATTTTTGTATCTGTTTAAGTGTCTTTTAAATGTCATAACTGTACCACTTCCTCGAGCAGCTCGTTCCATGTACCCACCACCCTCTGTGTGAAAAACTTGCCCCTCGGGTCACTTTTAAATACCTTAAACCTATGCCCTCTAGTTTTGAACTCCCCGACCCAGGAAAAGGACTGCGGCCATTCACCCGATCTACGCCCTTCACGATTTTATAAACCTCCATAGGTCACCCCTCAGCCTCCTACACTCCAGGGAGAAAAGTCCCAGCCTCTCCAGTCTCTCCCTATAACTAGTCTCGGCAACATTCTTGTGAATCCTTTCTGCACCCTTTCCAGCTTAATGACCTCCTTCCTAAAGCTGCGTGACCAGAACTGCACACAGTTCTGGTGACGGATACAGTGTGATATAGATCAGCTGCAGATGTGGGCGGAGAAATGGCGGATGGAGTTTAACCCGGATAAATGTGAGGGGTTGCACCTTGGTGGGACTAATATCAAGAGGCAGTACACTCTTAAGGGCAAGTCCCTTAACAGTGTTGAAGAGCAGGGAGACCTTGGGGTGCAAGTCCATGACTCATTGAAAGTGGCTACACAGATAGATTGGTTAAGAAGGCTTATGAAACGCTTGCTTTCATTAATCGGGGTATTGAGTACAGGAGTCAAGAAGTTACGATGCATCTCTATAGAACTCTGGTTAGGCCACATTTAGAGTATTGTGTGAAACTCTGGTCACCTCACTATAGGAAGGATGTCGAGGCTTTAGAGAAGGTGCAGAGGAGGTTTACCAGGACGCTGCCTGGATTAGAGGGCATGTGCTATCAGGAGAGGCTGGACAAACCTGGGCTCTTTCCTCTGGAGCGGCAGAAGCTGAGGGGTGATCTGTTGGAAGTGTATAAAATTATGAGGGGCATAGATAGGGTGGACAAGCAATATCTTTTTCCCCATTATTGAGCGATCCAATACCAGAGGGCATGCATTTAAGGTGAGAGGGGGTAGGTTCAGAACGGACGTGAGGGGTACGTTTTTTACTGAGAGAGTGGTGGATGCCTGGAATGCGTTGCCTGATAGGGTGGTGGAGGCAAACTCATTGGGGGCTTTTAAGAGGGGCTTGGATGGGCACATGAATGAGAGGAAAATAGAGGGATATGGGCATTCTGTAGGTAGGAGGGATTAGCTATGTCGGCACAACATTGTGAGCCGAAGGGCCTGTTCTGTGCTGTACTGTTGTATGTTCTAGTGCTCCAACCAGGGAAACAGTCCCAGCCTATTCAGCCTCTTCTCATAAACCCCACAGACCTGGAATCCTCCTTGTAAGTCTTTTTTACACCCTTTCCAATTGAATCCATCCTTCCTGTAGCTGGGAACTGTATGCAGTCCACCAAAAGCAACATTCTTCTGGGTTTCTGGGCCCGAAACATCGACAGTTCCTTCTCCCTCCACAGATGCTGCTCGACCCACTGAGTTTCTCCAGCGGATAGTTTGTTGCTCCAGATTCCAGCGTCTGCAGTCTCGTGTGTCTCTCTGCAGTACTCCAAACGTAGCCTTATCAAAGCCCCGTATGTCTGTAACATGACGTCCCAACTCCTGTACTCAATGCCCCGACTGATGAAGGCAAGTGTACCAAACACCTTCAGCACCCAGTCTACCTGTGCCTCCACTTTCATGGAACTATTTACCTGTACCCCGAGGTCTGCCTGTTCTACAACACTCCCCAGGGCCCTGACGTTTACTCTGTAGGTCCTGCCCTGGTTTGTCTTACCTCGCATTTATCTGAGTTAAACTCCATGATGAGGATGTAGGGAGGGAAAGGTTACAGGGAAACTGAATTGCTCTGTGAGCCAGCATTAATTCAGTGGGCCAAATGGCCTCCTATGTCAGAAGGATATATGGAAATCCCCAAACCCCAAAGAAAGAAGGAGCTATGCATGAGGAAGGTAAGAAAACACAGAGCACTATTTAGACCACAAGGTATAGGAACAGAATTAGGCCATTTGGCCCATCGAGTCTGCTCTAACCATGGCTGATTTTTTATTTTCAATCCCATTCTCCCGCCTCCTCCCTGTAACCCTTAACCCCCCCTTACCAGTCAAGAACCTATCAATCTCTGCCTTAAATAGAACCTCTACAGAACTCTGGTTAGGCCGCGTTTAGAGTATTGCGTGTAATTCTGGTCACTTCACTATAGAAAGGATGTCGAGGCTTTAGAGAGGGTGCAGAGGAGGTTTACCAGGATGCTGCCTGGATTAGAGGACATGTGCTATCAGGAGAGGCTGGACAAACTTGGCCTCTTTTCTCTGGAGCAGCAGAGGCTGAGGGGTGATCTGTTGGAGTGTATAAAATTATGAGGGGCATAGATAGGGTGGACAAGCAATATCTTTTTCCCATTATTGAGTGATCCAATACCAGAGGGCATGCATTTAAGGTGAGGGGGGGTAGGTTCAGAACAGACGTGAGGGGTACGTTTTTTACTGAGAGAGTGGTGGATGCCTGGAATGCGTTGCCTGATAGGATGGTGGAGGCAAATTCACTGGGGGCTTTTAAGAGGGGATTGGATGGGCACATGAATGAGAGGAAAATAGATGGATATGAGCATTCTGTAGGTAAGAGGGATTAGCTATGTCGGCACAACATTGTGGGCTGAAGGGCATGTTCTGTGCTGTACTGTTCTATGTTCTGTGTTCTAAATACACCCAGTGACTTGGCCTCCACAGCCGTCTGGCAACGGATTCCACAGATTCACCGCCCTCTGGCTGAAGGAGTTCCTCCTCGTCTCAGTTCTAAAGGGACGTCCCTTTATCCTGAAGCTGTGCTCTAGGGTCCTGGACCCTCCCACTGATGGAGACGTCTCCACGTCCACTGTATCCGGGCCGTTGAGGATTTACGTCTACGAGGGCTGTCTTCATCCTTTTGTCTGTGTTTTATTTTCCCATTCCCTCCCCCGTTTAATTGGTTGCCCCCATACCGTGGGAAGAAGTCACAGCCCCTCCCCAGCCCGGGTGGTGGACCTGAACCTCCCATCCCTCGGAAAGCATCCTATCTGGGTGTATCACGGCTTGGCACGGCAACTGCTCTGCCCAGGACTGCAAGAAACTGCAGAGAGTTGTGGACACAGCCCAGCGCGTCACAGACACCAGCCTCCCCACCTTGGACTCTTTACCACTCGCTGCCTTGGTGTAGCAGCCGGCATAATCAAAGACCCCACCCACCTGGGTCATTCTCCCTTCTCTCCTCTCCCATTGGGTAGAAGATACAGGAGCCTGAGGGCACGTACCACCAGACAAGGACAGCTTCTACCCCACTGTGATAAGACTATTGAACGGTTCCCTTATACAATGAGATGGACTCTGACCTCACGATCTACCTTGTTGTGACCTTGCACCTTATTGCACTGCACTTTCTCTGTAGCTGTGACACTTTACTCTGTACTGTTATTGTTTTTACCTGTACTACCTCAATGCACTCTGTACTAACTCAATGTAACTGCACTGTGTAATGAATTGACCTGTATGATCGGCAAGGCAAGACAAGTTTTTCATTGTACCTCGGTACAAGTGACAATAATAAACCAATACCAATAAACCAATACCAATACCACAGGACCCACAGCAAACAAGATTAATCTTCTCTCGCATGTCTTTTGGGTTTGGAGATGACTGTGGAGGGCGAGGGATGAGGCTGACGGGTGAGCATTCACTGGGGAATCCTCTCGCCATCCGTCCTTTGTCACTTCATTCAATGGGGAACAAAAGAACGGGCCCACGGAAAGAACTGAACCTGCCCCTCCTCCCAATCACTGTCCTGTCCCACATGAGATAAGCCACCGAGAACCCAGCCTGTCCCGATCTGATAACGAAGCACATTTGGAGATAATCCCTTGTAGGCAGACACAGGCACCGTCAGCCACACTGGTCTGTCTGCAGCCCTTTCAGTTCCCATCTCCGAGCCCCTCTGTTCCCCTGCTGTTGACACCACACCTTTGGGGTTCTATTGCCTCCTGCCTTCTACCTTGCACCTTATTGTCTGCCTGCACTGCACCTTCTCCGCAACTGTATTCTGCATCCTGTCATTGTTTTCCCTTGTACTACCTCAATGCACTGATGCGATGAAATGATCTGTATGGATGGCATGCAAAACAAAGTTTTTCGCTGTTCCTCAGTACAGGTGACAATAATAAACCAATTCACCAATTTACACATGAACAGGCAGGGGATATTGGGATATCGACCATGTGCAGGCAGGTGGGATTAGTTCAGGTTGGCCTCAAGGTCGGCACAGACATGGTGGGCCGAAGGGCCTGTTTCTGTGCTGTGCTGTCCTCCTGAATCCCACCTTCTCTTCACCTTTCAATCCCAAAGGATGCAGCATCTTCAGTCAACCAGATCCCAAGCCATGGCTCTCCCTCCTCTACATCTCCCTCACTTCTTCAGCTGTCCCTTGGGATCGAGGATGACTTGCTCCCTCTCCAGTTCTGTGGGCTCTGCGGGAACCACTGAGTCCTTCCACGGATGGGGCAGGAGTTCCCTTATGGTGCATGCGATGGGTAGATTGTGAGCTGGTGCGGCCCTTCCAGTGCTTATACGGAACGTCTGTGTGCTCCCCATGCACGGCTCGAGGTTCTCAATACCATCCCGAGTACCTCTTCCGAACTTTGGGCAGTCAGGGGCCAACATTTCCAGGAGCTTTAGAGAGGGTGCAGAGGAGTTTCACCAGGATGCTGCCTGGATTAGAGGGCACGTGCTATCAGGAGAGGCTGGGCAAACTTGGGCTCTTTTCTCTGGAGCGGCGGAGGCTGAGGGGTGATCTGTTGGAGTGTATAAAATTATGAGGGACATAGATAGGGTTGACAAGCAATATCTTTTTCCCATTATTGAGAGATCCAATACCAGAGGGCATGCATTTAAGGTGAGAGGGGGTAGGTTCAGAACAGATGTGAGGGGTACATTTTTTACTGAGAGAGTGGTGGAGGCAAATTCATTGGGGGCTTTTAAGAGGGGCTTGGATGGGCATGTCCTCCCCCTCGACTGTTCTATGAGTTGGTGGGGGTGTAGAAGAATCATAGAACAGTACAGCACAATACAGGCCCTTCGGCCCACAATGTTGTGCCGACCTTTAAACCTCGCCTAAGACTATCTAACCCCTTCCTCCCACATATCCCTCTATTATAAGTTCCTCCATATGCTTATCTAGCAACCTCTTGAATTTGACCAATGTACCTGCCTCCACCACCGCCCCAGGCAGCACATTCCATGCCCCAACCACTCTCTGGGTAAAAAACCTCCCTCTGATATCTCCCCACCCATTACCTTAAAGCCATGCGCTCCTGTATTGAGCATTGGTGCCCTGGGAAAGAGGCGCTGGCTGTCCACTCTATTTATTCCTCTTAGTATTTTGTACACCTCTATCATGTCTCCTCTCATCCTCCTTCTCTCCAAAGAGTAAAGCCCTCGCTCCCTTAGTCTCTCCCCATAATGCATACTCTCTAAACCAGGCAGCATCCTGGTAAATCTCCTCTGCACCCTTTCCAATGCTTCCACATCCTTCCTATAATGAGGTGACCAGAACTGGACACAGTACTCCAAGTGTGGTCTAACCAGAGTTTTGTAGAGCTGCATCATTACCTCGCAGCCCTTAAACTTGATCCCACGACTTATGAAAGCTAACACCCTATAAGCTTTCTTAAATACCCTATCCACCTGTGAGGCAACTCTTCAAGGAAGCTTCGAGAACATCCTTGAATCGGTGGATAGTCTGTCAGCGCTGTGAGTGTGCCGTTTCATTCATTGATTCATTCCCCATCTATCAGTGGGCAAGTGTTCCACCCTCTCCCCAGAGACCTGAACACACAAGCTCGCCCTGTCGGTCTGTTGACTGTGCTTGGTCACTAAACCTTGGCTCCAGCTGGCTCTCAGAGTCACAGAGTCATACAGCAAGGAAACAGGCCCTTCGGCCCAACTCGTCCATGCCGACTGTGTTGCCCAGTGAGCTGGTCCCATCTGCCCACGTTTGGCCCATAGCCCTCCAAACGTCTCCTATCCATGGACTTATCTAGGTGGCTTTTAAACGTCGTTAATGTGCCCGCCTCAACCACTATCTCTGGCAGCTCATTCCAAATACTCAGCACCCTTTGCGTGAAGAAGCTGCCCCTGATGTCCCTTTTAAATCTCTCGCCTCTGATCTTAAACCTCTGCCCTCTTGTTTTTAGCACCCCCTCCCTGGGAAAAAGACTCTGTGCTTTCACCCTGTCTATGCCCCTCATGATCTTATACACCTCTGTCAGGTCACCCCTCAATCTGCTACGCTCCAGGGAATAAAGTGATACAGTCATGGAGCAATACAGCACGGACACAGGCCCTTCAGCCCAACCAGTCCATGCCGACCCCGGTGCCCACCCAGTTAGTCCCAATTTCCTGCATTCGGCCCATATCCCTCCAAGCCCCACCCCCCCCATGTACCTGTCCAAGTGCTTCTTAAATGATACTGTTGTACCTGCCTCACCCACTTCCTCTGGCAGCTCGTTCCACACACTCACCACCCTCTGCGTGAAAAAGTTGCCCCTTGGGTCCCTTTTAAATCTTTCCCCTCTCACCCTAAACCTATGCCCCCTAGTTTTGGACTCCCCTACCCTGGGGAAAAGACTGTTACCGTCCACCTTATCTATGCCTTTAAACATTTCTATAAGGTCACCCCTCATTCTCCTACATTCCAAGGAATAAAGTCCCAGCCTGGCCAACCTCTCCCTATAACCCAGGCCTTCTAGTCCCGGCAACATCCTTGTAAATCTTTTCTGCGCTCTTTCCAGTTTAACCACGTCTTTCCTATAACAGGGTGACCAAAACTGAACACAATGCTCCAAGTGTGGCCTCACCAATGACTTATACAACTGCAACATAGCTTCCCCACTCGTATACTCAATGCCCTGACCAAATACCTTGTTCACCACCCTGTCTACCTGTGACGCTGCTTTCAGCGAACTATGCACTTGCACTCCTAGTCCCTCCTGGGCTCTTCAAGACCAAAGAGCGGATTCAGTGAGGGGTTAGACAGGAATGGGGAGCTGGAGGTCACCATCAGATCATCTACAGAACATAGAACAGAACAGCACGGGAACAGGCCCTTTGGCCCACAACGTTGTGCCAAACTAATTAAACTAGTACTTAGAACTATAGAACCATAGAACCATAGAACACTACAGCACAGAAAACAGGCCATTCGGCCCTTTTAGTCTGTGCCGAAACTATATTCCACTAGTCCCATTGACCTGTACCCAGTCCATAACCCTCCAAGTCTCTCCCATCCATGTATCTGTCCAATTTATTAAATACCTAACTAAACTAATCCCTTCTGCCTACACGATGTCCATAACCCTCCATTCTCTGCACATTCATGTGCCTATCTTAATCACCTGTATCGTACCTGCCTCTACCCCCACCCCTGGCAGCACATTCCAGGCACCCACCACTCTCTGTGTAAAAACTTGCCCCACACATCTCCTTCGAACTTTCCACCCCTCACCTTAAATGAATGCCCTCCAGTATTAGACTTTTTGATCCTGGGAAAAAGATACCGGCTGTCAACTCTCTCTGTGCCTCCCCTCAGCCTCCGCCGCTCCAGAGAGAACAACCCAAGTTTGTCCAACCTCTCCAAAGCCTCCACATGCTTCCTGTAATGGGGCGACCAGAACTGAATGCAATACTCCAGATGCTGCCTAACCAGAGTTTTATAAAGCTGCAATATGATCCATGATCATATTGAATGGTGGGTCAGGTTTGAGGGGATGTGTGTTCCTAAGTTGTATATTGTTTGTTCTTCCTTGTACATAACAACACAAGCAAATAAGAACAGGAGGAGGCCACTCGGCCCATCAAACCTGCCCCACCATTCAACATGATCATGGCTGATCTACATTGGCCTAAATTCCTCTTCTGTGCCAGTCCCCACAACCCTCAATTCCTCGGTTCTGCAAATATTTACTGTATCTCTCTGCACCTTAAATATCCAGAGATCCGGCCCCCACCACCCTTGGGGGCAGAGAGTTCCAGAGATTCACCTCCCTCTGAGAGAAGAAATTTCTACCCACCTCAGTTTTAAATGACTGGCCCCTTATTTTGTAACTGTGTCCCCTTGTTCGTGACTCTCTCACTGGTGGAAACATCCCAACATCTATCCTGAGAAGCCCCCTTTAGGATCTTGTATGTTTCGATAAGGTCACCCCTCATTCTTTGAACACAGACCCAGCCTCTCTTGATAGGACAGCCCTCTGGAATTATCCTGGGGAATCTCCTTCGGATCACCTCCAATGTTACTATATCTTTCTTTTTAGGTACTGTGTGCAGTATTCCAGCTGTGTTCTCACCAACACCCTGTAAAACTGGAACGCGAGCTCCCTATCATCAAAAAACGAGCTGCTGGGGAACTCAGCAGGTCGGGCAGCATCTGTGGAGGGAAATGGACAGTTGACGTTTCAGGGCGAGACCCACTCGTCATTCTTTTGAACTCTAAAGAATATAGATCTAATTTCTTTAGCCACTTGCGAAGGGACAAGCCTCTCATCCCAAGAACTAATCTTCCCTCTCTCTCCTTACCTTTGACCCATCCCCCAGTGGATCTGCTCTCCCCTTCTCCCCACAACCTGCCCATCACTGTCTCTTACCTGCATCTACCTATCACCACCCTGTGCCCACCCCGCCTCCCCTCTTCTGTTCACCTATCACTGCTCTGCTTTTCCCTCCCATATATTGGGCTTCCCCTTTTCCTATCTTGTCTGGAAGAAGGGTCCTGACCTGAAACGTTGACCGCCTGCTTTTCTCCACGGATACTGCCTGGCCTGCTGAGTTCCTCCAGCATCATGGTGTTTCTCAACTAGCCTGGAATCTCCTCCTTCTCCCTCCCTACATCTCTCTCTCTCTCTCCCTCTCTCTCTCACACACATACACACACCACTCCCAGTCATAAAACCTTGCACGATATCCACCGTATCTGATAATATTGGTAAGCCCCAGTGTCCATCCTGCCCAATGGTGAGTGTGCTGTGGTTCAAGCCTCTGGAGTTCCCTCCCTAGAGCTGGCCAGCTCTCTACCTCTCCTTCCCAGCAATAATCCAGGTGCTTGTCAACACTTCCATAATCTAATTGGCCCTGTACATGAATTACTACTCAATTATTTTTATACACAAATATGTCAACAAAGCTGAATGGCATTTTGGAGAACAGGATTCTCTTCAGATTTACTGGTCACTGACATGGACACATCCCTGTCTCAAAGGACTTGTAGGATTTTGAAACATTTCATAGTCAGAAATTACTATTACATAGAACATAGAACAGTACAACACAGGAACAGGCCCTTCGGCCCACAATATCTGTGCCGAACACAATACCGAATTAAACTAATCCCTTCTCCCTGTACATGATCCCTATCTCTCCATTCTCTGCCTGTTCATGTGTCTGTCTAACAGCCTCTTCAACACCACCATCGTATCTGCCTCCACCACCTCCCCTGGCAGCCCGTTCCAGGCACCCACCACTCTGTGTGTAAAAAATCTTGCCCCGCACATCTTTAAACTTTCCCCCTTTCACCTTAAATACATGTCCTCTAGTGTTTGACATTTCCACCCTGGGAAAAATACTCTATCCTATCTATGCCTCTCATAATTTTATAAACCTCTATCAGGTCTCCCCTCAGCCTCCAACGCTCCAGAGAAAACAACCCAAGTTTGTCCAATCTCTCCTTATATCTCCTGCCCTCCAGGCAGCATCCCGGTGAACCTCCTCTGCACCCTCTCCAAAGCCTCCACATCCTTCCTGTAATGGGGTGAAATCGATTGTCTCTTAGATGCTAAGGAATCGAGGGAAATGAGGATGGGACAGGAAAATGGCACTGAGGTAGAAGATCAGAGTCGGATGGCGCAGAAACAGGCCCTTCGGCCCAACTCGTCCATGTTGACCAAGTTGCTGACCTGAGCTAGTCCCATTTGCCAGTGTTTGGCCCACATTCCTCTGAGCCTTTCCTATCCATGTACCTGTCCAAATGTCTCTTAGATCTTGTAACTGTACCCGCCTCTACCACTCCCTCTGGCAGCTCATTCCACATCCCCACCACCCTCTGTGTGAAAAAGCGTCCCCTCAGGTCCCCTTTAAATCCTTCCCCTCTCACAAACCTAGTTTTAGACTCCCCTACCCTGGGAAAAAAACAGAGACCATCCACCTTATCGATGTCCCTCATGACTTTATAAACCTCTATAAGGTCGCCCCTCAGCCTTCTACGCTGCAGGGAAATCAGTCCTGGTCTCTCCTTATAACCCAAGCCCTCCAATCCCAGCAACATTCTTGCAAATCCTTTTTACACCCTCTCCAGTTTAACGATGTCCTTCCTACAGCTGGGTGACCAGAGCTGTACGCAGTGCTCCAAGTTTGGCCTTACCAATGTCCAGTACAGTTGTAACGTGACGTCCTAACTTCTGACCGGGGCTGTGATTATATTGAACGGTGGAGTAGGTTTGGGAGGCTGAAGAGCCTACTCCTGCTCCTATTTCTAAAGTTGCTATGTTGATTAATGAATCAATCAACAGCCCTGGTCTGGAGGCACTGCAGGTGAGGGTTAAATGGTAAGGAAATGGGTGCTGGTAGCAAAGAACATAGAACACTAAAGCACAGTGCAGTCCCTTCGGCCCACAATGTTGTGCTGACATTTTATCCTGCTCTAAGATCTATCTAACCCTTCCCTCTCACATATCTCCCCATTTCTCTATCATTCATGCATCTATCTAAGAGTCTCAAGTTTCCCTAATGTATCTGCCCCCACAACTTCTGCACGCACCCACCACTCTCTGTGTAAAAAACGTACCCCTGACCTTCCTCCAATCACCTTAAAATTATGTCCCCTCGTGTTAGCCATTGTCGCCCTGGGAAAAAGTCTCTGACTGTCCACTCGATCTATGCCTCTTATCATCTTGTACACCTCTGTCAAATCACCTCTCATTCTCCTTCTCTCTAGCTCCCTAGTTCACTCAACCTATCCTCATAAGACATGCTCTCCAATCCAGGTAAATCTCCTCCGTACCCTCTCTAACGCTTCCACATCCTTCCAATAATGAGGCGACCAGAACTGAACACATGCATAGAAACGCAAAGGGTTAATTGCCGGGGACTAGCAATCTGTTATTGATGCCCACAATTAAACAAGGAGGCGGAGCCAGTCTGAGGAGGGATGGATCCAATTAGCTTAACATTAAGGGCAAGTAAAATGATGAAACCCTTAATCAAAGCCAGAATCCTGGATGTCAAGAGACAGACAATATAAAGCAGCCTGGATTCCAAGGAGTAGAATACTTTACATAAATAACTGGGCAACTGGTAGAGCCACTGCCTCACAGTGCTGGAGACCCGGGTTCTATTCTGACCTCGGGTGCTGTCTGTGTGGAGTTTGCACGTTCTCCCTGTAGCCAGGTGCTCTAGTTTCCCCCCACCTCCCCCCAACCCCACCCTAAAGGGTCAGTGGGTTAATTGGCCACTGTGAAGTGTGTGCCTGAGGGGCAGAATCTGGGGGGGGAGGGGGTTGATAAGAAAGTGGGAGAACGGTAACAGGAGTGACTAGTCTGGATTCAGTGGGCCGAAGGTCCTGTTTCTCTCTATGACTGAAAGGCAGATGAGGGGAACTAAGCTGTGGAGGGACTGGGGTGGTCTCAGCTAGATCAGTAGAGCTCTAAATCTCCCCGGTTTTTGACAGCAAATACTGAGAAACTGTATAACAGATAAATGAAGCAGAGGTGGGGAGGAATGAGGGTGGTGCTTGTCTTAACGCAGTTACGAGTTGTAGGAGCAGAGTCAACAGTGAAAGGGGATTTGGGGATTGAGGTGAATTTCACGGAAAGCCTTGAGAAAGTTGGAGGGACGGGGACTGATGAGGGGATTACATGAGGAGGGGAGTGGACACCCAGGTGGAACGAAAACACTGGATTCGACTAATTGGGCGAAGTGGCCAGTCGCACGCAGTTCTTTCTGTGTAATAAAAGCCCTAATCCCAAATTCAGGGGAGTGACACCTCCATCTTACACTTTTGCCATCCATCTGGTATCTGCGGGCAACTGTGCCAACTTACTGCCAATTAGAGAGCTGAATTATGAGCAGTTTGGTACCGTGGGTCTGCACCCACCAGGAACTGGAATCCGGCTGTCCCCCAACTCATTTCACTCAGGACCCTTACAGCTGTCGGAGAGAGACTCACGTCCAATTAGTCTGGGGGCTGGCTTGGAAGGCGGAAAGGAACGGGCTCCTGAATCAATCTGCCACATCCCTTCACTCCACTCACTGATTCCACCTTTAATAACTGCCTGCTTTCAAATAGTTTCCACCTCAAGAAACTTTGAAGTGTGTGATAAGGAGGTAATACCTCTTTAAAAGCATCCAGCCTCCTAGAGATGTGTATAAAATAAAAGGCTGTCTTGAACAATGCAGAACAACTCAACACCCAAAAACCTGCTAATTGGGGACATATGTCTCCTAAAGGAATCATTCAGAAAGGGACCCCTTCTGCTTAGCACCTCTCATTAGCATAGCAACCTCTTCATTGGTCGAGGCGAGCTGATGTCGTGGAGGGGAGGGCGGAGACTGACATGCAAACGTGGTCCAGCAACAATGCCAGGCATCAGTGAGGTTGATGTTGCGTTTCACTGGCCGGGGCAGTGCCCAAACTGAGGGAGGGAGGGAGAGGGCAAACACCAATGTACCAATGTGGGGTACAAAACCGTCAGTAGCCCCCTATCCTGTCACCCACACTCCCTCAGCCATCACGCCATTCACCCACGCTCCCCAACCTATCAATCCTCCCCCCTGATCTCTCACCCACATTTCCTCACCTGGCAACTTTCCCCTGGTGTTAGCCGGCATAATCAAAGACCCCACCCACCCGAGACATTCTCTCTCCTCTTCCATCGGGTAGAAGATACAGGAGCCTGAGGGCACGTCCCACCAGACGCAAGGACAGCTTCTACCCCACTGTGATAAGACTATTGAACGGTTCCCTTATACGATGAGATGGACTCTGACCTCACGATCTACCTTGTTGTGACCTTGCACCTTATTGCACTGCACTTTCTCTGTAGCTGTGACACTTTACTCTGTACTGTTATTGTTTTTACCTGTACTACATCAATGCACTCTGTACTGACTCAATGTAACTGCACTGTGTAATGAATTGACCTGTACGATCGGTTTGCAAGACAAGTTTTTCACTGTACCTCGGTACAAGTGACAATAATGAACCAATATCAATACCAATACCTTTGACATCTCACAGTACAGCTCAGGAACAGGCCCTTCTGCCCATCATGTCTGTGCCGAACACGATGCCAAATTAAACTAATCCCTTCTGCCTGTGTATGGTCCACATCCCTCCACTCCCCGCACATTCTTGTTCCTGTCCAGTTTGTGTTGCCCTGCTAGAGGAAAGATGCCATTAAGCTGGAAAGAGTGCAGAAGAGATTTACGAGGATGTTGCCGGGACAAGGGCCTGAGTTATAGGGAGAGGTTGGGCAGGCGAGGACTTTATTCCTTGGAACATCGGAGACTGAAATACGATCTTATAATCCCCATTTAGATAATAGAGCTATAGAATCATACAGCATAGAACCAGGCCCTTCAGCCCAACTGGGCCATGCCAACCAAGATGGCCATTTAAGCTACTCCCATTTGGCCGCATTTGGCCCATATCCCTCTAATCCATGTACCTGTCCAAGTGTCTCTTAATTGCTGTTAAAGTACCTGCCTCAATCACTTCCCCTTAAATCTTTCCCCTCTCACCTTAAACCTGTGCCCTCTAGTTCTTGATTCCCCAACCCTGGGAAACAGACTGTGTGCATTTGCCCTACATATACACCATTTTATACACATCTATAAAATCACCTTTCAGACTCCTACACTCCAAGGAATAAAGTCCCAGCCTTTCCAACCTCTCCCTATAACTCAGTCCCTCAAGTCCTGGCAGCATCCTTGTAAATCCTTTCTGCACTCTTTCCAGTTTAATGGCATCTTTCCCACAGCAGGGTGACCACAAATGAACACAGTATTCCAAATACGGCCTCACCGACATCTCGTACAGGACGTTTGGAATTACTCCCTGCCCTCGGGCTTTGGTGAACTCATCAATTTTGACCTTCACCTTCCGGGAACCCTCAGTTGGACCCACCTTATCCTTCTCACTTGTTTCCTTTAACAAGGCAGCAGAGGCACATTGACTTTAAATGTGGGAATGGTGTCTGAAGTGAGGGATTTCCTTCTCCCAGGGAATCAGAGGTAACTTTGAGGGTTTCTCTGTCACTTCCCCACCTTTATAATCAGCTTTCCCAGAACCAGCACTGAAAATATCGGATTAATTGCTTTGCTTTGGTGCGTTGAAGTTCGAACTTACCCTGTGCCTTGTCTGTTGCATCTAACTGAACATAGAACATAGAACAGTACAGCACAGGAACAGGCCCTTCAGCCCACGCTGTTGTGCTGAACAAATTAAGCTAATGAAGTGTAATTAAACTAACCCCTTCTTCCTGCACATGGTCCAATTTTTTCTATTCTTTGCATATTCATGTGCCACTCATATATGTTTATAATTAAATGCCTAACTAAACTAAACCCTTCTGCCTACACTGCGTCCATATCCCTCCATTCTCTGCACATCCATGTGCCTCTCTAAGGGCCTCTAAAACCACTATCGTATCTGCCTCCACCACCACCCCGGCAGCAGATTCCAGGCACCCACCACTCTGGCCCCTCACATCTCCTTTGAACTTACCCCCTCTTGCCTTAAATGCATGCCCTCTGGTGTTAGACATTTCGACCCTGGGATAACTATACTGGCTGCCTGCTCTATCTGTGCCTCTCGTAATTTTATAAATGATGTCTATGACTTTTAAAGACATATTCAGTCCTGAGTGTTATTTATCATTCTATATAAGGACCACCTTAAATCCCCATTTTGATTCTAGTTCTGTAACTCAATTCTCCGTTATTCGATATGTGAACTAACTGAACCTCTTGATTAGTTTCTCGGTGTCTCAATCCCAAGTGTCTCTTATCATGCGTGTGAACTAACTGAATCTGTCAACTAGAGTCCAGTGTGTGACTTACTCCCAGTTAGTTATTATTCTATATGTCAATGACCTGAATGTTTTGATTAGATCCCAGTCTGCAACTTACTCCTGGGTATGTATTAACAACATAGAACATAGGACAGTTCAGCACAGGAACAGGCCCTTCAGCCCACAATGTCTGCACCGAACACGATGCAGAACCAAACAAAATTTCATCTGGCTGCACATGATCCATATCTCTCCACTCCCTGTGTATTCATGTGTCTAAGAGTCTCCTCAACCCCTCTGTCGTATCTGCCTCCACCCCCACCCCTGGCAGTACAGTCCAGGCACCCACCACTCTCTGTGTAAAAAATCTTGCCCCACACACCTCCTTTAAATTTTGCCCCTCTCACCTTAAATGTCTGTCCTCTAGTACTTGACATTTCTACCCTGGGAGAAAGACTCCAACTATTTACTTTATCTGTGACTCTCATAATCTTACAAACTTCTATCAGGTCTCCCCTCAGCTTCTGATGCTCCAGGGAAAACAACCCAAGGGTTTCCAACCTCTCTTTATACCTCATACCCTCTAATGCAGGCAGCGTCCCGGTGAACCTCTTCTGCACCCTTTCCAAAGCCTCCGCATCCTTCCTGTAATGGGGCGACCAGAATTGCGTGCAATACTCCAAGTGCGGCCTAACCAAAGTTTTTTACAGCTGCAACGTGACTTCCTGACTCTGTACTTAGTGCCCCAACCAATGAAGGCCAGCATGCTGTACGCCTCCTTTACCACCCTATCTATTCATGTGACCACTTTCAGGGAGGCATGGACCCCAAGATCCCTCTGTACATCAACACTGTTAAGGCTCCTGCCATTAACTGTGTGCTTTCCCCTTACATTTGATCTCCCAAAAATGCGACACCTCACACTTGCCCGGATTAAACTCCATCTGCTATTTCTCGGCCCATATCCATAACTGATCTAAATCCCACTGTATCCTTTGACAGCCCTCTACAGTGTCCATAACTCTACCAATCTTTGTATTGTCTGCAAACTTACTAACCCACCCATCTACATTTTCACCCAAATCATTATTCTGTGTGAAATACTTAAACCCTTAGTTAAATTCTGGTCTGTAACCGGATTCTGGGTATCTATTCGTTCTATTTATGAATGATGTGAACCCTTTGCTTGAACACCACCCTGTCACTCAGTTCCTAGTACTTGTTATTCCACACATAAACTACTTGCAGCTCGATCATTTTCCAGCGTTGAACTC